>NC_058064.1:4825000-5138500 GCF_020085105.1 Siniperca chuatsi
CACGCTATCCAGGTGCACCAGCGTCAACACACACACACACACACACACACACACACACACACAAATGTAACTGGTTCATTTAACTTTCAGACAGTGACGATAAAGCCCACTTTAACCACTGAGTGGAAAACAAGACCCAAACAGCTGTGTTCCAGTCAGCTATACACACTGCACTCACTGGGTTCATCGCACACACACACAGTTCATCCATGCTTAACGAGAGCAAACAACACACTCTAGTTAAAGCAGCTTGAGCATTTTACATTAAAATAGCCTCATGATTATGCATGGGTGCAAAATTGCATCTGAACAGATCTACAGGGATCTTTTGATTCGGCGTTATTTGCGAATAATAAAATTCAGTCAGTGTTTTCCCAACACGTCCTCCCTGTTCCTCTCAGCTACACTGTGTGAAATTAAAACAAAAGGATTGTAAAAAAATAAAAAGGGGGAATAAAGGCATGGAGTTGAAAGTGAAATCCCAGAGGATGTGTCAACACAGGCTCATATCCAGGGAGGGACGTTTTTAGGTCTGAATCACTCCCTCAATTTCCTGCTGTTTTGATTGTCACCATTGAATTATTGTGACTGACGGGAGTCAAACTTGTCACCGCTCCTGTAGCTCACTCCTCTGTGTCACGACTGACAGAAATCTATAAATCTTTCTTGTCTTTTCCTAAAAACTGTACAAGCTTTTCATCCGTTTACTGCAAGAAAACGAGATAAATACACCTAGCTTTATCAGGAAATACTCAATTGCATGCACTGATTATTACCTGTATTGCTGATATGATACAGTTATGTAGGAAAGTTTAAAAGTTCTAGCTATTAAACAATCTTATTGTTAGACTTTGGCAATGTTTCCTGAACCTTTCTTACTCCAAAGTCTCCTTGAACTACTTTAATCGAATGTGTGTAAAATACATCTTTCAGGACATGTCAGGACCTTAACTGTATATCAAGTCAATCACATGTGAAGTGAGTGTATTAATGTGTGTGTAGAGTATGTGTGCACTGTACATTGACTGTATAGTATCTTACTTGTTTGTACACTCCAGAGTTTCCACTTTCCTGCGCAGCTCGTTGTTTTCGTTGGAGCAGGTCTCCACCCTGTGGTCAGACAGGAGTACTGCAGAGTCAGTGACCGGACATGGCTGCTCTCAAACAGTGTAGATAATTTTTCATATATCTATCTGGCATGTGTAGATGACTACCTCTTTTTTGTTTATGCTGCAAATGTTTCATTTTTTAATATTTGATTTGTTTCTTACAACATTTGTAGTTGCCGTTTTGCAGCCGACAAAGTTTCTCTTTGTCACATTAGAATCTGCTGCTTTTGTTCTGCACACACTCATAATTCTTAATTTCAACCTAATAATAATATCTTTGCTTCAAGGTTTGCTCATAAAACAAGAAATAATTTAAATAGTTTAAAACAGAGGATGATTTCTTTTGTTCACTGGAAGAAAAATCAGTAACGGAGTTGCAGTAAATCCAAATGAGACATTAATAAATAAAATGAGCAGAAAACAAGAGCAAAAGTCAACATGCTGATTCAGTGATTCAGCCATTTTTTATATCCCAGTCTTTCTGATATGATGAAGACGAAGAGGAGGAGGACTTACTTCTTCTCCAGAGTGTCCATGTACTCTTTCTTCTTCCTGCGGCTCTCCTGAGCCGAAATCTAAGACACCGAGAGAGAAGACGAAGGAATACATTAAGAGCAAGAAGCACGTAGGTTTGCTGTATGTGTGTGGGTTTGTGTTTCAGAGTTCAACCAGTATGTGGATTTAAAGACACATACTAATATTTGGTAAAGTTGAGGTTGACATTCATTCATTAAAACATTTATATCTCTAATCTACTCTTGTCAGGGTAATAAAACAGGTGCATACAGAAAAGGAAAGTTAGATTTTTCTGTCACTACTTTCAATCTTTCATCTGAGTATTCCTAATTTTTAATCTATACTTTAACTTTTTTAAGAATGGCTGCTTGCTCAGAAAGAACACGATCAATATCTCTCCCAATTATTTGGTGAATTTTATATAGAATTTACATACATCCCCTACATCTTACATCTCCTATTCTTATCAGAGCATCTTTTCTTTTCAAAAATGAAACACTTCATTGAAACAACATATTTGTGGTACTGACCGTGATTTTACATTAATAATATGGATGTCAATATACTGGCATGATATATCAGTCTGACAGTAATTTATACCTTATTTTTGATCTTCCTGCGGATCTTCTTCAGCGCCTTCTCCTCAGCTTTGGTGAGCGGCAGTTTGGTGGGAACTGGGTAACCTTCAGCCACCAGCGTACGACGCTCCTCCTCAGTCAGGATCAACGGGCCCGACCCCTGCAGTTTCTACACACAAGAAAAGAGAAATTCAATCGTTATGACCCATGAAATGTTTGCCAGAGCCACTAAAGAGACAAGAAGATGGATTGTGAAAAAAAAGTTCATTATTAGCAGTCATTTGGTGAATGCACGTCTCTCCCGTCACTCCAAATAAGTGGACGTCTCATGTTGAAACAAAAAATATTAATAATGGAGTCTCAGATGAGTATCAAGTTACAGAAATGTAAACTCAAGGGGAGACCGCCGCGTTTGTATGATCAAAACTAAAACTGAAAAGATGTCCACAAGAAACTCAAATTGGTGGAAAATCTATTATTTTGTTCTGGATTGTGGAGGAAGAACAGGAGGAAACATTTCATGTCGTATAACCTTGTGACAATGTAGACAAGACTGGTTATTAACATTTTTTATTTGATCCATAACTGCAGAGCACTTGAAAGCACAGGAGTGCATGGAGTTGGGGCATCATTCTTCCAAGTTTTGGGGGAAATCCTTGTGCTGATAACATACTGACATATATCTGTGTGTGTTGTACATACAGCTGGATTTCTATATTTTAACAGGTAACTTGTGGACTCAAGGAAATCACTACATTATATTACTTTAAAAACATAAATTCTAAGTGCAGTATTCCTTCATTATAAGGCAGATCGCTGCACTACATACAAATGAAGACCGTGTATATCAGACATTACTTACATGAGGAGCGGTGAGCAGAGGGGAGTTAGAGAGGCAGGAAGCAGCGCGAGGCGACACCTTCAGGCTGGCCTGGGATGGGGGAGGGCTGGTGGGGGAGGTGGGGCAGGACAGGCCAGGCGGGGCGTGGACGGGGCTCTGGCTGCCCTCCGAGTCGCTGCCGTGGGAACTGGGAGGAGTGGGAGGCATCTGCAGAGACTCCAGACCTGAAACACCACGGTTAGCTGATTAGCTCTACTTTATTTGGTCGCATCCAGAGAGAAAATGAGTGCAAGAGAAGCAGAAATTACAACTCCTTGACATATGAGGAACTATTTTAAGATGAAAATGTATTTAAGTATTGAAGTCTTCTGCCTTCTTCAAGTCTTATTGCTGATACTAGCATTGAAAATAAACAGACTGCATCAGTTATCAACTCTCTGAACAAATAGCCTGTAGGGGTCATCGTAGCATCAGACATGCAACAGCAAGACAAAGAGGAAGAGAGGGAAAAGTTCAAATTCAGACCTTTGGGGGAAAGATTGAGAAACTGGTCCACTTCATGAGGTTCCAGTTTAATCTGGGGGATGATATTCTCCTCCTTTATCTGTAGAGAGAGAAACAGTGACGGGAAATATTAAAAAAGACAAACGGTGAAAAATCACCACAAATACCATCATTAGTCCCCGAGCTCTCACCTTGATGCCTTTGCCCTGGTTGTGGCTGTTGACTGCGGTCTGAGCTGGGGTCGCGGCGGTAGCAGCAGGGGCCACAGCAGGGCTCTCAGGTGCTTGGGGCCCTGAGGCCAGAGAGAGGGAGAGGGTGGGGAGGAGGGAAGGAGTCTCACACAGGAGGCTGTCAATAGCCTCCTCCTGCTCCATGGGCCAGTCAGCTGAATCCCCATCGGACTCTGACGCAGAAGAGGCAACACGTACTCCTGTTAGTGTTTTTGTGATTTTAAATCGACTCCTTTTTCATACATTTCATCAGTCAGCCAACATCTGAAATACGCCTCTCCATTTTGAAGGACTCAGATGTTCTATAGTTTATGTTTTGATCCCCTTGTGCCAATGACTATTTCCACTTTATAATCTTTTGAGTGAGAAGAAGTCAGAAATCCTGCACGCTGTCATTCACTCAGTTTATTTAGTTAGTTTGGTTGGTAGATTCATTTGACCCCATTCCTTCTCTATTCACTGACTTTTTGGTTCTACACACCTGCTATTAAGACTTTTAAGGTGTGCAAGGACTTTGTTGATGTTTTCAAACATTTCTCCAGCATGACATAGAATTATTAAGTCAATTGTAAATGTTGTTACGGGTATGAATGTTATTAAATCAAGGGTCCTTCCACTACAACGACCAATCAAGTCTGCAGTTGCATTATAACTGATGGTGTATAACTTGTCTGTTCATCAAGCTCTTTAATATCTCAGGAAGACCTTCAATGGGCAGTTTGACCACGTCTGAAAAGAGGCAAAATCCATTTATTAACAACTTATTAACATATACAACTGCAGACTTGGCTGATTAGTGTCGCGTAAGAACCCTTTATTAATGACTTCATAACATTTGAACTGCATTAATAACATTTACAGCTGACTTAAAAAGGTCCAGTGTGTAACATTTAGGAGGAGCTATTGGCAGAAATGGAATATAATGATATTCATAAGTATGTTTTCATTAGTGTATAATCACCTGAAAATAAGAATTGCTGTGTTTTCATTACCTTAGCATAAGCCGTTTCTATCTACAGAGGGTGCGGGTCCCCTTCAACGGAGGCTGCCATGTTGCACCGCCATGTTTCTACAGTAGCCCAGAACGGACAAACCACACACTGGCTCTAGATAAGGCTGTTCGTGTTTTTCGCGAGTTTTGTGGCCACCGTAGTTTCTCCTACACGCTTGGAAGGGGAGGGTGAGGCGAGCGGTATTCAAATGGTTGCAATTTCACCACTAGATGCCACTAAATCCTACACACTGCTCCTAAGTCTATGTTATGCTGGAAGAGGATATTTCACAATCTGGCAACCCAAAGGTTGTTCTTACTAATGACTTACTACAGATTTATAAAGCAAAACCAGTAAAACCTCCGAGTGTATTGAATTAAGCAAGGGTGCTTTTTATTCCTCATGAACTGAACTTTTCATTTGTAGGAATAAGATTGTGTCTCACCTGCTTCACTGCCTTGCTCTCCGGTCAGGTGCGACAGGGGCGACTGCGGTCGGCTGTCACCGCACAGCGAGTAGCTGTGCTCGGCCGTGATGTGCGGGGGAAGAGGGGAAGACGGGGACAGGCTGCCTCCGTCCTCCCCCTCCATGGCTTCCACGCCGCCTCTCACTCCGGACAGGAAGGGGTCGCTGAGCAGCTGGCCCAGCAAAGCATCCTGGGAGAGGTCATCTAGGAACTCGGAGAAGTGCTGCACAAAGGAGAGAGAAAATACTATAAATATCTTTGGGGATATTTAATACAAGCATAAAATATAAATTTGAAGCCATGAGAGACAAGGCCACATGCAAGACAGACAGATAATTATATAAAGCTACATAGTTAGAGTCTATGACAGCCTGCCTGTAGTTAGAGACTGTTAAATATTTTTATTGCCACCTTTTCTTGAAGTTTTCCCCAAGGGAACACTAAAGCAGCCAATTAAAAGCCATTTTCACTGAAAGACTCATAATCTCACCCATTCAATTTCTCTTTCTGTGTGTGTGTGTGTGTGATTCTCAGTGTGGTGATAAATTTACAAAAACAGAAGTTAACAGACAAGCCCTCCTCCTTCTCCCCCCTACCCTTATCCTCCTCTTTCATCCCCCTCCCATCGTCTCTCCTCCTCATTCACCACATTCCTGCTGCTGCATTCTTTCTTCTTCTTCTTTCCTGCCGTCTCAACAAGATGAGTGTGTGCATAGATCTTCCTCCATGCTCAGGTGTTGAGACTAACATAAACAAAAGGCAGTCAAAGCAAAGCCCTGCTGAGGATGTGTTGATTACATACTGACATGCATATCCTCTTTGTGTGTAAAGTACATGCAGTTGTATATCTGTACTTCTTTGAATATTTAACATGAAACCGGTAGAGACCTCTAACTACTGCTTTTAGCAAATCATCACTACCAATAAAAATCCGCCCTAAGGTGTGCAAGTATTTTCATTATCGATTCATCTCCAGAATATTTCTCAATTAGTCGATTAATCGTTGTTAAATGTTACAAAAAAGTGAAAAATGTCCACCACAATTTGTGTTCATATGTCTTGTTTCGTCCGACCAACAGTCCAAACCCCCCCAAAATATTCAGTTTACAATTATATGAAACAGAGAAAAGCAGCAAATCCTCACATTGGAGAAGCTGAAACCAGAGGATGGTTTATGTTTTTGTTGCTTATTCATTTTCTGTTAATTGTTTCAGCTGAGTGCCATTTTCTTTCTTCATTTACTTTCCTTATATCTTCAATATTTTTGAAAAAAAGACAGAATAAGGCCGTTTGTTGTGCTGGTACCAAGAAAAATGACACTTTAATCTAAGAAATGATTTCAATCAAAAGTTGAATTTTAGGTCAATAGGTGAACTAGGCTACTCTCACCCCATTTTGGCTGTTTAGTAATACAATATTCGAAAAAGTATGATACACGTAAGAGTTATCACTGGAACAGCACAAGTTGTAAAGTATTAAAAAATATTTTAAAATCTATAAAATATTTTTTAAAAAGGAAATCAACATGCCTTCATCCATGCATAGGGTGTGGCAAATAAAATCCACTCCCTTAACTTATTTAGTCTTTTATTGTTGTGTAAGGCACCACATATGTTTATATATGTCTATACAAATATATTCTTATATTAGCCATGTCACTAGATGACTTTATTTGTCATAGGTGACCAAATTCCCTTTTTTGTATGTGTATGTTATTCCTTTACCTGTTCTGTTTTATATTAATTTAAAATCTAAATTGAAGCTCAACATGCTACTTGCTAGCATGTTTGGAAACTCGATAAATAAACTTTTTTGGGGGAAAAAATCCAATTCCAGGTACATAAGTGAATGGTTAAAAATGGCTCATACTTTTGGTGTTCATATTATGTAATTTATTACATAACAAATATCTTTTTCTTGTTCTTCAAACTGTTAACTAGTGTGAAATCGCAAATCTTCTGCTCGCTAAATTGTTTTGTCACTGATGAACCTCCGTACCCTGGGCTCTAATATGTGACATATATTATACATTTTGGTAAATATAGTATAAATCACACATTTTTGGCAATTTTATGCCACATAGTCTACTGCTGTCATTTTTTTTTTGCATGCAGCTCATCTTTATTCAATAGTTTCTGTTCAACTTTTTCTTTTTTCCTGAAATTTATCGTCATATGCTTTAAAAAAATGCCACCAGTGCATTTCCATACAATGAAAATCTTGCTCTCCAGTCAATGTATAACACAGTATACAGTCATACTATCACACAAAGTGTTATATACACATATATTGTGTTGAAACATTATGTTTACACCTATATGTCTACTTCATAAATACATTTTTGTCTGTCTCTTATTATACGTCTTCAGCAACAGCGTATTTTTCTCCACAGGGATCATTAAAGATTAATTTTGTAATGCAAAATGTGTGACATTCACATAAAAAACTACAAAATGAAACCTTTTCTCTTTCCAGCCCCGTCCTCACTCGAACTCAAGAGAACATGAAAATATTTGTGATGTAACTTCAACTGCTCAAAAGTTTTGTTGCCGGGCAGAATACGCTGAATGTGTCCAATGGAATATTAGCCCAGTCGGAACACTCGGGGCTCGGCCAATGAGAAGGAAATAAACAATTAAAATCAAACACACATGGAACTGTGGCATTCTGAACTGCTGACTCAGAAAAGAGCAAATCTACAGCCACATCTACAGCTCAGACAAAATGTGTTTAGTTACGTAACATCAGAATGACAAACGTTTGACGTATGGACGAACGGATACATGGATAAAGTGAGAGTGAAATCAAGATGGAGGACGGGAAGAAACAGGAGGAGGGTGGACGGCCGAACGCCAAGCATGTGGCTTACATTACAGGCCGAGAGAGAGAGAGACGAGTCTTGACTTCGAGCATTTTCCTTTCACGCACACGCACGCACACACATGCACACACACAGTGAAATGACCTCTTCACTCCGTAAACACACAGCACACTCCTGCCGCTGTGTGCTTCCCTAAATGGCCTGGTTTCAGGCCTCTGCGTGTGCGTGTGTGTGTGTGTGTGTAATGCAAACACAGACAGCATACCGTGAACCCATTCAAGGGGGAAAGACAAATATTTACATTATTTATCAACCAATTGGTCCATTTCCATCTTTTAGAATAGCCATCAGCGTGAACGAGCCATGATATGAATGCATGTTTAAGTGTGTGTGCATATGTGTGTGTATGAATGCATGTTTAAGTGTGTGTGCATATGTATATGTCATTACAGCGCAACCCCCCCCCCCCAGTGTCTCCTGGTAACCACATCTCCACGGTTGCCAAAAGCCATCTTACGTGCCAAACTGTTGCTGATATTATCATACGTCTTAAAGCGCGCACACGCTGACAGTTACGGGTCTTGCTGTGATGATGACAGTAATCATAATGTCAGCTCAAATGAGTAAAATACCAGTTGTTGCTCTATACAATATAATTGCTGTACTGTAGGTCTCCAGGAAAAATGTTAAAAATGTAAAGTTAACACCATTAAAAGTAAGCATTTAATCAAGTTATAAGTATGGCTTTGAATCATATGTTACATCACGCTTATCTAGAAGCTAAAGATCTTCACTTGCACAGTTGAGATCTGGTATTCTTCCTGTATTGGCAGATTAAAAGATATTCAGATTGCATGAAGCGTGTGATTAGTGGAAAGTGAATCACATTTTCTTTTGTATTGCACACACTATAATATGAAGACTGTCAGTTTCATCGTTAGCTAAACCCTGAAGTCGCTGTTTATTTTACTTTGAATTCTCAGGAAAGAATACAGAAGAATTCGCCCCTCTGGCGTGAACTTGAACTCGACTGTTCAGTGCCAGAAACAGGCTGTGATAACAAAATGGACACTATATCAATTGAAATATATAAGTTAAACAAATGTTCTAGCATTTGCTGGTCCATGTACAGATTATCAGGATATTTTGTGCAATTCTGGCACGTTTTCAAATTATCAGGCCTAAAATTAAGTAAGAAAATTAGATTGGGTTTCAAAAGGAGGCGAAAACATCATGATGAATAAGAGGGTGTAGTTTTTAAGGAGGAGTAATTACATACAAAACCTATCTTTAAAAAAAAAAAACTAAGCCACATTTTGTGGGTTAAAATCTGGTTTATATGACCTTTGACATCACCTTTTTCTCTCTCTATGGCTCAGTCCTGCTGCTCTCTGCTTTACAATACAGCAGAAAAGCTCTAAAATCAATTTAAATTTGAACACAAATAAACAAATATCCACCTAACATGAGGACACAGAACGGGAATAAAGCCTCATCTTGTTTAAGAAAAGGAAATGGGAGAGGTCCAACTCTGCCTGCATGAAAACAGAACCACACCAAAGACGCATAGTGAGGATTTATACGCTCCCTGTCATTTTAGCAGTGGGAGTGGGTGGTTGTGGTTGTGTTTAAGTGTGTATGGAAGAATAAAAATGTGATGCAGGGCAGTAGACTGCAGGGCCGGTCACTGGCCGGGTGTAACTCATCACACACAACAGAAACCTCTTTGTCTTTGCAGCCCAACACTGAGGTGTTATTCAGGGCCAACTGTAAGTCGACACTCTCCAGCTGGGAAACAGAACCTCGAGAGTTGAAGCCTAAATGGGAAAACTGGGAGTTTAAACTGGAACTAGGGCAAGAATCAGTAGGTCATTACTCTGAGGGAGCAGTGGTGATAACAAAGAGGGTATTCTCATATTTTTCTAAATAACAATTCGCCGATAATACATCGAAACAAGCAGAGAACATAGCTGAAAGTGCAGATTGTAATCTTTTAATGAAGCCACAATGAAGGCTCTAGACAGAAGAGGAAATGTGAGTGTTGCACACAGAAATGCTACGTCAGCCAAAGAGAGACAACCCCTGCAGAAGCTTAGCTTTGCTTTTAATACGTCTGATCTTAATCAAATCAGACAAATACTGATGAAGGGAAGACTCCAAACTAGGTCAGAAAAGTCTGTTGAACAATAAGAGGCAGAGCTGCGTGTGGAGAAATATTATTAGCCGAGTTTGAGCTGAGAAATGGTGACATTGGGCATTATGGATAAAACAAGACAAAGAGTCTACTGCCAGGCTCTGTGAGGCTGTACATAGACACACAGTACTTTGAGCTAAATGCTAATGCTAACATGCTGATGTTTAGCAGGTATAATGCTTATCATGTACACTATCTTTGATTAGCAAGTTAGCATGCTAGTATTTGTTAATTAGCAGTAAACACAAAGTACAGCTGAGGCTGATGGGAATGTCATTAGTTTTGCAGGTATTTGGTTAGAAACCAAAATATTCGACAAATTAAACTTTTGACCTGATGATGGTGCAAGAGGGTTAGGTTACAATTCATCCTGAGGGGAACATGAATGTCTGAACCAAATTTTACGGCAATCCATCCAATAGTTGTCAGGAGATCATCAAAGTCAGCGGGATTTATCCTCATGTGTACAAAATTTAATGGCGATGCATCCAGTAGCTGTCGAGATATTTCAGTCTGAACCAAAGTGGTGGACCATCTAAAAAAAATATTTCATATTGGCACGGATATCGAAACCTTTTTTAAGAATACTTGTTAGGAAGCAATCACAAACATGTGAAGGTAATTATTTTACTTAAAAAAAGGACTGCTGCTCATTTCTTTCACATTTTTGAATCATGAAAGAAATTTCACCACAACACTTTACTTGTATGCTAACAATGTTTACATGGAGCACCAAAAGAACACATGAAATACGCTTGTATTTGCGTTCCTATCAACTCGCGAGGAAAACCACCAATAGTCCTGCTTCCTAAAAAACTAGTTAGCAGGCTGAGTCATGAGTCGTAAGGCTTGACGATAAAAGACTCGACAGCTGTGTTGGTCACTAGTTCGCAGTTAAATTAACGGTCTGGGAGTGGGAGAGGGGTGGAAGGAATGTCCTCCTCTAACTTCACTAAAGTAGGATCTGTTTTAACCCTTAATGGCCAGAGGTCTAGGAGGAAGTATGTAGGACGAAAGGAAAGTCTGATGATGTAACACCTTCCTCCCCTGAAAAGGCAAAACCAGATGTGAAAGAGTACAATGGGAAAAAACAGGCCTGACACAAACCCACACAGGCCCAAGGGTCATCTCCCTCGAGTGTGTGTTTTAGTATGTGTGTACCTTGCCCTGGACTCTTCTGTGTGTACTTTTGCTGATGATACAACTTCACATCACATGAGAACACACATCTTGCAAACACGCTAATAAAAAACACACACACACACACACACACACACACACGAGTTTATGTCAAGATAAACTGAATGACTCATTTGTTTGATTTGGATCCAGATTGTAGGCTTGTATCAGCCACTAGACTATCGCAAATTACCAACATGTGTCCCATCATAACCAGATAACCAGTAATACATTTTGGAGATATCTGACCATTTATCTGCAAGAATATTGTACTACAAGACCTCTTTATCTGCTGCTGTACTTTAAAACCCTTAGCACCCAACTGCTGCAGTTAACGTCAATAATCATACTTCTTCTCTCCATTGCAAATAAAGGTCCATACATGTGCTTGGAAATAATAGAAAAAAAGCTCCTTATAACTCCAGAACTAGCCTGAGAAACATTACATTTTTAAGTTTTCTTCATAATCAAAGTAATCCAGTGATAGTTGTCTGTATATCTATGGGTACATTGCAAACAAGCGCTGCTAATAGCTAATTCGGCGTACTTTTAATGTAGCCAATTTGCAAAAATGTAAACAAATACAGGCTACAAAAAAACCACCATAAGCCATCAACAAACGTTAGTAAGTCATCTTTCATTATAAATGTTATAAAAGGTTTCTTTCAATAATTACAGTCTGCAGTTTTAAATTTTAATTAGTTGTAAATAAGATCACAGCTTAAACTCTCCATTGGAGGAAACTTAAATTAAAGAGAATTAAAATTAAATTAAAATTTAATTAAAATTAAAACAGTCACAACCTGGCAACCCAGTTGTTCTTAATAGTTTAACTGATCTATAAAACATTAGTAAATGCTTTATTACATCTTAAAGTAAACTTATAATTTCTAAGAACAGGCTTAAAACCTGTTATTTTCTGCTGCCTTTTAATGTTGTGTTTATTGCTTAAAATTTAGTTTGTCTTAAATTTAGTTTTATGTCTTTAAATTTTTTCTTTCAATATTTCCTCTAACTTTGTATACACATTCACACTTTCTTTTATTCAGTCCTTTTAAAGTTTAAATGTTTGTAAAGCACTTTGAAACTGCCTCTTGAATTAATTTATATAGATGTATTTGCCTTGCCTATAAAGCGTGTCTTACTAGAGAGTAAAACCTATCTTAGTTTACCTGGGAAATCCTCGCTGAGATTAAAATCTATTTTGCAAGACAAGAGTTTTATTCAAGCTTGGTCTAAAAATATCCATGATATAAAATATCCAAAGCATGCACTGAGAAGATGCATACATCCCCATATTCGAGCACAGACAAGAAGGTAGTGGAAACAAGCCTTGTTACTAAAATAAAAACCCAATTTCAGTTTCAGTTTTGTTGCCGGTTTCTGAATATGAGGCCTAAATGAAGCAAAGACATAAAGTACAATTCCAGGTTATTTCTATGAAGCCACAATAATACTTCTTAAAATACTTATATTAATTATTATACAGGGAAAGTCCACCAATGCCCTGCTTGTTTAAATACCTTGCCCAATGGTATTTTGGCACATACGGGGAAAATGTTATTCATTCTTGTTCTCTAGCCTCAGTTTCTCAGCCGGTCTAAGATTCTCGTACGATCCAGCTCCTCTGCCTTCTAAGCTAATCTCCCCCAGTTCTCGCTCTCTGGTGACATTCCCAAAACACTTCAAGATAAAAAGAGCACAACATTTGCATATTTGAACCTCAGTTTTAGCATTCATGACTGAAACCGGTGCATCTCACTCCTGCAGCTGTAAGCCAAATTGCAGCAAGTAGCCTATCTGCTGGAATGCAAACAATGTGTGCAAGCTGTTTTAACACTTAGCTGAAGTACACGTGTAGAAACTTTATCTGCAGAGCGGCAGGGATTCCTTCACTGGCTCTAAATACAATCTTTAATACTCGTCATAACTTGCAAAAACCAAATAGAGCCAGGAAACTGGGGTTTGAGCAGTCTGCACGGCTAATCACAATACCAACATTTTTGCTCCAAACATGGCAGCAGCTTTTGACCTAAAAAACATTTTAAATCCAAGAGGTTTCTAAATATTACAAAGATTTTGTCTTTTATTCCAGTGTCAAAATGTAAGAGTTTGTCCTGAGGGTAGTCTCAGAAGAAACATCATGTTGTTACCTAAATCAAAAAGTTTGATCCTCTGTACGTTGGCCATTTTAACATCTCATATTCCACTTGACAGGCTCAGCTTTTCATCAGTCGAACCTGTACTCAGCTGTTTTGAGCTGAATGCTAACATTAGTGTGTTAGTGTAGCATGCTTAACTTTAGCATCTCAGCATGCAACGTTAGCATTAAACTCAAAGTAAAGCAGAGGAAGATGGAAATTTGACAAAAGAGCTTTTTTTGTTAGGTGGATTAAGATTACAGGTTGGCTTTCTTATAAGAAATAACAACTCTTAAATCGGCGTATGTCTTCAATTATTGTGAAAACTACTCATTAAGTTAACTTTTTCCGCGTCAACTTCCAAATCAACTGAAAAGGACGTTGACGAGATGAATTTGTAATGTTTTGGTTAGGGCAAAATAAAACAAAATAAACACCCTATCCCAAAGAGGAGATCCCAGGAGATCACCAAAGTCATTAGGATTCAATCTCTGGGGAGATACAAGAGCCTAGCATGCATAAAAACAGCAGTTTAATGTTCATACATTAGTAAGTAACGTATGTATGATCAAACGCAACACAAGCTGCCAATACAAATCTCCTTAAAACAACTACAACCATTAGATGTTTGCCAGATTTCAGCTGAGCCAAAACATGCATCAGATAACCATGATAGTCAACAGGACTATATATCACTCTGGAACCACTTATCATTTGTGGTAACAGCATTGAGACTTGGTACGCTGTCTTTGCTGTGGCATTGATATTGCGTGTGTCAGCATAACAAGACAAAACACAGGGCTTCTGCTATCTGGGTCTTATCGGGGGGGGGGGGGGACTGCAGGAGGTGAGCCCAGCACCGATGCCTCATGTCTGGACTGTGTTGGAGCACTCACAGGGTGTAGCTTTATGTGTCCTAACACATTGCTTACAGTCTCTGGCTGCTTGTCTCCACATGCAGACACACAAACACACATCTGTCTTATTGACATCATTTGTTCCATAATGTCTGATTTCCCTTGAAGAACTGAAGTCCGGCCAAAATGACCTCGCTTAACAAAAATGCCCTCATTCCATGGGAGACTCGAACTGGTTCTCACAAGACTCTAAGAGTACAACTCAGACACTCCCTGACCTAGATTCAAGAAATCGATCCCAGCTCGATTTGCCAAACCTATCTACTAATCAAGGACGCCATAAATGCACCAGGAAAAAGCAGAACAGTCACGGAAGGAAGAAAAGCAACAAAGAATTTCTCCGCTAACAGCGAAATCCTGACGTGACCAACAGTCCAAAACCCTAAAATATTCAGTTTATTATCACTTAAAACAAAGAAAAGGAGCAAATCCTCACAACTGAGAGGTTGGAACGAGGAAATGTTTGGCATTTTTACTTGAAAAATGGTCACCGGTTATCAAAGTAGTTGAATAGTTAATTTTCTGTCGATCGTTTCATTGATTGGCTCTCATTAATGTTTAAAGGTAGTAGCTGGTTCCTGGTTAGAGCTGGGTATCGGACATCATTATAATATATTCTATATTTGAGTCCCAAGCATAATGTCTCACTCCTATTCCTGCTGAGCACTGAGGTGGATACTTCACCCACCCCTCAAGGCAGATTTTCTTCTCTGGGTCAAAGGGAAAAGTGACTAATCAGATACTTTAGTTCGAGGTGTATCTGGGGAAGGAATTTGTCCCAAAAAACCCAAAAGAAATTTATATTCAACATCAGCCAATTGTAGCTAGCATGCAATATGTTTGATTCCATATATTGTCCAGCTGAGGAAAAACAAAAAATGGCATTAAAACTTTTAAAGCTCCTGAATATACAAAAATAACAACATGTGCCTTGATATTATCATATATTTGAATCCTTTCTTTAAACAAAAATGTTACTGGGGTGGAGAGATGGGTAACGGATGTAAACAACAGGATGTGAGAGAGAATAACAGTAGGCGTGACAACCAGCAGGGCTGTGTGTTTACTCTCCACCCACAGGCGAGGACAAGAACACACATACATAAACAAACAACGTCAGAATGTGAAAGAAAATCACAGCAGATCCATTACAAAACCATTTTCCAAACCTAAATGTCCCATTTCCTGTTTAACACCGTGGCCCTAGACCTCTTTTAAGTCCCATTAATGTTTCACACTTGAATAAAAGAAGGCCTTAAAGTCAGAATGTATGCAGAGCCACGGCAGGAAATGTGTTAAAATAGGAAATGTCACAGTGGAGACAGAGAGATGTTGACTACAACGAGTGCAAAACATCCCAAGTCAAAGTTCAAAACTATGAGTCAGTTGTTATCTGACTGCTGCTATTAGAGTGCATGTGTGTGCGTGTGTGTGTGTGTGTGTGTGTGTGTGTGTGTGAATTAGTAACACAGATGAACAGAATTGGCCTCCAACAGAGACGATAAAGAAAAACAGACCCAGAAGATGACAAATGGAAAATGGTCTTCTCGTAGGCCCCCCTTTCTTGCAAATTCCCCCCCGTCTGGCTCCTGAAGCTTCCCAAAAGTTCAAAATCCCACCCGCAAAACACACACACACACGCACACACACACACACACACACACAGTAACACTAACTTTCCAGTCTTACTCTGTCATACTGACCGATCACTGAGTACAACCCGCACTCTTCCCACATGTATTCAAACACACACTGACCCTCCAGACCCTCCACAGTGACTTCACCAGAGTTACTCTGACATCGGCTACAGTATCAGCTGGAATATACCTGTATTTTAGGCTAATTGCTGCTTTTATATCCATAATACCTATAAGGATAAGGCTGGCAGTATTCTGAATTTCCTATTGTCGACAAATCCCCTGAAAAGACCAAAACCAACAATGAATGTATCCTACTAACAAATATATATATCTTCTTCCTCTGTGCCATAGAGCTCCATTGTTGTTTAAAAACTATTAGAAACACATCAGTGAGCCGCACTCGGACAGAGCCAGGCTTTCCAGTCTTGGAAAGACCTGCTGCTCCCTGTAGCTTTATATACTACAGAGACAGGACAATGGTATCAATCTTCTCATCTAACTCTCGGCAAGAAAGCAAATATGTGTTTTTCGCAAAATGTCGATTTATTCCTTTAAAAATTGACGTCTTAAGTAGGAACCAATGATTGCAATGGGACAGCTTAAGCTCCATTATCTTCAATCAGAATCAGTCAACAGTGAACATCTATAATATTCTCACTTTTTAAGCCAACATGGACGAGAAGTCCTCGAAGTGCTCAGAAAAAATGGAAATTTGAGCATCTACATTTCCATGACAACTGGGCGACTATCTGCGGAGGGAGATTGTGTGATATGACTGAAAGCTCCCAAACAGTTTCTGAGTGGACCGTGTAGTGTGACTGTTTATGTCAATATCTACAATGATTTTCTAATGATTTAGAATTAAGTTTATTATAATGTGGGACTAAATATTGGTAAAATAACAATGTTTGGTCCACTTCCTGTCCTCAAACACAGCTGTGAGATGCAGAGACGCTGTTTGTGTCAAACAAAAGCACAGCTGCCTTCTGATGTCTCTCACCCTGCTCTCATCCTGAGTGTGTATGCTCGTTATAAACTGGGTCAACACACACACACACACACACACACACAGGCATAACTTTTTCCATCTATCCACTGTAACACTGACTGGTCATCAAATACCATTACACACACACACACACACACACACACACACACAAACACACACACCTCCAGCCTTTGCTCAACTAGTGAACTCCCTCACCCCTTCTACTCACACGCGCTGAGAGTTTTGCCAGCTTTGTGTTTTTTAAATTTTCTCCCTCCAACACAAACTGCTCCTTCTCTCCTCTCCCTTTCCATCAACTCTCTCTAGTTTAAATCACTTTAACTCAAGTGTCATCTGGAAATCACTCCAAGGCACTTCTGTCTTATCAGTCTTCTCTTGTGTGCTTTCACTGTGTTTATCTGGTCGTTTGCTGCAGGATTTTCCCCCCTAAACATTTGTTGTCAAGATCAGTAAAGATCTCGAGCCCTGTTATAATCGTGCAACGACAAGTGCAAAGTGGTAGGTCTTGGTCACAACAACTCGCTTTGTGCTGCCTCATTTGAACGAACCTCCCTCCTGTGCATCCCTGGGCACCAAAATACCACACAGACGCCATCAAAATACGGTCCTTCATTTTCACTGAAGGATTCCTCCCTTCACCTCCTGCTGGATGCTGGGTAAAAACTAGGTCAGTGCAGGTCTTGCTGAGTACCCCATAGTGAGGGTTTTAATCCCTGGAAAAGGCACTCTGGGAAACGTGTTTGGGCGCGCCGCTGTCTGAGGCGGATGCTTGCCAAGTAGAAACACGCTTGAATGACAAGTCATACACACACACACACACACACACACACACTCTGAACTTTGCATGGATGAATGGGCTTGTTCATGTCTCTTCGAATGAAAAAGGTTCATGTAAGAGCAAGGTGTGATGGGGAGTTGCTCTTTCAGAGGAATGCAGAGACATGGGCCAGGTATGATTTGAGCGACATGTGGGTTTTAAAATGTTGATACCGCTGCTGATATTATGGATTAAAGCTAATAAGTAACATTTTTGCAATATATGTTTACCATCTGCCTTCTCCTAAAAGGCGATGTTACTAACTGCCACCACCTCGCTGAGAATGCCGACACAAGTCCCCCAGACATCAGGTTTCCAGGGTTTTTTCTCCATCACGTCCCTTTCCTTTCTCACCGATGTCAAAGTTCAGCCCACAGCAAAGCACACCATTAGTGGTGTTAAGCGGTCAAAAAACAAATGATAACACATTACAGTATCTCAAATGCTTGGCGGCCAACCGAGGCCCAAATCAGGCACACCAAGTCCCTATGAAGTACGTCAAAATTGGACGATTCCACTCCTCACACTTTACGTCCAATGCCAACGTTCGATGCCAATGCAGGAAGTAGTGTTCCCTATATTTATCGAGGTGGAAAGTAAGGGTGTGAGGTTCGGGTGCTAGGTGGCCTTGTAGTGTGTCAGACTTTCATGCAGGAGACCAAAGTTTGAGTCCCGTGAAAGACCTGCAATTAATGTTCAATAACCACGATCTTTCCATAACCAAGTGTTTTATGTAGCTGTGAGAAGTTTTAAAACATTGGCATTGGAGGTTAAAAAACAAACAAAAACCTTTTCATTGATCATAACTTAGTATTTTGCAGAACCGTCTAATATCAACGTTCTTGTCTGGCAATAAGGTTGCAGCCAGACTCATGCCAGACTTGTCATTAACAATATGCTAGAAAACATGCTTTCAGTTCCAATTCAAAGTGCCCCAAAGTTGGACCGTGTGCTGCTAGGTGGAGCTGATTCTGCACCCTAAAATCCCAGCTCTGTAAAGTACCCATTGGGTGGCCCATCTAGCTTCACAAAATCTGCCAGACATTCCCAAACCCTCAAAACTATGGATGAATGAATGTGTATAGATTTTTTTTTTTTTTTATAGATCCCGAACTCTTCAGTGATGCCAAACACGTTTGAAATTCTGGGGAAATTGTGGTGAAACGTTAAAGGACGTGACACGACATGTAGAGGATTTCTATTTGATGTAGCATTCAGCCTATGCATCATATAGCTTCAGTGGACACGCAGATACAGAATATCTATGTGATACTGATTGTGGAAAAACGGCTTATATGGAAATTTCAGGGAGAACATAAAGACTTATGAAGTATAATAACAAGACAAACACTTAAAAAGCAGGGATAGGAAAGGGGGGAAAGAAAGAGAGATTGTTGGAGAGCAAAAGAAAGATGAATTACCAGTTCACAAAGAAAGGCCGAGTCAGGAAGAGAAACGAGGAGGTTAACGAGCAGTTTAGCATGAGAAATGGGAGAAAAGGAGAAGTTTCTGGCATTTTGGACAGGAGCCGACTCGTCCCAACTCTCAGCTCAGCCTGGAGGAGTGACAGAGGAGGAGGAAGAAGAGGAAGAGGAGGAGGGCTGGAAAGAGAGGTGAAAGTTTAACTAGGCAGCGGATGGAGAGGTTTCTGTCTTAAACTGGTCTTGATGGCACACTTGGAGCCACAAGTCAGGATATGAGCTGCAAGATCCATAAAAAAAACATCAAAGTTGAGTGGGTCTCGCAGCTCATACACCTTACTGTTTAAAGCCTGTAAACTGCTTATTAAACACTTTGATGTTTCCAACAATGAAGCTCGTGCAGAAACCCCCAAGTCTGACTACAAAAAGTAAATATTTTGAAATTCTGTTGATTCTACAACTTTAAAGTCTATGACATGGATTTATTTTTATTTCTTCTCCATAATATGCCCAAAAGCTATAAACTCCAGCTCAAAATTCAACCTCAGTATCTTTTAAAAATGCTATATGTCCAAAAAAAAAAAAAATATAGGCTGCAACGATAGAAAACTGCTTCCAGGCTCATTTTAGGGCTGGGTGTATAAGCTACTCAGTCCACACCCCGCTAACCACACACACAAGCTCACACACACACACACACACACACACACACACACACACACATTTAAAACCTTTCATGGTGCCTGAGGCAAAACAAGAGGGGGCAGATGAGGGACAGGGAAATACAGAATCAAGAGACAGACAGAAATACAGACAGATGAGGTAAATTTAGCTTTGCCTCAGAGAACGAAGGCTCCTGTGGATTTTCCATAATGATCCCTCACACACTGATTACTACCTTCACATTGCTCTCAAATGGCTGCCTGCCTGCAGCAAACTTGAGTTTGAGTCTGCTTTCAAAGTCGGGAGAGAAGTTGCATCAGACTTGAAAAAGAGAAAAATGTGTCCTCCATGTGGGCACCACATGTAGACTGCTGTCACTTTCTAAAGCAAAAAAGAGTTTAAGTCAGCAAGTTGGCTTTAAAGAAGGCTTTAAAGAAACGTTGAAGTGAGTAAAGAGGTACATCAGAGACGGATATTGTTAAATTTGCCAAATATTTTATTCTGACCAGGGTGGAAAACCCTCAGGAGAAGCCTTTAGACCCCAAGACAACAAAACTTCCAAACATGTAAGTAAAATCTGATCAAAATGTCACATTAGAAAACATTTTGTGTACGGTCTTCCCATTTACAACCAGTGTAGTAATGATGTAATGAGTAATGAGAGCAGTAATGATGATTTCTTTCAGTTATCTTGAAATTTAAATGAGAATTTTTATGGTCCGCTGGGAGCCAATTAAATTACTTTCATCCACAACCCAGATTAGCACTCTCAAACACGCCTTGCTATCCAGCTGAGAAAAAAAAACAACTTGTTTTCTGACTTCATGATGTTTTCTACAAGCAGCAGAAATATCAACTCTGTAAACACTTTGTATTCTATTTCTATCTTTATCTTAAAAATTAAGTGTCAGGGCCTTAATTTAGCTGTTTCACACAGTCAACTCTTAGACCAACCTAAAGATCCGGCACCACACCTGCATTAATAACACTGTAAGCTTCATTATTCAGGTGCATTCCCTTTAGCTGACACCCTGCGGGAGTTACACAGATAGATAGATAGATAGATAGATAGATAGATAGATAGATAGAAAGGCTTATCTGGTTGTAATATTCAAAACTGGAGCGTGACTAACACTGAAATGAATACAGACACTTAACCTTTGATGTCCAATAAAATATGACTGCTTGTGAAATTCGTAATTTATTCATTATCTATATATATAAAAACAGGGCTGCTGGGTGTGTAAGTGTGGACATGTGCGTGCACAAAATGACCGTCTCTCCCTACAGACTGACACAGCGGACACATGGGCCATTCAGAAGGAGACAGAGCGAGTCCACCGGCGAGCAGGATGCCCTGCCCCGACGGAGAACAGGCTCTGCACTGTGAGCACACGGATCAAGCTGTTTACCCTCGACTCTCTGTGTGTTTGCTCTTGTTGAATGAAATAACTCCTGAGTGTGTGCTGAGCTGACGAAGCCATCATGCATGTTAACAGTGATGGAAAGTATCTAAGTATTTACTCAAGTACTGTACTCTAGTACAAATCCAAGGTACTTGTACTTCACTTGAGTATTTCCATTTTATGCAGCTTTATATTTCTACTCCTCTACATCTCAGAAGCAAATGTTATTTTTACTCCACTACATTTGTCTGACAGCTTTAGTTACTTTTCAGGTTACAGTGTTGTGATTTTTTATGATGAACTGAAGGATGAAGTGTTTCCTTTATGGGCTGAGAAAACTCTCCTCCTCCTGAAGCTGAATAAACTCTTTAACCCCCCCTGGATTATCTGGAAAATGCATCGTCACAAATCTGAAAACTGTTTTACTGTTTTACTCATGAACAGTTGATTTTTTAGAGATACGTGGTTCTCACAGGACAGCGACGCTACAAACACATGATGATCTTATAGACCATGATGCATTGCTGTAAATTAAACTACCCAACAGTGTATAATGTAATTAAAATTAGCTCAACCTTAAACATCTGCAGCAGTAAAATGCAACACACACATTACTGCAGCAGGAATATTAATCCAGAAACATCAGATATAATAGAGAAACACTGACAGGGAACGTTTTACTGCACTACGAGTACTTTTACTTTGGATATTTTGCTGATAAAACCTACATACTTTTACTTAAGTACTTAAGGTTTTGAATGCAGGACTTTAACTTGTAGTGGAGCATTTTCACAGTGTGGTATTAGTACTTTTACTTCACTAAAGGATCTAAATACTTCTTCCACCACTGCACATTAATAAAAGAGCTGGATTACAGCTGGAGTTTGATTTAAAGACAAAAGGTGAGACTTTATCTGCAGGTATGCTGTGTGTTATGTAAGCAGACACATAGTTGGAAAGCACCTGGAGCATGTGCAGAGCAAATATACTCTTTTCCTCTGCATGTCATCTTCTCTCAGCGAGTGTAGCGAGTGCACCATGTGCTGAGCACCACGCCAACATATTTTAAAGTATGTGCGTGCATGAAATAGCATTTAAGTTTAAGGCCACTCTCTCGCTGTCTCTGTCTATTTCCTGAACTGTCTGACAGAAATGAGATCGCAGTGTCATTTTTCCTCTCTCATTGTATGCAGCTGACCTTTATCTTTTTTTAAAAATCCCACATGATCCAGTCCACCTCCAATATATCACAGCTTTACTGACTACTGGACATTTAAATTCATTGTATAACTGCTGTACTGGTTGCCTGTGGTCTTCATGTGACCCCTCTTAAAATGTTGTGTTTCTGTGACTTCTCTAATTGTTTATTTGAATAAGTTTTAGAGAACTTTATGTGTAAAACTTGTAGTTAGTATCTCGGAAAGAAAAAAGGCAAAAATTAGTGGAAAAAGTCAGAAAATAAACATATTTTAAATAGCACGAGTACATTTTTCTATTATTTCCTACACAGGTAAGAAACAAAAGTCACTACTAGAATAAAGACCTAAAAAAAGTTCCAGTTTCCAAAAAATAAGGTTCCCTTTGGACATAAATCATAAGTTTCTCTGATTACTTAAAGTAAACATTCACAAAATAACTGATCGATACTATATTAGTTGTCTATTGGAAGCTCTTAACCTGAACTGATTCAAAAAATATCTATTTTTGTTTACACAAGTATGCAAGAACGGTTCGTTAGTATTATCCCGAGTTTAAGTGGAGAGTTTTAAGAGGCTGTAAATGTAACTTTTTTGTCTTGAAAATGTGTTAAGAAACAAAGCAATGCCACAAGATATTGATTAGAATAAAGTTTGTTCCCTCTTGCATATGTGAGATACTTTCCTGTAGGATTTTATGCCTAAAAATTACACTTTGAGTCTTTCAGCTCATTGTTTTGGTTTTGCAACTTTACTGTTTCTGTTCATCGCTTTAATCAGCCTTGTTTTTAACTAAAAAAGCTCTGATAAAACCCACAGTATGCTTCCTGCTCAGCACCAAACAGCAGGCAGACAAAGTAAGAGACCAGCTGGTGAACATAGTGGAGCATTTAGCTGCTAAAGAGACAGATATTTCCCTCAGGAGTTGGTGGACGAGAAACAGAGCTAAAAGAGAGAGAAATCAGGAGCGATAATGAACAAATTTAAAGACTCAGTTCAAAATGTGTAATATGCTCTGTAAAAGTCTTCACTCATGTCTAAATAAAGAATAATTTCTTTAAACCTTGTGCGCAGTGAGACTTTTTCAGACAGATCTATCAGTCACTGTAGATGGATTATTCAGATCTACAGTAGACGCTGAGGACAAAAACGGGAATCCAAGTTTCCTAAACGCAAATGCAGACATTTGGTCAAACCACGGCAGTTATCTCCCAGCTGTGCATCGATCCAGTGCCTATAAACACTTCATGGTGTGGAGATTCATAGTTTACAGGGTTAAATCATCAATCCAATCAAATCATAAACAAAACACTTAACCAGAAAAACTTGCCTGACAAGATCTTTCAGCGGGTAATAATGAATCTGTGGGATTTTAATTCCAAAAGAAAGACTACTGTGTATGTTTTCTGTCAGTTACAACATAATTTGAATTCCTAATATTTATAATTTACTCATTACATTATGTAAAAGGTTAATTGTGCCAAACAAGAAGCAATGATTTGACTTTGATACTTTTTTATTGTAGTCTGGATCCGGTTCTTAAGGAAAACTGTCGAAGGAACAAAGATTTATTTTTGATTTTGACTTGATTCCTTGATTGATTTCACCTCCTGTTTTTGGTGAATGTTTTCCCTCCCTGAAATAAGATATAAATCACGTCATACAAACACGTCTATTATGACTTCACATCAACGTCAAAAAGCATTGTTTTGGTCGCAGATGAATGAAAATGAAAGAAGGCCCCACCTTCACACTGATGCATTGTTATTATTCCAAAACCTGAGGAACTTGATTATGATGTAAGCTTTTGCACAGGAGAGACAAGAGGGAGATGGGAGGGACCTCTGGCTGATGAGAGCAGCAGGGGTTAAAGTGGTCATATTATTTTCAGGTTCATCATTTTGTTTTGGAGTTGTACCAGAATAAGTTTATAATTTTCAAAAAACACCATATTTTTGCTCATACACACATTGCTGCAGCACCTCTTTTCACCCTGTGTCTTGAACGCTCCGTTTTAGATCCAAAACAAAGCCGCTTCAGCCGGTAACTGTGGCTTCGGTTCAGCCGTACATGCTCCAACAACCTGAACCAGCTTCACAACAGAGACCGGAGCAAGACGTTTCAGAGCGGTAAGTTATTAATTTGTGACTAATTTATCTTGCTACATCACCGGTTTCTCCCGTATTTCAAGGCCAACTGAAAATTTGGCAGGTATAAACTTTATTGACTGCCTGGAGGGTATCTAAAGTTACTTTAATTTCATATTTAGGTATACTTGTGGAAACTTCTCAATGCATTATGACGCGTGTGACACAATGACGTAGATACGTTACGGAAGTAAAGGCTGGACTACAATCAGGAGCAGTGTTTTCTGTGGGAGAGGGTAACTCCCTTTGGGGTGGACTTTGGGCTTTTTCACTTTGCAAACCTATTACATGCACAAAAAAAGATATATAACACAATAAAAGGGAAAAAGCCAAAAAGCACAATATGACCCCTTTAAGGTTCCCACACATGCTACCGACTGAGAGGGTTTACATTGTTGTGAGGAATCCCAAGTCAACAAACCCCCGGAGAGAGAAAGTGAGAGTGAGACCCGACCAAACAAAGACTCCAGTCTGCTTCTCGAGCTGCCTGAGATTCAAACACTACAGTCTTGTTGGTCTCCACATTCATGCATCCCCCACCCTCACACACACACACATACTATTCATGCTATATACAGAATATTAGCCTCAATAACAAGAGCATCTTAGTACTGCTTCTTAACACAACCTGGCCTTTGTGTAGGTATGAGCAGGAGTGCAAGGCTTTACATTTGACACACACACCTGGGGCCAAATGTATAAACAATGTGTACGCACAAAAGCCATGCATGCGCCATTTCCCCACACCTAAACTGGTACTATTTATAAAAGAAGAATGTGCACACACCACGCATACTTCAGACCAGGCGTACACGTTTTCTACAGCCAGCTGTGGGTGATATGATGAGGAGCTTAAATATAAGGAGAGAGACCGAATCTAAATAATCGCACATTGTTTGTTTAGGTTTTTTGCCAGTTTCACTGATTGTGTTATTTTTCGTGCAGTCGCGTTCTGTAAAATGTCAATCAAAGGCACATTTATAAACTTACTTTTAAATTACTTATGAGTGATAATTTCATAGGTAGGAGACCCAGAACACGCTGGAGGGATTATATATCTCATCTGGCCTGGGAACACCTCAGGACTCCCCAGGAGGAGCTGAGGGGACGGACGACTGGACTACCTTGCTCAGCCTGCTGCCGGCCCATGCGACCCAGCCCCGCATAAGAAAATGGATGGATGGATAAATTTCATCACTCTTTTTATTTACAGTCGAGCCATCATTTCCCTGTTAACGGTCTTTTCATTTTATCCTGAAGTGTGAAGCAGTTTGTTTCAACATGGGCTCTATAAATTAATCATTGATCAACTTTCTGACGTAATAATGATGATTGAGATATCACCGCGATGATGGTTTACAGGTACACGTGATGAATTAGTGGCATAATGGTTGCACGTCATGGCAGCTGCTCTGGTGCTGTTGGAGAACCTCGTTGATGCAACACAATCGGTGAAACTGCACTTCTTCTTTGCCGTTCTTTTCATTGACAGGTCTAATAAGTGGTGGAGCAGGGAGAAGTATCGATATGCAAACAAGTGATTCAGGGCGTATTGAACTGTAGGAGTGGAAATGAGACTTGCGCATGTTAGCGCAGTTCCACAATGATTTGAGAGTTTTAAAACAAAACCAGGGCGAATGTGCGGCTTCATACATCTGACAAAAAGCAAGCGTGTGCGCCCTGTGGGTGATTTTTCTGTCTTTGTTCTCATCACTTAATACAATGTTGAAATCAGAAGGTCAATCTCCAAAAACGTCCTCTAATTTTTCCCTGTAATCCAAAAAGAAACGCTGTATTAGACGAAAGCAGCTGCAGCTCCCTGGTCTGAAACTGTCGGCTGGTATTTGACTGATTGAACTGTATTGTAGCCTCAGGACCTACATTCACAGCTTCAACGCTCTAACTTGTGCTTTAACAACACAAGTCTTTACCTGTCTGTAGGTTTTCCTCGAAGAGGCAAAAGCCACAGTCTGTGTGTGTGTGATGTGTGTGTGATGTGTGTGTGTGATGTGTGTGTGATGTGTGTGTATTGTCTCAGGGCTCAGCAGGCCTCTGTGGTGTCTGATTTCCATCCTGCAAGCCAGCTGGATTTTTCCCCTGTAAACCCAAACACCCCTCCCATCGTCTCCACACTCTCACACACACACGTGAACACACACTCTCTCTCTCACACACACACACACACACAGTCTCTGTCTCACTCTCTCCATCTCACACACTTTCCTCTTGGCTGGAACACACACTTCAAGTTACATAACGGAAGGCGAAAGGCCATTTTAAAGCAGGGTTCGTTTTACTAAGGAGATGCTGTGTGTGTGTGTGTGTGTGTGTGTGTGTGTGTGTGTGTGTGTGTGTGTGTGTGTGTGTGTGTGTGTGTGTGTGTGTGTGTGTGTGTGTGTGTGTGTGTAAACAAAATATTCAACCTGGTCTCCTAGAAATTGTGTTTATATTCAGCTAATTTGCAACAAGAAATACATTTTGGAAGAAACTTAATGCCAAAAGAAATTAGTAGTATAGACAGGGTTGCAATTTTAAGCACTTCTTTTGCATACATGGGATGCCAAACCTTTCTTTAAAGCAAAATATTCAAAGACTCATATTTCGACAAATGACCCAAAGCAGCAGATCCTGATGTCACTGTAGAGCTGAAACCATTAGTCGATTAATCCGCAGAACAATATTCAGCAGCTATTTGCATAATCAATGCATCGCTCATCATCATTTTTCAAGCAAAAACACTTGCTACTTCCAGGTTCCAAATGATTAGGATTTGCTGCTTTTCTTTGTTTTATGTGACAGTAAACCGAATGTTTTCTGCTTTTGACGTGTTGGTCGGACAAAACAAGCAATTTGATGTCGTCTTCTTGGGCTTTATGAAATTAAAATGTGGGAGCTTTTCACTACTTTCTGATATTTTATAGATCATGGTGACAATAATCGATGAAATATTCCTGTAGAACACTTCAAGGTTAAAAAAAACTGTGTTTCCCTTTTTATACACAGAAATACAGCAGAAAAATGTAAGAAATAAAACCATAATACAGTCTATTTACATATAAAGTCATTTATACCTGTAAATCCCTGCAAATATTAATAATTCAGCTTTAAAAACATCTTTCAAAATACTTTTTATGGTCTACAGACATGAATGCGATACTGTGTGAAAGCCCCACGTGAGCTTGTCTCTACATGATATATAAATAAAGTTACGTTACTATAAATAAAACATGCTCAGTGCATTTACCGATGAACAGACAGACTCCAGGGGGTTAGCCAATAATTAAAATAATAATAATTCTTTGCATAACTGCACCGTAAAACTAAATGGGAAATAACAGTGGCGATAAAAGTCATTTATGACTATCTATTTATGGAATCAACTCACTCAAGTTAATTTCATCATAAATTTAAGTTAAGATGCTCCCTAACTTGGCATCTAGGTCCAAACTTTGTACTATAATCAATAACATCTTAAACCAAAGGCAAATTCGTAGTAATATAATATTTTCTAAATGTTTCTGCTAAACACTCGGATAGCTATAAACGACCAGGGAAGACACACTTCCCTGGTCGCTCTGTGATGTGAGCTCCAGAGCTCAACCACCATAACCAGTAAGCCTTTAATTAGCTCCCAGTACGTCCTTCTTCTGCAGAACGTTGGAGTATTGAGCTGTTGGTGAGCTGAAGGAAAGTTTCCAGAAAATTCTTGCAAATAAAATCGAGTTTAAAATGATGATTTAGACGCATGCTGTGTGTCTGCATGTGCTGCTTTATGTTCTTACAACTCCCACGCACAAGATTTGAGCAAACTATTAGACACAGATGGTGTGTATTGGGGAGGATATGACTATAGATAGTAGACCAACAGATATTCAAATTCTGATGTTTCATGTTATTTAACGACATGAAATAAAATGTGTAGTGTAAACTGTAAAGGGAATCGTGTAGGCTGGAAATCCATAAGAAAAGAGGCACCCATCTGCACACAACCCCCCCTAAACAAACTGGGAACACACTGGATGTTTTATTTTGAAGGTCACCCAGTGGTTGCTATAACGGCTCATTAGCCAATGCTAATGTCAGCCATCTCAGATGTCATTATTAACTGTTTAAACACCCTCCTGAGCTCCCAGCCTTCTCCGGGACGTCCTGATCTTCATAAGAAATGCTTAATATTTTCATTTTAACTGTCAAACATGTCAGTTTGTCCCTCTGGACAATGTCAAGATGGAAATCACAATTCAGCAAAGTGACATGTCCTCAAACAAAACACCGTTACTGTTGGTTAATAACAAAGCACCAGCTCCTCTCTTCGTTTCCTGTGCATGCTTTAAAATTGTGCACGTTTGCTGGGGATGGTGATTCAGTGCCACAGGGACCAAATGCAGTTGGATGAAAACTCTGAATGTAGATATTTACTGTTTCGGGGCCTCCAAATGAGCTTTTGTCAGGGGCCCCAGAATATCCAGCAGCATCACTGGTGACTCTTACTGTAACAGCTATTTGTATACTTGAAAAAGGGGCCTTCACACCAAGTCAGTGCGTCAAAATGTGTCGCTGTTTAGTACAACCATGACCTACGTATTGCTAATAAGAAGTCCAGAAAGAAAGTATAAAGGGTATAAAGTATAAAACACTATAACCTCTATATGTTCATCACAGGACAAACAATCACCAGAATAAACTCTGCTCATTAAAACTCACTTATTTTTAAGTCCCACATCTTCAAAAACGGCGAGAGAAAATGAATCTACAACAATTTCTGTCATTTATCAAACAAAAAGTGCAAAATATTCTCCATTTCCAGCTTCTCAAATGTGAGTATGTGCTACTTTTCTCTGTTTTATATCATCAAAAAATGAATCAAATAGAATATATTTGGGTTTTGGACTGTTGGGCAGACAAAACAAACAATGTGAAGATGTCACCATGGGCTCTGGGAACTTTTTCTGGCATTTTATTGATTAAACAATTAACGATAAGTGGAAAAAGTCCTGTACTAAACTGAGTTCAGGTGGGTTTTCCCTTCCCAGTGCTCACATCTTTAAATTATTGTTTTGAAGACTTTGTCACCATCTTGCTAAAAATGTATTTAAAAAGAATAGAAAAGGGTGAAATCGACGATTGCCAGGCTGAGAAATAGTCTTAAGTTGCAAGTCTTGGGGTCCTGGGACCCCAAGGCTCAAGTTGTGAATGGCGAGCCGGGTACCACACACACACACACACACACACACACACACACACACACACATTACCCTCCCCCCTCCTGTCAACTAAAACCTCAATCAAAGTGAGATAAAGGTGATTGTTCCCCACTGAGAAGCTGCAGAGCCAATCACCAGGCCCTGATCGATCACTCACACGTTTCCTTCACCTCCCCCCATCCATCCCATAATCGATAACTCACATTGGTGTACAGCGCACAGTCCATTTCCCCTGCCTCGGACAGCTCGCTGAGGTTCCGGTCCCAGTGTAGAAACGGTTCACTACTGTCCAGGATTTCCATGATTCCCTCCGCGCAGACTCTCTGTGGATGGTTTGTTGTTTTATTTTCTCCTCCAGCAGCGACAGAAGAAGAAGAAGAAGAAGAAGAAGCAGCGAAACACAGCGGAGTTTGGTTGCAATGCAGTCAGGACTGAAAACCAAACTCAAGCTGCAACTCCGGCCAAAAAAAAAAAAGTTCCAAACAACTTGTAAAGCAAAATAAATTAAACAAATCAGAAACACGTCCAGGTGGTTTGGACTCTGGGGGATTAACGCAGGTTATGTCAGAAAGCTGCAGCGGTCAGATTCAAGATGAGTGTTGTTGTTGTTGTTGTTTATCATCTCCTCTCTGGTTCAGGAGTCTACAGGCAGCAACCTCTCTTTCCTTTTCTTTCCTCCTGCTCCTCCTCCTCCTCTTCCTCGCAGCCCAGACACACAGGAATGTATGGGCGGAGTCACACAGAGGCAGAGAAAACGGGAATAAACATGAAAATAAAATCAAGAAATTCAAGAAATGAATAAAAGTTAGAGCGACTGTTAACGTGACGGCGATATAACACACTGGAGATTAAATGTAGGATATAACGTGTGTAGTGATTCATCTGTTCCAGCTGTTTATGACACTGGTGTCAAAAACCTACATTAACAAGATAGTTTCCGGTTTGGAATTTCAAAGTAAAGCCCTCAGACGCCATTGTTGTTGGTTCAACAAAACAAAGACAGCAAACAGAAAGAAACCCTGCAGATTTTATATTATACTGAAGGAAAAATGATACTTTCAGTCTTAACTTTTAAGACAGCGTGGATGAGAAGTCCTTAAAGTGCTCTGTAAAATTTAAATTGGAGCACCTGCGAGTCCATGACAACAGGGCAAACTCCATCTGCTGAGGAAGATCATGTGATGTGATCAAAAGCCCCCCAGAGGTCAAGAATGAGCTTCCCAAGAAAAACCCAATCAAAATAAAATTTAACAATTCAAATTACTTAATCATACAAGTTGATTTTAAACATGGTTTTATATTCAAGATATATTTTTGGTATATTTTGATGTTTTTTTAAAGTAATCAAATTAAATTTTTAAGCCTTAAATTTAACTGTTACTGAGGTGAGCATCCATTATGACACCTATTGTCAACATAAGAAAAACTACTCCTCATATAATAGTGATCAACTTCCTTTCTTTTTATTTGTTTCTCTTTGTGTGTGTTTATTATGATTATAATTTTTATTATTACATTTATTTATGATCTTTTTAGCTAAAAGATACCAGCTGTATTTTCAGCTATTCGTTTCCCTCGGAGACAAATTGGTGACTTTGGACTATATAAATAAAATTAACTTGATCTGAGTAAATTGTTCAGCGTCTGATGCTCACTGAAACATTTTTAACACTTTAAAACACTTTATTTTGATAATCCTTCTGCAGGGCAAAACAGTATACTAGATAATTAAACATATTACTTACAAAGTGTCCTTTAAGGAAAATTACAGGAAAATTATACACATATATATGTATATAAGTTTACTTGCACCCTCAATCCTGTTATGGATAAGTTTTATGCTTTTATCTTTAAATCCAGTTCACCCATTTCCGGTCTCACCTTGATTACTTCCGTTATCTTGACGCAGCTTCTCTAAACTGATTCCACAGGTTTCCCCACAACTCACAGCCCCGCCCACACCCAGCTGACTGACCAATCAGACCACTCCTCCATTTAAAGCCCGTTCGACCGTGCAGCGCTGCCGTCATGCCTTTAACTGACAAGCGACGCAGCCAATCAGGAAAGACTTCGAGAATTCCTGCGACCAATCATTTTAGGCCAAGAATACGTTTGACTTAAGCCCGCCCCCGCTGTCACAGAAACTGCCAATCAACGTCCACTAGTGAAAAGCATTTAAAAAAAATTAATACTTTAAAAATACTTGCTTATAGTTCACATATATTTTCACAAAATACATATTTGCATATGTTTTTATGCAAATATCTGTCATTTTCTTTGACTTCTCTTAATTATTCACGTTTTAGGTTTCTAAGTTTGTTTTGAATGGTTTTCATGTTCCCTTTTCTCTTCTATAAAGTGCTTTGTCAGTGAATTTAGGAAACAGTTGTTAACACAGGAAGGTTACATCACACACGCTCCGACTGTAGAAGATGAACACAAATGTGAAGACAAAAATAGTCCGGAAAAAGGTCTATTATAGCAAACCGTTACAGAGAAATGATCCTGCAGTGGTGGGCTGAACGCAACCATTCGCTGTCCGGGAAGGAAATGAACAACAGATAAGCGATAACAACTGACAAGAGAGTGACAGAGCAGAAAACAGGAGTACATCAAAAACATCAAATACATACACTAATGTTCTGTTATAGCTGTGCACAACACAGGGATCAGAACAGGAAAACAACATGCAGGAGAGACAGGAAAGAAATGGTGGATTTAATCAAAGGTGCTTCCCCTAAATATGCTTGCTGGTCTCTTTTTTCTTTTTACCCTCAAGTGTTTCAGAAATCTACACAATGCTCTCCAGCTGAACATTTGCATGAAGAGAAGTGCAAGAAAGACAGCTGACATTTGGCACCGAGATAAGTCAGACCACTGCATGACACTTCTGGTCTCTTCGTGGGATTTTTGGACAATGACAAAAATACTGAATATTGACAGCCTTTATCCTTTAACAAGCTCGAATCTCTCATGAATCTTAAGGTCAAAAAGCCCCCCGTCACATGACAAAGAGTTACCTTATCTCCCACATACATCCACTTCTGAAACTGAGTGGCAAGCTAAAACATGCAAAGTGCAGCACTTGAGATGTTAACAGTCAGGTGTGTTTCATTTATCAGTTTCCTTTACAGCAGCGGCCTCAGACCAGCCAAGCACACTGTTCCACATGTTCAGTAACGTCGCTTGAGATTATATTCACGAGAACGGCAGCTTTCTCCTTGCAGACGAGATGCTAAATTTAACGAAGCAACCACTCTTTTAGGTTTAGGAGGAGACCTTTTCAGTATTGGTATCAGAGTGCTGTTGGTCATAGTCAAGCTGTTTAAGTTAGGTGCAGCATGCTAAATGTCGAATGCCGACACTGTCCTGTAAAAATCATGCATCTCCTAAATGTCAACTTTTCATGAGCTAAAGAAAACAGCCCTGCGATGACACATTTTCCAGAAAATCCAGTGAGTTTTTAAACGGGTTATTTCCCTTAAGAGGTGGGAGAACATTTTCAACACTTAAGCCTCCAGTTTATCTAAAAATTAAAATAAATTTTTTTTTGGAGATACCTGGTTTTCATTGGACAGCTATGATGTGAAGTAAAGAGCTAATTTTGCTCAGATTTTGACACATTGCGTGAAAATGTAATGATTACTTTCAAATAAAAGGCAGGGGGAAAAAAATCATACTGGAAAAAGTTTAATATACAGGCTGAATTTAACAATAAATTCTTAACATATAGCGGGCATTGAGAAGTTGTCTCACAGGCCAAATCTGGCCGCCAGGCCGGCAGTTTGAGACCCCTGAATTACAGTCTTCTTCGCCCAGAAACTATTTCTGATTTATTGAGTTTAAAGAGAGGCTGTCTTAACTGACACAATGAAGAAAAACTATAATAACTTTCGTCTATGATCTTCAACACGAGTAAGAGTTGCTCTTAACAGAGCTGCAACTTCTACAACATCTTGTACTGACTCGTGAAACATTTTTCACTGTTTTCACCTCTTGCTTCCAACATGATTCTCAAACTTGAGTAGGCGAACAAAAAGGGCATAAACTGTATCTTTGTTATGTACAAGTAGCAGAATAAAAAAATCATAATGAGTAAGTGTATTTATACTACAAGTGGGCTCTTTCTGCTTCTCTTGATGCCTCAAGGTCTGCAGGAGGTGTCACAGTCAAACATGACCAGAGTGTCACAGCATATTCTGTCCCCCTTCTCTTCGGTAAGTCAGTTCCTTTACTTGATGGCGTTCAGGTCCTCAGTCTTATTTTTGTACAAACGAGAAAATACAAAAAGAAGTTGACTTGTTGTTGCTGTTGGGTGGAGACGAAGAGGAAAGCCCTTCAGGTTCTGTCTCGAACGTTGTCGCTGAGGAAGACGATGTTGTCTGGAAAGGAGAGAGGAGGAAACAAATCATTTTTATTATCTGACACGAGAAGAATCTCCCTAACAATGTCAAGTCAGTTGAATGTCTGTTGGAGGCTCGTGTGTGTTTGTTCTCTGACCTGCGATGATGGTGGTGGCCTGGCGTCTGACTTGGTTCTTGTCCACATACTCTCCGTAGTCCAGTTTCCCCTCCACTAGAATCCTGGACCTGAAAGAGGGAGAGACTCGGGGTCAGTCACGTGATTCACACAAAGATTTCAAAAGGTTTTGGGTTTTTTGTTAGCTGATTGGACTGTAATGTAATTCTGCTTTGCCCCATTTCCTCAGAATTTACATTTTCTGAAGGCAGTGCATCCAAATAAAGGGCCTCCAGCTTAAACTGGATTTCTACCTGGAGTGCAGAAATGTATGACCCTCCAGCCAGAAAGGACTCAAAATATATTTTATCACTAGAGACCAACATATCCGCTTGAACCTGACCATTTTAAGTCGACACTGATGCGTAGCCATGCCAACATACTGGTTTTGCCGAGGTTTTAAGAATGGAGCGGAGCAAAGTAAAAACAAACTACGATGTCGGGAAATATTGAGAAGACATGCGGTCTCAATAGCAGCGTCTATCTTGTTTATAGCGGTCGCCATTGTTGCTATTACTCCTCCTCGGTTCCAGCGCACAGCTTGACAATGGCGTCAGTCCCGCCTGTGGCGCTGATTGGGTAATCGTCAGTGCCCCCATGGCGCTCGCTGGATAATCGCTTGTTCAACCGAGAAACCGCTGTTTTATGTCATGATGCCAGACCAGAATCAGTCTACTCGGCGGAGTGTGTCTGGATCCAGGCAAACATCTTATGGCTTTATAAGGTTACAATGCAACAGCCATCCTAAAGCTTTATCATGATTAAAATAAAAAAATGGAGAGTTCCTTCAGGGTTCAAATGATACTCCACCATAAAATCTATCTTCTTAGTATCAAATCATAATCCCTGTAGGTTTGAAAAAAGGTGTAAAAAAATCTGTAAATAAAACTTGATGCTCAATGCACTTATTGTGAGCCACTTTGGACAAAGTGTCTACTAGATGCACCCGATACAAATTAAATCCACCAACCACGATATCAATACATATCATGATGTAGTAGTTTCTTGAAAATAAAAAATAAAATAATAATAATAATAAAACCTGACAAATAAAAAAGGTACATCATCACATTGATGTAAAAACCAGATAAAATCCAATTACACTTCCCACAATAGCAGAATACAACCAGGAATCCTACCGGGATGGACATCATGCGTCATATTCTGCCAAATTAATGTTTTGTAAAGTCATGCAAAGTGTTTCTAGATTCCTCACCGACAGAAAACAGCAGCTGTGTTCAGCTTAAATTAGACGTGAGTTTTGGAACCACACGAAGCATAATCATACAGATGGACAGCGGTGAGGTGGATTATGCTGCAGTGGAGTGGCTTGAGACGTTTTTATGGATATTTTTAGCCTTTATTTCTGTTATGAAATCTTTTCACCACAGGAATCCTCTGTAACTGAAATAAAAGTTGACCACGGCTGCTGTTCTTTATGAAGGGAAAAACTAGACTACAGCCACTTTTCAAGCCTATAGTGCTTTAAGATGCTGAAAATATAACATAAAGTATCACTTTCAGTGACTTAGAGCTGCAAAACGCCAACCACATAACCAAAACGCTCCTGGGAACATTTGTTGCATGTCATCTCCCTCTCAGCCCACACTTCCTGTCTGCCTCTCTACTGTATACCGGTGGTGGAAGAAGTATCACCAGCAAAATGTACTTAAAGTATCCAAAGTACTCACTGTGCAAAATGGCCCCTTTCAGAGTGATAAAGTATGGAGCCTTCAAGCCTGAAAGATGATCTATTTGTTTTTAATGTTATGCACACAAGATAATAATTAGTCCAAACAAGTTTTTATTGTGACTTCAGGGGCTCTCCTGTTAGTTTTGTTGAGGGGCAAGTTTATCAGTCTTATTAGGACACGATGACCTCACGTAAATCCCAGCACACAACTCCAACCTCGGTCTAATCTAACACCTGTGAGGGTCTGTGCGGGTTTTAAAGGTCCAGTGTGTAACATTTAGGAGGAGCTATTGGCAGAAACGGAATATAATATTCATGATTATGTTTTCATTAGTGTATACTCGCCTGAAAACAAGAATCGTTGTGTTTTCATCGTCTTAGAATAAGCCGTTTATATCTACAGAGGGAGCGGGTCCCCTTCCACGGAGGCCGCCATGTTTCTACAGTAGCCCAGAATGGACAAACCAAACACTGGCTCTAGATAGGGCCATTCACGTTTTTCACGAGTTTCATGGCCGCAGTAGTTTCTTCTACACGCTTGGAAGGGGAGGGTGAGGCGAGCAGTATTCAAATGGTTGCAAACTGCAGTTTCACCACTAGATGCCACTAAATCCTACGTACTGGACCTTTAATTTATAACAATGCATCATATTTAATAAGCTGATCATAGTTTTTATGTAAAAATCAAAGTAGTTAGTAACTATAGCTGTAAATGTAGTGAAGTAAAAAGGACAATATCTCCCACTGACATGTCATGTAGTTGAGGAGAAGTATAAAGTGCCATAAATTGAAGAGATGTCTGCCTTTTTTGAATATAACGGGATATATCGAACTCAGAATTCAAAAAAATACAGACTTCTCTACGGCCGATATCTCCAAAACTCTGCAACTCACACCAAAACAATCTAGATGGATAAACAGCACTATGGGTAAGAGGAAAAATATGTATTTTTGATTTTGGGGTGAACTGTCCCTTTAAGTAAAGTGCCTCAAAACTGTACTTAAGTACAGTACTTTAGTAAATGTACTTAATGACTTTCCACTGCTGCTGTACACATCAAAAAAAAGTTTTTTAAAAATTCAATAAATAAAAGAATAAACAAAATCAAACAAATGTGTTCAAGGTCTGGTCCTTGGCCCGTACAGGGGACAGGTGGGTCGTACCCTTTCTTGACGTATTGGTAGGCCACGTCTCTCAAACCGGGTTTGAACACCGACACACGATGCCACGTCGTCTTCTGACTGATGTCACCTGGAGTCACAAAACAGCAGCACATGAATCAGCCTCATTCACATAATGAACCTTTACAGCCTACAGGCCACTATAAATAACGTTTTAAATCAAAATGTGAGGAAAAAGAACATTGTAAAAACACAGATAATAAAAATATGAGTATGAATATGTAAATACAACTGTAAACCTCCTTTTCCAAGTAGATTTGGACCATCCATCCATCATGCCGTTTAAAGGTTACTGAATCATACGGCTGTCTGAAATGACTGTAGTGAGCTCAGCCCATTAGTTATATTTATACTTTTCAATGGTGAATGATGCATTAGGTGTGGAAATGAATACTTCAGGGACAGACACAGTATTCCTGTGCCTGTTTCGTGCTGTTTTAATTCACCTTCACACCTGTATATGGTCATTTAAAACCTTGAAATCCAACAACAACAATCTATCATGTGTTCACTTTCATCGAGACAGAAGTCGGGGTGTAACAACGACCTCTAGTGGCAAAATACAACACTTGCAACCGATGTGGTAACTAGGAGCAGATCGCGAGTACAATTTACAGCTAATGTCATAGTAATTATAATATCTTACCTTATCTAAGCATCAGCTGCATAACTAATTCATTCCTATTTAGCTCAATATATAAATAAGTCCATTAGCTGCCTTAAATTATTTACTTCATGTCAATCTAAACATGTTCACCACTAAAACAAACTTTACCCTACAACAAACTAATGCCAGTGTGACTTCTCATTTACAAATGAACCACTGTAGCGTTTTTATTTACTCGTTCAATGGGAACTAAGGATCATCAGTGTCATATGAAAACCACGCATCTCCAAACTTTTCAGGAGCTTAGAAAAACCCTGTTTCCAGCTTCGTGACAGAGCGTTTTTCAGATAATCTAAGAGGGTTTTAGTGGTTTATTTAGCTCAAGAAATTTCTCAACCAAATCACCAAATCTGGAAATGGATTTCATTGGACAGCGACATAAAATAAGCGTGTGTGTAAGCAACTAGCACCTTCACCAACACAGTTCCTGTTGAAACATCCTTTGACATTTCAGTGTCAAAGGACGTTTCAGCCACAACCCTGAAGTGCAAACAGACTGTTTTACGCCGCTGTTTTATTCAGCTCTCGTCCTTCAGCAAGCACATAATATGACAAGAGGAATAACAAGGCACTTTGACTTGCAGATTCAGTAACTCCAACCAGACAAATGTGGTGTGGGAAAAATATGTAATCGTGGGTAAATAAAAAATGTCTTATCTGTTTTGTATTTCATCTACTATTGCTGCCATGTGCGTTTTGTCTCTGTCCGATTACAGTTGAATTATATATTTTTTTTAAATAACGTATAACAGGCCCTACACGGTACGAATCCAGCACTTTATCATCTGTTAAGTAAGTGCAAGTCTGGATGTGGTAGACTATTACTCAACAGCTCTGAAGTGTCACGTCACTAAAATCTAACTCCCCGGGTTTTGGTGGAGAGTTTTATTGTCCTAAAATGTCCCACCCTGACAGCAACATCTAACAATCTGCCTAAACAACAATATTAATGTTTTTTTAATTAGTTAATCAAGATTCAAACACCCTCACTCCAACAACATCAGCCTGGTCTTCAATACGAAAGGTCAGTCTGGCCCCAAGTGGTTTCCTTGTTTTGAAATCAAATTCTAACACCGAAACCAAAATGATGGTATTTTGCCGTTACCGTCTTCCGACCACTCAAAGTGCTTTACACTACATGTCACATTCACGCCATTCACACACATTAATACACTGATGGCAGAGGCTATCAACTGCTCATCAGAAAGAAACTAATCATTCAAACACACACACACACACACACACACCGAAGGCACAGCCCTCAGGAGAAATTCGGGGTTCAGTATCTTGCCCACTTTGACATGCGGGGATCGAACCACCGACCTACCTCTAAGCCACAGCCTCCAAAATATCAGGAGGTTCTTGAGAAGATTGTAAAAATGTCAAACTGAGTAAATTTCAATGACTAAATTTGTCTTCTCAGGTCATCACATGACGGGTTTCTAACTGTGCCTTGAATAACATCCAGATGTGGATACTTTGACCGGAGATCTGTCACAATTGTGTTCACTTTCAAACACAAACTGAAACTTTGTTATTTCCTCAGGCTTATGATTAGTTACTGCATGCATAATAAATATGTGCGTCTGAGTCCTTTATGTTTGTTTGTAACGTGAATGTGGAACCATGACGAGCAGTTTAGCGTAAAGCACACAGAGTTTGCTTGTAATGAAATATGCTATATAAATGTGAGTGCCTTCATTAAAAGACTATCATTGATTGTCTGACATTGTACCTGTTGAGCTCATCTCTCCGTCTCCGGAGCGCCACATTTCATTGGTTGCTAACGAGAAGATGGTAACAGGGTTACGACCCTCCACTTGTCTCATCACCGGGTCCTGACCGACTCGGCCCAACAGCTGCACACGGTTTATCGCTGGATTAAAGACACAGAGATCCCCATTGTTAGATATTATACTCAGATTAATTTAATAGATAAAGAATGGGTAGGTATACTTAACGGGAGGAGCAAGGATGTACAGATCCTTCTCTTACAGTACACACAGAGTTTACTCACATCTTTCCAAGATGAGGCTGGTGTCTGTGCTCCTGTATCTCACCACCTGTCTGAAGATCTGCAGAGGGATGAGAGGTTGGCCAGAAAAATCAAACATTGACTTTGTAAAGCTGTAAGTATGCGGCGCTGGTGTGCATCTTCCTGCACACACTTGAATGTTTTTATCCCTTCCTTCTCATCAAATTATAAAAGACAATTATTGGCTTTTTCTTTGCAATGCAATAAATAACTTTGCTTTTTGCATTGCTAAAAGGTTGAGTGTCCAAGAATTTCAATGTATTCGAGATGTTTCAACACATTGTGTCGGAGCTTCTGTCAAATGAAGATCATCACGTGACGTCAGAAGCCTCGAACATCACTGCTGCTTCAGAAAGATTCGTTCAGTTTGACAGTTTTTAAAAGTTTTGCAGCTAAAGCACATTCGTGGGATGAGAAGAATAATCGAGAAATATGGCGATTTTAAGTTATACATTAGAAAGACATAACCATAAGTATGAGAACATTTCCTCTTGATACCAAGTAATAATGTAATAAAAACAATAAGCTCATTTAATGAATATCACATTGCGAATTAAATACATGAGCCCACAGTGACACTAGGCCAAAACTGCACAGATAAGGTACATTAATATTTCACGTAAGCAATAATATTTTATATTTAGGCTTTTTGGACAATGCATATATGAATTATTTTACTGTAATCTACATTTAATGCAGCACTTATTACAGATTTAATAAAAACGCACAGGCTTCTTGGACTTTTAACGCACACATGAGACTTAAAGCATGAAAGCGAAAGCGAGGTGTCGCGGTGCTTTCAGCCTTGGTCTTGAAGTGCTGCTATAAGTTTTGCAAAGTCACCAGATGTCACTGTGTTTGCTGCGTTTGAGGCCCTGAAGCTTCAAATCTTTTTTTCCGGCACAAATAGAAAGAAAGCCTTAAAGCTTCATAAAGCTTCATCCTCCCATCACTACAATTTATGGCTTAAAGTTGCTTCTGCATATATGATCAATACAAACATCAAGAAACTCACAGTCCATGCTAAGAGTGCTCAGGATTGTCTTTCTATAAGTGTAAATAGATAGGAAAAAATATATATATAGCCAGTATAATAAATAAGGTCTAGTAATAATCACGTCTTGCTCACCTGTGCTGAGGCACTTCTCAACATCTTCTCTGTGGGCGAAGCAGTGGGCAGACAGACGGCAGCTCGGGACTTTTTGGGGACGGATCTGAATAACGCAAAAATGCAGAAAATCACTGGAGTGTGTGGCATGTAAAAAATGTATATATGTATATATATATAAATGAGGGAACATCTTGTGGAGGACAGGTGTTCATCCCTCCAACAGAGCTCCACAAACTTGGCAAGGAGCACTGAAGCTGTTCTGGAGGCTCGTGGTGGCCCGACTGCATACTAAGACACTGAGTCTGTATATAATGAGGGTACTGTATGTACGTCATACAGTTGAATCAACACCTCTCTAAAACAGTTTCAACAAAAACTGAACATTACAACGTTCATAAAAGGTAGGATTTACCGCGGGACTGTTGTATGAGACTGCATTAATTTTAGCTAGGTGTACCTAATAAACTGGCAACTGAGTGTATAACAGTACAAAAGATATAATAGTATAAAGTCGAATGAAAGGCAATATCATCTGATCAGAAATACTTGTACACAAGACTACTAAGAATCTGAGCAGCCATTCAATTTCAAGTTTTTGGTACTTTGGTTCACCAAATCTTATAGAAAGAGCCTCCCAAAAACATCCCTGTTATTTTATTTTAAATGACCCCAGATCAATATTTTATATCAATTGAGGTCTGTGATGGTTAGTAAACAGTGTAAACAAGTAAGTGAGTGCTGTCAGGTGAGTAATTTGATGTGTTATGTCATAATTACCACAAGATGAGTTGTGTGTTAACAGACAGGCAAAGCAGCAACAAAATTAACAGATTTTAAAATGGAGTTTGGTGAGATTAAGGTTTTTACAGGGAAGTCTGCTCATGTTTCTGGGGTCTGCAGTCAGACAAGCTGAAGAATCAAACATGCGAACATGAACTCAAAGTCAGAGCACTGCTTTCTCACAGCAGCAATGAGGCGTCTGGAGTCTCCCGCCGGAGGATGCAGACATGAAATAAATCTTCTAAATTAACGTTTTTCTCAACATGTTTTGGTTTAGAGGTTACAGCAGCGGAAACAGCAGCGGGGCGGCAGTGTGTTGGTAGAAAACGGTGTCAATGTGTACTAAAAGGACAGAAAAAGCTTGATGTAAACTCACCAGGTGCGAGACTTCAGAACAGACTTCAGGCTGCTTCGGTAACCTCACGCTGTTTCCGGTCCGTCTCCAACACAGGGCCGACAATCTACCGGAAGTCGTTAAAGTTCCGCTTCGCAACTTAAAATGTCATATTTACGGTTTTGAACTTTTAAAAAAAGTTAATATTATACTATTATATAATACTAAATATTCTATATGACATTTATAAGTTTTACTTAAAATTATATGTCAATTTTTATTTATAGAAAGTTGAACACTTAACTAACGCTGTTCCACAAATCACCACCGGGCGGCGATGTTGTTCCACACCATTATCAGATTGTGGAAAAAGTTTACAGCAGGTCAAACTATATAATATTTGGAATAGGATAAAGAGGAACATAGACTTTTAGTGTGAAAGCATATTTTAAAGAAGCAGTTAAGAGTAGGGGGTTTTTCTTTAAAAAAAAAAACTTTATTGAACAAGACATGTAACAAGTTCACCCAGGGAGACAAACTTTCTTATTCTTGGAATCATTTGCTGAGTGTTTTCTGAGAAAAACATAAATGAGCACATAGCTTACACATTTCTTCTACTTGGAAAATATATAGCCAGTGTGAATATGTAGAAATATCGTTTTTAAAGATAATACATAACAAATACAGACATTAATGTAATACTCGATGTAATATCATAGCTATTTAATATAAATAATGTAAAATAATTTTTAGTAAAAGTTTACCCGAGTTTGGTATCACTTTATTTGGATAGTCCGCCTACAGATAGTTTATAGAGTATATGTAACATTTCATCTGTTTCGCTGTAGAATTATCAATATGTGCCAATTCATGAACATACCCTACCCATGTTCTTTGTGCCTAAACCTTACCAAACCTTAACCACAGTGGTGTAATATCAGAAAACGTTTTTATTTGTAAAACAGTTGAATCTCAACTAATAAGCTGTAGAAATGTTACTCTATAAACTATCTCCTTGTTTTTAACATGATTATGGTGCCATATTCAGATAGTTCTTCCTTTTATGCATGTAACATTTTCAAATTCCAACCAGTTATACAAAGATTTAGGCTATTTAGGCATCTTTGTCCATCTAATTGCCTTCAAAACAAAAGAAAATGTCCTTATCCTGTAGCTGGATCATTTGCAGTTTTCCTCCTTATGAAATGCGTCAACATGCATCAAAAGTGTCAACATGCTGGAGGAAGGACGTCTGGGACAGTGTGTAGAAAGAGTTTAAAGTCCACCAGAGAGGTCACGTGTATTTGCACATTTCTCATTTGTCATTTTTAAAGTGTGTCTGCGTCTGTTTACAATAACCAACAGGCCTCTGCATGTGAGCACAATGATTAAGATTTACAAATCAAACCTGTACATGGTGTTATAAAGCTGAATATTGCTACCTCAAGTACACATAGTTTTAGTCTTAAACTACACAGATTTGTTACGCATTGAGCCAATTGATGTGTATATATATATATATATATATATATATGTATATATCTCACAGGCTGATTCTGCTTTTTTTAGACTCAATGGTTAAAATTTTGACTACTTTTGAGCAAACCAAAAAATAAGTAAATTAAGGATTCAGTATTTCCCACCAGGATGTCATTCCTGGCGTTGTGGAGAAGCTTTGAAAAGTAATTTAGACCATTGTTCCTAAATTCAACTAGAAATATGAATGCAGGAAATATAATGATATACTGTAGTTGACTAAATAAAGAAAGTAGTACATCTAAACACCTGGCTGAGGCCCTGCTTGCATGATGTAACTATACAGGACCATGTAGAATTATACTTTATTCATTCTTTTAATTCACAGAAGTCTTCTTCCAGTTTTCTAAATACATTTAAACGTAACGTACTCAGATCTTTGACTTAAGTAAAAGTAGTAATACACAGTGTAGAAAGGTGTCACAAGTCCTGCATTCAAAATCTTACTCAAGTAAAAGTACAAAAGTATTATCATCAAAATATAGTTAAAGCAGCAAAAGCAAAATGGAAACACTCAAGTGAAGTACAAGTACCTCAAAATTGTACTTAAGGACAGTACTTGAGTAAATGTACTTAGTTACATTACACCACTTATATAATATAAAATATAGCTAATATAACTGAGCCTGGTCGGTTTATAGGCTTTATTTTACACAAACAACTGGAATGTAACTAAGTACATTTACTCAAGTACTGTATTTGTACAAATTTGAGCTATTTGTTCTTTAATTGAGTATTTTCTTTTCATGCCACTTTATATTTCTGCTCCACTACAGTTCAGAGGAAAATATTGTACTTTTTACTCCACCACAATTATTTGACAGCTTTAGTTACTAGTTACTTTACAAATTAAGATTAGTTGATTAATCGATTGACAGAAAATTTAACTATTTTGATAACCGATTATAGATTTGCTGCTTTTCCTTTTAATGATTTTAATTTACTTTTTTTAACTAATTTTGAGGTTTGGACTATCGGTTAGACAAAACAATCATTGTGAAGGTGTCACGTTGGGCTTGTTGTGGAAATTGTCTGCAAAAACTCAGCTCTCATGAAATAATACACAAAACTCTGACGGGTTGAAGATTAAATATACAATATAGGTATGTATGTATTGATTGTTACTTTACTTTCACAGGTAACTTCCTCCACCAGGGTTCAAAGGTACGACTAACGGGCTTTATTTATGCCGCTGCTGTTTCCTGCGGTCCGCAAACACATCAGTGTTGCTTAACATCAATGCACTGTGTACGTGACACCCAAACTGCAAGTAACCGCTAGCTTCTACAAACCGACTTGGTTCTACTTCATGTTTCGAGTTTATGAATCTTATCGTTTAAGAGGTTTGTTTTGAGCGTTTCTTCGTTTGTTTTTTTTATACCTTCATCTCTGAAAACAAAAACAAAAAAGTAGAAAGTAGAAAGAGGATAATTATCGTTCACATATCGGACTTGAACGCCGCGAGCGACCCCATAAGTCAACAGTGCGCATGTCTATTTCTGATTTTGATTAACTGTCATGTTTAATCATTTTGTAGTTCTGTATAAACCGCCGTGTGGAGCTAACCGGGGCCAAGCTAACTCTGGCTAAGCTAGCAAGCGCTAACGGTTAAAATGTCCTCGTCAGGTTAAAATCATAGACTGTATAAATGCTAAAGCTGAAGTAAAGTTTGGGTTAAAAGTTTGTAACTGCGTGTCTTCGCCTGCCACCAGAGATGATCAGTTGTTTTAACTTTACGCGAGGTACACTGTGGTCAGTGTACCTCAATACACGACAACTCAGGTAGGCACTTTGACAGAAAACTCCACAAACAAGCTAAAGTGATGGCAGCTAACTGTGGTGAAAGTATTAATATAATCTACTTAAATTAAAGTAGCAATACCACCCTTTAAAAGCACTCTATTACAAGTCTGCATTCAACATTTGACCTAAGGAAACAAAATATAAAGTATCAAAATTAAAAGTACTCATTGTGCATAATGGCCCATGTGAGTGTTATAACATTATTGTTTTATTAATATAGATGTTTTAACACTTAAATGCTACTTTAATGCAAGGTGAAGCTAATTTGAACTGCATTATATAAACGTATAGGGGTAGTTTAATCTGTAATAATGCATTACATTGTTATTAACTATGAAATACATGTAGTGGAGTCATATTTCCCTCTGAAATGTATTGGAGCAGAAGTAGCATAAAATGGAAATACCCAAACAAAATACAAGTACCTCAAAATTGTACTTAAGTACAGTACTTGACTTGACAGTACTCTTGAGCTCATAAAAGCCGTCAGTGTGTAGTTTAGCTATTTCTAGTCAGTGGTGGAAAAAGTACTCTGACACTTTAAAGTACTAATACAACAATGTAAAAATACTCGAATACTAGTAAAAGCCCTGCACTCAAAAAGTACAGAAGTATTATCAGCAAAATATACTTTAAAAAAGTAACAGCACTCATTCAGCAGAACATTTCAGACTGAAATATCTCAACAAATATTGGATGGATTGCCATAAGATTTGGTGAAGACATTCATGGCGCCGAGAGGATGAATCTGATTGACTTTGGTGAGCCTGTGAATTTAGGGCCACCAGCAGGTTGACATTTGTGTCTTTCAGCTAAATGTCTTGACAACTATTGGATGGACTGCAACGAAACTTAGCACAGATATCAGAGGATGAATCCGACTGACTTTGGTGATCCCCTGGCGTTTCCTCTAGTGCCACCATGAGCTTGACATTTGTGGTTTTGAGTGAAATGTCTCAACAATTACTGGATGGACTGCCACGAAATATGGTTCAAACATTCATGTCCCTCTCAGGATGAATTGAAATCACTTTAGTGAGGACTTTTCATCTAGTGCCATCATCAGTCAAAATTTAAATTTGCCCAACACTTAACACTTAAACACTTAAATACCTGCAAAACTAATGACATCTGTACTTGTTTGTTTGGCGGTAATTAGCAAATGTTAGCATGCTAACACGCTAAACTAAGATGATGAACATGGTAAACATGCTGCTTAACATCAGCATGTTGCCACTGTTATTGCAAACATGATAGCATTAGCATTTAGCTCAAAGTAACGTGTGTGATCCACTAGCAAGACTGTAGACTCTTAGTCCTGTTAACATATTTGAACCATGTTATCCTTGAAATTAATCATTTGTCACCTTCCAGTCCAAGCAGATATAGTAAACAATTATTCAGTTACAAAATAACTAAAATCCATCACTGATGCAGCCTGTGAAAATTGAAAACTGCTTCCTTGTTACTGACTTGATAAACTGTAACCCATGCACATGTGTTTGCATTTCTCCGCAGACGATTATCGACCATGGCCCAGACTGTCCGTCCGATTCTCTCTGTCCTCCCCGTTCGGGCTCTGGTCGATGAGAAGTTCAAGGTGGTGGTGGAGAATCTGCCTCCAGCATCTCCGGTAACACTTCACTCCCTCCACCAATCTGAGGACAAGGACTTCTGGGAGGCCTACGGACACTACATGAGTGATCACAGAGGAACAGTGTCTGGTGGGTTCTCTTCCTTTTTGTCACGTCCTCCTCAAACAGATCTTTAATTTAAAAAGTGTGTCGATGCCTGAAATCTGCCATGTGCAGTGAGGACAAGTGGCCTCATATGCTAAACACAAAAAGACCACAGATGTTTGCTGTCCGTCCTTGACGTTACAGCTGATTTGCTTGTTGGATATTTTGTTTTCTTGTTGTTGACATTTCAAAGCTTTTGTAGTTGCAGAGGATTTGAGTTTTGGGGGCACGTACACAGGAAAAGAACCCATGGGTTTGTTGTGGAGTATGCGCCCTGTCCCAGGAAGCCGCAAAGGCCTCAGGTATACCGTTAAGTGCAGACTAAGGCTGAGCAATATCACCTGAAATCAATATCATAATAAATTATTATTATCTTATTTACCTCTGTAATAATTAATGAAACAATGTCTTATTAGATACACCTGTGCACTAGATCCTCTGCCCTCGCAGTGGATCTCTGATTAATTCTTTGTCCTAAACAACAAACAGAAAATCACAGATAACATTTTGTTTGCACATTTTGTCAAAAATGTCAGAAAATCACAGAAATGGAGGCATTCCTGGTGAGAGATTGTCTCTGCCCTTTTCTCTACCTGTCAGGTTGAGAAAGATGGACGTCTGCAGCCCCGTGCTGGTCAACGTCTCTGTGTACAGTGGACATATAGCTGAGGGCTTCAGGGAGCAGGCTCCTCTGGCCTCGGCGCTCACAGAGAGATGGTACATGGCTCCAGGGGTCCAGAGGATCGATATCAGAGAGAAAAGAGTGCGAGGGACCCTGTTTATACCTCCAGGTACACCTGCTTCACCTGAAAAACATATTTCCTCCTCTTATATATCTTTTGTTGATCTGCAAAGACACTGGGGTATCCCCTTACCCCTTTTTTGTTTGATTTTGGCATGATTAATGATTGGTATCTGGTAAATCTGTTTTCTCAGACCATGTTCACAATCTGAATCTTGCCTCAGGTCCAGGACCCTTCCCTGGGCTGATGGATATGTGGGGAGGCGGTGGAGGGCTGTTGGAGTATCGTTCGGCCTTGCTGGCGTCCCATGGTTATGCCTCTCTCGCACTGGAGTATTTCAGCCCCGGTGAGCTGAGGTCATCAGATGTAGAGTTAAACTTTTTTGAGGTTTGTGATATTTTATTACCTCCAGAGTTTCTACATTCTGTGTGAAGGGTTCAGGTGTTTTATTGTTCTTTTATAATACTGTCTGTGGGCACAGACTCTTTTACTATATTTACTTTTTCTTTACAGCTTTACGTTGTTTGCTGAGTTGCTACTCTATGTCTTCTGTTGACTCAGCTGCCCTACATTCCTCCAATGTTTAGTTTTCACCAAGTTTAAATTGATGTAGAGCTGAAACAATTAGTCAGCCCACAGAAAATTAATCAGCAACTATTTTGATAATCTATTAATTGTTTAAGTCATCTATCAAGCACAAAAAACATTATTTCCAGCGTCTCACTTGTGAGGATTTGCTGTATTTCTTTATTTTATGTGATAGTCAACAGAATATCTTTGGGCTAAACTGACCTTTGCTAATTTCCTGGCTATGTTTTCGAGTTCCCGAACCAGATCCAAGGTTTTCTGCCCAAAATTCTTCAAAACAAGACGGTGTACTCCCTCATTCGTCCGTCAGTTTCAGGTGAAACTAGGCAGGGTAAAAATGACTACGACTGAAACCTTTTCTATGATGGAACACTCCTGGATGAATGAGGAACTACACCGCCAAAGTATATTAACTTGTGTTACCCTTGCATATGTGGTCAATTTATTCAAATAATGCCTATTTGGAAATTTTATTTATAATCGACTGCTTCTCATTGTCAATTAGGTTATTTTGTCTTCCGAAAAAGTCTGTTAGTGGACCTTTAAATTGAGATTATTTTGTTACAGTGCAGTAAGGTACAGTTGTGTTGAAGCGTTATTACCAAAGCCGAGTTGAGCTGGTGATGTCAGCAAGAACACTGCTGTCCCATTTGCAAATGATCGTACTGCGCCGCCGCCACCCAACACCCCCCCCGTCCTCGGACTTGGCGTACTCTGTACTGAGAAAGGCCTATGGTAAATTTTTAAATAGCTGGTACAACTCAGTCCATGCCTTACAAAGACTGATATTTTGGTCTTTTGCACAATTCTTTTCTAACCTTTTTTTGCTTAATTTTCTCTTATCTACTTCTGCGCAGACAGCATTCAGTATTGTCAAGGACCATCCTCAAGTGATCCCGGATAAAGTTGGAATTTTTGGTCTTTCCCTGGGCTCGATCGTGACCATCTATTTGGCAGCTGAGAGCACCATTATCAAGGCAAGTAACAAATGCTGAATATCTAGGTGTTGCTTTTTCTTTAGCCTTGATTACGTGACTGTTAACCACGTGCCACGGAGGGCGGAGGGTTGGCAGGTCGGAGATCTCCCTTCCTTTCAACCAGAGAAGGAACTAATCAGTGAAATCCCTTGATGTACTTTCTTGTTGGATTAAAAACCTGCAGAAATGTGTGGCCTGATAGCACATAGTGGAGAACCAGATGGAGATCCAGTGTCTTTGTGTTGTGTTCCAGCCTTGTTGTTGTGTTTGTGTCAGCGGCAACCACTGTTTTCCACCTGGGGAGACCCTCAGAGGAATCCATCAAGTGTTGCTTGAGTAGGTAATCTGTCCTGTCAGTAACATAAATACAGTACTAAAAGTTTCGCAGTTGAAGTGATGTGAACAATTACTTGTGATGGCAGGAATTTTCACAAGGTACGTGTGGATGAGAACAACCATCATATATGGCGAGATATGGGTCTAGCACTTATCAGCGACCCCTCAAAGAAAGTGGACGTAAGTACTTGTTGCACTAATAACACACACAGATAATATAATAAAATAATAAAGCTTTATTTATAGAACGCTTATCAAAACAAAGTACAAAGTGCTTCACAACAAGAGAAATAAAATACCACAGTGAATGATGAAATATAAAGAAATAAAATACACAAAAACAATAAAATAAACAGCCACTTCAGGTAAAATCAGGATCTGCTTTCAGATAAAAATGTGTTTTGAGAAGAGACTTAAATGAAGACACTGACTCAGACAACCTAATTTCTTTGGGCAAGTTGTTCCAGAGCCTCGGGGCCCTGATGGCAAAAGCTCTGTCCCCCTTAGTTTTCATCCTGGACTCAGGAACAGACAGGAGACCCCTGCCCGAAGATCTCAAACTACGTGAAGGTTCCTAAGGGATTAAAAGGTCTAAAATATAGTCTGGAGCCAGGCCATGGAGAGCTTTAAAAGTAATCAACAAGATCTTAAAATCAATCCTAAAACAAACAGGGAGCCAATGTAAAGAGGCTAAAACAGGTGTGATGTGGTCGTACAGTTGAACTACATGTTTTTGCAGGTATAAGCAGGTACTCTGGTACTCTTCAAGCAGTCTGTTCTTCAGCAGGTTTATTTCTAATATTGTTTGAGTTGTTGAGCTGTGTTTTTCAGCTCTTTTATCATCAGTGTGCTAACAGATACTCAGTGGCTTGTTTTAATTACTGTACGCAGCACACATCTTATCTTTATTTTGGATCTGTATTTATTTTAGTGTATATTAGCAGAAAGAAAACAGAAGCATTCCCTTTCCTGCTTCACAGACTTCGGATGAGAAGTGACACAAACAAGAACAAATCTACAGCCATGCTAGCAGCTCTGTGAGGCTGTACTTAGGCACAGCAGTGCTTTGAGCTAAGTGCTAACGTTTAGCAGGTATAATGATTACCATGTTCATCATCTTTGTTTAATGCATTAGCATGCAAACATATGCTAATTAGCACAAAACACAAAGAACAGCTGAGGCTGATGGGAATGTCAGTTTGCTAGTGGATTGTGCGATTAAAATATGATGTGCCTTAAAAAAACAACTCATATTGGTTTAATCTAACAAACACATATTAAAGTTGTTCCTTGTGGTTAATTCTCTTCGAGGTGGGGAAAATAAACTGTCCAGTGTTGTTGGTCAACGGCCTCGATGATCAGAACTGGCCCACAGTGGAGTCTTCTGAGGATGTGAGTACACACGCACACCTGACAATGAAGGGCTACTGAAGACGTAAGAGCAGTTTGTAATCCTAAACTGGAGGCAAAACTTAATTATTTTATCTGTAAAATGTTGGAAAACAGTGATAAACGCTCACTGTAATTTCCCAGAGCTCGAGGTGATGTATGCAAATGTTTTGTTTTGTCGAACCAACAGTTCAAAACCTTCTATTTACAATCATATATGACAAAGAAAAGCAGCAAATACTCACATTTGAGACACTGGAACCAATGAATATTTTTTGCTTGAAAAATGGCATTTAATAGATTCATTATCAAAATAGATGCAGATACATTTTTTGTTGATGGACTAATCGATAAACAATCGTCAAATTGTTTCAGCTCTACTACGCTGTCTTTAATGCAGTTTTGTAATATTGTTATTATTGTTTGGTTTAGATTTACTTTTTGGTGTCTCACAGTTACAGGTGTATTCAAATTTTATTTCTGATTTTATTTCATTAAATTGAACGCTTTTTTAGCATGTATAAGTATTCAAATCTTTATTTTTATTGATTAGTCAGTCAACAACTATCACAACAGCTTTGATTACATTTTCAAGCATTCTCTGGTTCCAGCTTTTCAATTGTGAGAATTTGCTGCTTTTCTTTGTTAAATGTAGTAAACCGAATATTTTGGGGGTTTGAACTGTTGGTTTTAAATAAGCAATTTGAAGACGGCACCTTGGGGCCTTGGAAATTGTGATTGCATTTTTAACTATTTTCTGACATTTTATAGACCAAGCGACTAATCGATTAATTGACAAAATAATCGGCAGAGTAATGTAATCAATAGTTGCAGCCCTTAACAACATTGCTTTCCACTTCATGATCCAGCTAACTGTGAATTTGCAGTTTTTGCAGATTTTGAACGTGTGGAACTGTTGCGTTGACAACAGGTCGAAATAACTCTTCAGAGAAATTAAAAATAACGTCTCAGATCTAATAACTCAGTTACCCGTGTACAAAAAAATAGGGCGTCTGGTTTCACGTGTCCACCTACCACCATAGACATAAATTCAGTTTCTGCCATTTTGATTTGACCTTTGACCCTCAGATCGCCCAGATGATGCGTGCTGCAGGGAAGGAGCACCTGCTGACCAGAGTGCAATACCCCGGCACTGGACATCTGATTGAGCCGCCCTACTCACCTCACTTCAGGGCTACGAAGTTTGCAATGGATAGCACAAAAGAGAAAGGTGAGTTGAAGTCCTGCATTCAAAAGTATTGGTGTCAATATATACTTAAAGTACCAAAAGTAAACATACTCATTATGCAAAATAGTCCATTTCAGAATAATGTTTTATATTATTGGATTATAATCACTGATAGATTTATGTATGTATTACTTTAATGTTGCAGCTGGTAAAGGTGGGGCTAATTGTATATATAAGTGTAGCTTAATCTATGATAATGTATTTTATTAATATCTATAATATTTTGTATTAATGATCTGTATCTGTAAAGTAAGTAGTAACTAAATGTATCAAATAAATGGAGTGCAGTAAAAAGTACAATATTTCCCTCTGAAATGTAGTTAAGAAGAAGTAGAAAGTAACATAAAATGAAAATACTCAAGTAAAGTACAAGTACCTCAAACAATGCTTGCCCCAGTCACAAATTATGGCTTAAATTAATACTGTTTTTGATGTTGACTGAAAGTTAAATGACTAAGCAGTTTAAAATTCCCTCCCTAGTGTCAACATCAAGGTATCCATTAAAATCCTCAAGCTGCATTAATTTTAGGTTTTGATACTTTACAGTATGTACAGACTCCCTGTGTAGCAGAATATTCTCTGAAATACAACATTGTGTGTTTCAGTGATATTGCTGTGGGGAGGACAAACCAAACCCCATGCAGACGCTCAGGAAGACTCCTGGAGGAAGATCTTAGCTTTTCTACAGCAGCATCTGTACTACAGCACCACTCCTAAAGCCAAGATGTGAATGATTACATAAGCCCACGAATCACTGAGGTCATTTTTACTACCTTAAAGAGACACCAAAATCAAAACATTTCAACAGTGTCACAACACCAAGACAATCTAGATGGATAAATAGCACTACAGGTAAGTAGGTTGGTTTTGAGGTGAACTGTGCCTTTAACACTACCACATGGTATTGGGTCCTAGCTATATTGACCGTGTGCCTTTTTTCTCATGATTTGAAGTGCACAAAATATGTTATTCTTTTGAATGATCAGTTTATGTTGTTTGTTTTGTCCGAATTATGCCTCTATTTTAATTATTTAGTGTCCAAAAAGCCATTATCTGCAAACTTCAACCTTTGAGATGTATTTACATGTGACAGTAATTTTAATGCAAGTTGTGGATGTCTGAAGACCACATCAGAAAGTCATTTTTATTATACCAGATATTATGAAATATTATTAGATTTGGTTTTAAACACGTTGACTTTGTTAAATCAGGGTTTTTTCACTGATTTAAATGAATAAGTCAAGTTTTCTACACATTTCAGTCCACTTTTATTTCAGGTAAATACCCTTTTTTCTTATTTTTTTTAAGGCACTACCTGATGACAGTAACCTGATATTCAGACTGAATAGACATTATTGCCGCTTGCTCATTCAGTCTGACATCTTGTTAGACGTTTTTGGAGGGACAAGAATTTAATATTGTCCTAACTAATATTAACTAGTGATTAATATTAACTAGTGATTAATAATAATAATAAGTGATGTCATTTTCAGGTGATAATGTGTTAACTACTAACTTAAGTGTCCTGATACAAGAAAATAATAGATGAGGCAGAGATTTCCATGATGTGCCTGAGAATTCTACTGAATCAATAATTTGTCTTTATTACGAAACTTTAAAACATCACATTACACATAATTTTTTTATTAAAAATAATACCAAATACAAAAAAACAGTAATTTATTGAAAGCTATCGTGAATGTCTGGTCAGATTTTTAATCTTGTTTCTTTCATCGTTTTCTTTTCGTATTCTTTCGTCAGATAGTTTGTGATTTAAATCAAAATTGGGGTAATTTTAGACTGTGTATATTATATTTATGTAAAGCTTTTGTACAATTGCTTGTGTTTATAGACATTTTACATTCAGAAGTTTGGTTTCTATGAAAAAAGGGTTTTGTAGAAAAACATTCATATTCCCCAAAGTAAGGTATCGTAAAAGTATTGTTTTGGTATTGCCATAAAATTCAGGTATTTTATCATAAATAGAAAAACTGTCAACCTATACCCATCCCTACTGAAGACAAGTCATTAAAGCAGTCCAAAAGATTGACTGCTAACATTTGCAAGCTAACCAATTTGCAAGCTAATGGCAGCTAACTTGGTAGCCACCATTATTAGTCCTGCTCTCACCCTGAGTCAGCTTTTTTTCTCATGTTTCTAATATTTTCTTACAAAAACTGACATTTAATTAAAGATTCAGTTATAATTTTAGGATGAATAGGTGGAGCAATATAGATTGTAACGGTAGCTAATAGCTTTGTAGGGTTAATATAGCTAGCTAACAGCTAAGTTAGCCAGACAGCAAACTCCCCTCTCTTAGAAAAGAATGAGGTCATAAACACAATTTGTTTTTATTTTTGTGATTAAGTGAAATATCAGCAGTGATTCAGTACAGTTACTAACTGTGACATAATGTTTTAGATGTCCTAACTTTGATGTTTGATGCCACGTTAGCCCCCTGCTAGCAACACAGACCTGCAAGTTGTACACCAGATCTAGCTTAGTTGAATTACTCCCAAAAGTTGAGATGTGGGCATTGGCATCCCAGGAGGGGACCCCGGTTTAATATTTAAAAAAACGTTTTTAAGCTAGTCACAGTAGAGAATAATACCATTACAGAAACTAACTGGATACACGGTAGTCATACCCGCCATATTTGTGGTATATTGAGTCTTTGTTAAATATACAGTACACAAAAATCTGGAAAGTGAGACAAGTGGCTTTCATCTGCGTTACTGTTAATCACAATATTAACTGTACAAATCTGTCAGCATATTAGCAATAACTGGTAATATGGTGCAACAGCTCTACTGATTTCTAATTGCTAGAATCCCCAGTTTTAAGCTGTTTTATATTATATGGATAAACATTACCTAGCCTTAGACAGAAATGATAATACAGAAACATTCAGGCAAATACAGAACAAGGACTTAGCTGAGGCACAAGCTAGTAAAGGCGTGCAGTTTTTAGCCATGCTAAATAAATACATGCAAAACACATCTGAGCCTAAGTAAGCCTGACACTCACAAAGTACAGCTTAGATTAAAAGTTCAGCCAAGTCTGTCAACATGGAGCTGACAAGCGAAGAGTCCTAAAATGGCCACCAACAGAAGACAAACAATTTAGTAAAAACATGACCTTTCCTCTGGCATTACCCTCAGGACAAACTTTACATTTTTGCCCCACAAGTGGTAAAAAGATGTCTCTCCATTGTTAGTCATGCTAGTGGCAATGTTTGTCTGTGAGTTGATCCACCATTTTCGTCCAAACTGAAATATCTCAGCAACTATTGGATGGATTGCCATGAAATTTCGTGCAGACATTCATGGTTCCCAGAGGATGAATCCTACTGAATTTGGTTATCCTGACTTTTCTTCTAGAACCACCATGAGGTTGACATCTGTGGTTTTTAGTGAAATGTCTCTACAACGGTTTGATTGATTGCCATGAAATTTGATACACACATTCACGTCCTCCTCAGGGTGAACTGTAATAACTTTAGTGATCCCGTAATTTTCATCTAGCGTCATCAAGTTTTAATTTATCCAAAACTTTTATGACCAAATACCTGCAAAACTAATGACATTCCCATAAGCATGTTAGCATGCTAATATGCTAAAGTAAGCTAGTGAACATGTTAAACTCTATACCTGCTTAACATTAGCATGTTAGCATGTTAGCTCAACGCACAGAGCGTGGCTGTAGACTTTTGATCTGGTTTCCAGCACCAAAACAAATAAAACAGAACAGGTTTATTCAACAAAATGTTCATTCAGACATGAGAATTGGTTTTAGTTACATGCAGAATTCCCTCCTTTATTAGAATTACCTGAGAAGAAACCTGGAGAAGATTTCTGCTTTAGTCCCGTTCTCCTTCATTTCACTGTCTCTGCACTTATGACTCAAACAGCATTATAGGTACATTAACAAACAAAATGTACACAGAAAGTAGTGCTATTATTTCTCCTGGGATCATTTGTTTCACCTGTATTAGCGGCAGTTTACTCAGACTTTAGTAAAGGCACACACTGTCACAGTCCTTTTTTCAGGTATAAGTGCACGTATGTTTGTGTGCGATCATCTGTGCAGATAAAGAGTCAGGATCTGCTCGATCAGTCTTAGAGTTGGTTGGCTGATCGGGTAGTGAGGCGGCAGCTTCTCCTCAGCATATGACAGCTTCACAAAGTACCTGGAGGGAAGAAACAAGGATCCTGCTTCAGCCCAAATACCCAACTCAGATCGTTAAGGTCTCGTCTTAACACAGACACCTCAACCTAATCTTCAATTCGTGATTTAAGATTAGGTTGACATTAACAGTGGACTGACAGACCGTCATCACCATCCTGAATCTTCTAACAAACCTGAACTCCTCTCTGAAGTGGGATCGGAGGTGTTGTGCCAGCTGGTTGTTGTACTGCAGGCAGGCCAGCAGGAGGCGACAGCGCTGAAATAGCAGAACTGACTGAACGGGACTCAGAAACATCTCCTCCGGGTCTGACAAAACCAGCACCACCTGCTGCGCCTGGTAACCAATGAAGGACAACTGCAGAGAGATGAGGAGACCAGTTCCAAAGTACTGTATTTCAGTTTTAACTAAACAACACACAGCTCTTTTATTACAAGTTTAAAATAACCAAAATGCAGACCATCTCTTTCAGCTTTAAAGTGCTTGCCCTACAGTACAATCTAAAACTAAACAGTAGGGATGTCCTGATCAAGTTTGTGGGCCCAGATCCCGATCGGAGTCCTTTAATTATGAGTTTCTGCCGATAAACAGATGCAGTGTTGATGAAATACATGTTTGTATCTGGCACATTAAAATAACAGATGCAGCCTGCCTAATTCAGCCCACCTTATTTTTCACAAGCTACTTGATCCAAATACTGAAGGTCCTGGTTCAAAACTATTATCAGCTTAAATTACTGATGTGATTTGAATGAAAGTTTAACTGGGAGAATGTGACTCCTGAAATTGACGTGACGCGATTTGCGTGAGAGAAGACGTCTGTTGGAGTTGCGGGAACCACAAAAACGCTCCTGATCTGAGAGCAGAGTCTAGCTCTAACCCATGTGCATGCAGCAGAACCACTAAGTAGCACATCTCAACAGAACACCTGCTAAAAACGAGAAGCTGCTACCTGAATGTTTTGTTCTGTGATCTTTGCTAATAAGAACGAGAGAGAAAACAGATTCAATCGATTCGTTAGTGTCGGAGTTTAGGGAATTCATGTATTTTGCCAATCCAGGTGTCAGAACTCATGAGTCACTCGCACCAGTGCGCCAAAATATTTTTTCACATTAGTAACAGTCGCATATCACACTGTAGAGCCCGGCTGTCATTAAGGAGAGCAGCGCTACAACACTAGCAGGCTGAGGTGGACAAAACACAGTGGAGATCAGGTTTATTTTAGCCGATGCCGATCCTCGGGACATCTCTACTAAACAAAGTGACAGTGAGGAAGTTTACCAGGTGAGGATGAGGCAGCAGGACTCGGAGGATCCAGCCAACAGAGAGGAAGTTGTCAGCAGGGGAACATTTGCTGGCCTAAAACACAGAAAAGTGTCAAGTCACAGGTTGAATTAAAGTGTTCGGACTTCCCCACACTTCACTTGCAAACTCCCAAACATGTTTCCAGGATGTGCCGAAGCATGTCCAAATCCACAATACATTACTACCATCATCATCATCATTTTTGATGTAAAGTTTGATATTTACACAAACAGAATATGCATTAGCCAAATAATTTGGATTTGATTGCTATAGACAGTCAAAGGTTGGTTTTCATCCAAAATGGCACCACGTACGATGCTAAGATCATCAGTTTAGGGTGTGATGAGAGTACAATGTTAGCAGTGTTAATGCTGAAACAATTAAAAGTAAAGGGAAAGTTTTAATGTAGATATTAGAGCTGCACAATTCTTCGAAATATTATCGAAATCGGCCAAGTGCAATATCCAAATCGCAGAAGCTGCAATTTTTTGATAAAGGTCTAATATGTGACAAAGCAGCATTATAATGAAGTACTGTAGCGCTGCAGAGATGCCCTGGCCTACAAATCTTGTTCCCCAGATGTAAGAAAAACATGTTTGTTTGGTAACAAATGTCACATCACCATGATTTTAATAGTTTTTTCAGTGAAAATGAAAATCGTGATGCAAAAATGATCATTCCCACATTAATGTGAATCATATCGCAATCGTTATATCTGTCCAAATAATTTTCATAATGATTTTTTCCCCATATTGTGCAGCCCTCGTTTATTTCAACCATCTTTATGTATGTAAACCAGCAGACCCTGCAATTATCCTGCATAAATTACCAATGTCAATACTGTTAGTGATATTTGGATTCAGCCCCAAACACTGAGAAGGGCTGCTGATATCAAATGACTCACCTCGTGGCCTAAAAGCAGCAGCTCGAAGAGCAGAGAGCAGGCAGCGTCCAGATACTCAGCTAGTAAGGCCTGAAGCTGACAGAGACAGAGAGTGATGACTGTAACATTAAGAACAGATGAACTAATGATAATAATAATATTGTGAGTAGAGAGCAGCTCACCTCACAGTCAATCGCAGATCTTTGGTTCTGTGTTTGTAGCTCTGGATCACAAATCAAGGCAAGCAGCATTCTGGAGGCCAAGGCGCCTCTGCAGGGAGGGAAAGAAAAATCTTTTATAGGGTTTTTACATCAGAAACGATATTTATCCATTAAAGTTTTAAAGGATAAAGTACTAGACAGACAGACAGATAAAGACAGAGGTGCGATGTTTACTTTTTGGCAGAGAGCAGGCTGAGTCTGGCTGGTTCGACCTCCGTCTCTCTGAACATGACGGCGAGCGTCTGGGCGATCAGAGTGCTCAGTCTGAACAGAAGGATTGAGCTGGTGTTAGTGTCAGGGCCTTTATCCAAAAACACCACAGTAAACCATCACAAACACTGCAGTGCTTCACTTCTCTGGACCTTACCCAGAAACCCTGGAGAAAACTCTTGTATCCGCAATCTCATTCTTTCTTTCACTAGTCACTAGTATTTATGAAAGGCGGTTAAATCAATGTTCTGTTCAGAAAAATATGTAAACGAAACTAACTATATTATGAATTTTGCTTTATTAAAACACAGCATAAGTGATCACACAGCAGGAGGGGACTGAACAGAGTAAAGTTAAAGTAAAAGGAGTTTTCTTGTAAACAAACAAAAGTTATGTTTACATTGAGTTACTCACCAAAATGCATTGTATGTATCCTTAAAGTCTAACAAAAGTGTCTCATAAAACATTTGCAAAGCCGATTTTTTAAAAGTATTTTGAATCCTGCATTGTTTACGTCCTGTTTACTAGCTTGCAGTCTTCTTCTTCCCTGCCTTTGATGCCACGTTGCTGTGTTGTTTTGGCGCATTACAGCCAGACAGATAAAACAAACAGCGTTAAGTGTGTTGTGTAAAAACAAGGCAGCTTACAACCTCAAAGGGCGACTTCCCTGATTACATTAAAGGTCTAAGCTCAGACACACTTTAACTCTCTCTCAGACACACACACACACACACACACACACACACACACACACACACACACACACACACACACACACACACTCTCTGGAGCTCACAGTAGTTGATCTGCTGTGTAGACTTCACTGAGGCTCTGACAGCCGTGGAGAGATTCCTCTAGAGTCTGAACCAGGAACACACACACCTCACTGGACTGAAACACACAGAACAACAGAGAAAATCTTCACCCAACTGCAACCAGATAAAACTTTACTCAAGTCTATTCTGGCCTTGGTCTGTATGTGTCTTTGTGAGGACCAGAGTGGGGACATTTTGTATGGAACTGGATCCCATTTCCACCTGTTTTTAACAAGCACATTTCCTCAAGTACGTTTTCTGCTACTTTCTGCTTCTACTCTACTACATCTCGGGGCAATTATTGTATTTACTCCAATACATTTATGTGACAGTATTTACGCGTTACTTTACTGATAAAGATTATAAATACAAAATATATGCATTGTTACAGATTAAACTAAACACTTTGCTGCTAATATTTTTGTACTTCTACTTAAGTAAAGGCTTGAGTGCAGAAGTATTTTCATATTGTGGTATTGATATTTTTACTTAAGTAAAAGATCTCAGTACTTCTTCTGCCACTGTCTATATCTGAATGCATTATCTGGATAAAGACACCTGAGCACAAGCCTTTGCATTTACACCTGGTATTAATAAGGATTCTTATATTTTGATTCTGCCCACATTGTGATTGGATATCAAAATGTAAATTAGATACGTCGAGCTGCTGGCTTTCAATCATTTCAATCATTTCCTGAGGGGAAGAAAAACTTCCCAAATATGAAGTGCAGGGCTGCAACTAACAGTTATTTTCCTTATTGATTAATCTGTCAATTATTTTCTCAATTAATCGATTAGTCTTTTGGTCTATAAAATCTCCATCACAATTTCCCAAAGATGACATCTTCATGTCTTGTTTTCTCTGACCAACAGTCCAAAAGCAGAAGATATTCAGATAGTCGTTATAATTATTTATCAAAATACCTGCTAATTAATTTTGATTACTCAATTAATTGTTTTAAATTGACTAATCATTGCAGCTATGAAGGTGTGTATCTTGTTCTCAGGTTTACTGTCAATTGTTGTGGTTGGTTTTATTTTCCTATTTTCCTTGTTCAGCCTTCAATAACTTTAAATAAATAACCACTTTCAGGTTCGTAGGAACCAAACACTGAGATACAGAAGGACGAACCTCTCTTCTTCATTTAGCATGAAGTAGTTTATTCTTCGGTTGCAGAAAATACAAAACAAATCTGCAATACGAAGGAATTCAGGAATTCAGAATGCAGAACAACAACATAACTTTTCATACTAAGCTCCTCCGGATTGGATGTGATGTTTTCTGGTTGGTCAATGATCAAAACACGTAAGTCACTGAACGTCGCACTAAACACAATTTCCTTCAACACAGTATACCAGGAGAATCTTGTGTCTTTAGTGTCTAAAAACTCCGGCAGTGTGGGCAACTTGCATTTTTCATCTGTACAACAGTAAAATAAAAAAGCAGGTCATGATCGAGATGTTAATTTTTTAAAATTCAACTAGTTTTCTCAATATTGTTATAGGTTGATAAAAATAAAACAAGTTGGGCATGAATTATTTTTGGCTTGAAAGGGGTTCACTGGGTTAGGGTTAGGTCAGGCATGTAGTTATGATGGTTAGGGAATGGATGCTGTCAAAGATGGTCCTCGCAAGTACAGAAGTATAAACATGTGTTTGAACGTCTCACCCTCCAGAAGAGTCTGCGTAGTGCGACGTTGCGGTGAGCAGCAGTCCTCAGCTCCTGCAGCAGCAGGTAGAGGCTCTCCACACTGATGTCCTCCTGCAGGAGCTCAGAGCTCAGCTGACCAAACAGGTGAGCTGTCCGCTCCCAGCTGCACGCACACACACACACACACACACACATTAATAATGATTCTGCCTCTGTTACAATCCTGTACTGTGTTACAACAGAGTTTTATTTTGTTACCTGATGGCAGGAAGTTGCTTTCCAGGAGAGGAGTCAGACGAAGCACTGCACCTTCCTCTGTAGACCGGGTCTAACAACAGAGTGGACTTCTGAAAACACACACACACACACACACACTCTTAACATCCTAATAAGAGGACACTGGAGTGCTGAACATCTATCCATTAACAAATTATAGGAGATGCATACTGCTTGTCAATAGGGATGTCTTGGGCAGATCAGTGCATTATTAATTAATTGGTATCAACTCAATAAAGTCCAACATCCAAAAAGGCGTTTTTTCAAATAATTTATGAGGTAGGACATGTGGTCGTCATGTTTGTTAGGCCTTAAAGGGGAACTCCACCGCTTTTACTCATCAAAGTCTGTTTACAGGTCTTGGGGAGTACTACTGCATATGTGAAAAAAGTTGTATGAAGCCTTTTGTGGCTCCAGAGGGAGCTGTGTGAGGGGATGTCACCTGAGTCAGCGTTGGTTGGGGCTGAAGACTACAAGTTTGAAAATGAAAAAGATTTGTAGGTGTGGAGTTAGACAGAAGTGAGCTCACCAGACCTCTGAGGCCTGCTCCTCATCTCTGCTGCAGGCTAGTGGCTCAAGGCTACATTAGCTGCTACTAGCATAACACACCCGAATCTCCAAACCGAATTGGCTACAGTTAGAGTTGCATTGTGGTTAATGTAGGAGAAGAATGTGTGGAATACAATAGACAATATCTCTGATTCTGCTGCGTCGATTTTGGTCCATTGTTTTTACTGTCCATCATGAGTGCGACAGTGTTATAGGAGTGCAAAGCTAAATCGGTGGAGTGCTCTTTTAAAGGATAAGACAGGTGATATACTACTTTTTATTATCACTAAATCCCAAGAAAATGCCAAAACTAAAAATAAATCCTACTAACAAGCATTGTGTGTGTGTCACAGCCTGATGTAGCTTCTTCCTCTGAGCCATAGAGCTCCATTGGTGTGCAAAAACTATTAGAAAACCATCAGTGAGCCGCACTGTTGCACTGGGTGACGTGTTCCTTCATCACCATGAACACACACACTGTAGTTTATTCTGACTCCCACACACAGCGTCCTGCTGTCCCAAACACTCACTAGAGCACCACATGTGGATTAATCTGCCGCTGCAAATAGTCCCCAACAGACGCACCATTTCTTCCTGTTAGAGTAATGTTTGCTAAAAACTACAGTGACCAGCTGTTTTAGGAAATTACTGAAGAAATTAAATGAAACTATATATATTTGTTGCATTATGTTGTAAAACAGAAACATACAGGCAAACCCTCAGTATCATCATCACTCACAATAATGAAGCTGTTCCATGAGCTCTGTAGATGGATGTAAAGTCTGGACGCTTGTGATACAGCGTAAAGATGCAGCTCAGCCTCCCTCTCCTCTCTGCTGTTCACACAGTCTCTTCTCAACAGGCGAGACAGAACCGAACCGATCCTCCTCGGCACCTGGAACGTCACATCAACACACAATGGGTTGTCATCCTTGAATGTAATGAGGATCAATACACAGACTTAAGAGTAGAAGCTTTAGTGTTTCAGCGTCAGCAGCTAGTACTTCAGTGTTTGGGTGAACCTCCCAAATAGATTTTCTCCCAGCAAATATTTTTTGTATTTCTTATTTTTCCTTATACAATTCAGTGTGTCAGCTATCTTCCAGCCTCTACTCTTGATTTCCATACTTTAATATTTTAAGTTGATTTAAGCATCGGGGCTGGGCATCAATGTAACAATATAGTGCTGAAAATAACGATTGTTTTTGCATTTCTTGAATGAGAAGAAGAGAAATTCAAGAAATTCAATGGAGATTTCAATAGAGAACTGAAAAAGTAAATACAATTTCTTGTCGGTTAACATTAAACATTTGCATGTACATTTACACAAAAGCATTGGTTGATAAGATGTTGTCTTAAAATCAAATCAAAGAGAAACACTGTAAGTAAGCATGCCATAAAAAGAATATTGTAAATAAGGTAGCTCCCTTTATTTAAAAGCTCATGAAAAGTAGTTTGGGACGTAGATAAGTTGTATTTCCAGTCTATATAACATGGTAATATTAACATTGGTTGCCCTGCTAAATTATCTTTCTGCATAGTTAGCTAAAGACTTTTTAGATTTTTTGAGCTGACTTTCTTTAAGCTGCAAGCTACGTGTATTTGTAGAAGATATGAGGGGTTTTTATGATTCTCAACAGCCATTTGTTTGAATCACATTTATAAATATTAATGACAAACAGCCTTTTGTGCCTGGCGTGCCTGCTGGCAACTAAGATCACATTTAAAAACAGCCTTGATGTCAGTTACAACCCATCCATCCGTACCTGGCCAGGCTCAGGGATGTTCAGTCTTTGAGTCAAGGTGGGGGAGCTGGTGGGGGAGGTTGCTGTGGAGGGAGGCTGGGTGGGAGGGTGTGGGACCCTCAGGAGGCCCGCAGTCTCCGGGTTTGGACAGGAGGCAGAACGTGTGGGCGCTAAAGTGTGAACCCCCTCTGTCCTCCTTTCACTGTGGTTCCTGATAAACAGAAAACCAGGAAAGAGATGAACTTTTACTGTCCGCTGTGTAAAAAAAGTGGTTAAAGTGGTAAAAGACTACATTTTTCACAGCAGGCATTTTGAATGGTCATAGCAGGAAAAGCACAATGTTACTAATAACGTTAATGATGGTTTTGTTCCATTTTGGGGTCCCAGCATGCAAAATAACAGGATCAGAAACATCTAACTGGAATGTAGCCTTCATTACGGTTATCAATTACACTGGTTTATTACTGGGTGAGTAGCTAACAAGAAAACAAAGCAAGAAGGGAGACGGATCACACTGATCAGGGTCAAAAACCTTGGAACAAGACCAGTAAAAAAGGCAATAAATACAAAACAAAACCTTAATAACCAATATCACAAAAAACATGCAAATATCATGTCATACAACATCTTTCAGACAGTTGCTTATTCCTTGATTACTTCAGGCCCGCACAGGTTACCATTATCCCTCCAGTGGGTCAGTCTCAAAGAATTTATTAACCCTAGTACGTATAGTCAATGTTTGCCCTGCCGACGAGAATAATGTAAACCGCTAAAGGTTTTTTCGGGGGAGTTTTTCTTTATCCGAATCGAGGGTCTAAGGACAGAGTGTGTCGTAAGTTGTACAGATTTTAGCGCCCTTTGAGGCAAACTGCATATCTGTGATATTGGGCTATATCAATAACTGACTTGACTTGGAGCTTCCTCTCTTCAAAATATAGTATGTCACTGCCATGATCAGCACCAAATTATTGGTGTGCATTCAGCAGACAGCTTGTGCTGATTCTACAGTGAAAAACTGAGCATGCGCAGAACTTTTTAACCCTCTCACGACCAACTCTGCAATCAATCTGCATATTTTCATAATACTGCTCTATCCTGCATTTATGCACACGCTTTATATCCTGCACTTGCTTATTGCACTTCTGGTTAGACCTAAACTGCATTTCGTTGCCTTGTACTTGTACATGTGTAATGACAATAAAGTTGAATCTAATCTAATACAACTGTCTTCAGTTGTCCGATGACGTGAGTCATATACATGAGATTATTTCCGTTATTTCTCACGTTATCTCATTATTTTCAATCCATCCAACAGGTTTTTTTTCCTGATGTGTGTTGAGCATTACAGCCACGTGTTGCTGTTGACTTCTAGTGTTGCTGACTGAAGCAGCAGGCTGCTCAGTAATTTGAACATAATGATTCAATGGCTGTAAACTGCGTTCATGTCCCCAAAGATCGATCGTTACTTATTTGAATGTGTGTGTGTGTGTGTGTGTGTTTAATGACCTCCCAGGGGTGAACTACACTTGAGCAGCAAGACAGATAAGCATGAGACAGCGTTTACACACATCAGTTTTATCTCAGTGTGGCATTTGTTGTAACCAGGCAACAATTCAGCGTTTAACGACAGTAAATCTGTTCGCCTCTCGTCTCTTCACAGTCAACAAACTGTTTCCTGACGGACGCACACAACGCAGAGCACGATGTGGATCCAAATAGTAACAAACTCACATACAACATTAATTTATTCACTCTACTAATCATTTAGTAAGCATGACAGTGTTTACAAAAAGCACAACCTTCCATTCTGCAGTACTGCTGAAATGTGTATGAAGCTTTTCATCTATCTATACTGTGTCTTTCTCAAATTATATCTGACCGTAGGGCTGCATGTAACGATTATTTTCGTTATCGATTAATCGTTTGGTCTTTGAAACGTGAAAAACAAGTGTGAAAAAATGCCATTCACAGTTTATTACAGCACACAGTGACACCTTTAATTCCCTTGTTTTGTCCGACCAACAGTTGAGAACCTAAAGATATTCAATTAACTGTTATAAATGTTGACGAAAAACAGCAAATCCTCATATTTAAGAAGCTGGAACCAGAGAACGTTTGGCATTTTTGCTTGAAAAATTATGATTAAATCGATTATCAAAATAGTTCCCCATTAATTTTCACTTGATCGACCAATCGTTGCAGCTCTATATCAGAGTTTCTATTCGGTTCATATCCTATTTTGTTTTCGTTAAATTTCGTTCATTTTGGGGAAATGTAATGCAGCGTGGAGGGACATTTTACTTCAGAGTATCACACATAAAGTTTATATTAAGCATATCTGAATAAACTGTTAGTGTAAATGTTTTCAATGGTACTTCCTATGATACAAGCTATTCGTTTAAAGTTACTGACAGTACAATTTAAAACTTCTCTTGGTAGTTGTTTTGTATAACTGGTCTTGAAGACAACTCATATCTCATACAGATATTAATATTTTAGATTTAAAAATTATTTTTATTTATCTAAAAGATAAAATGTTGTCTGGTGACAATATGTCAGCAGATAAGTAACACTGGCTGGTAAAGAGTTGTGACACTGAAGCAGGTATTACAGTGACTTTGACTTTCTATTAAAAGATACAAATAGTAAACCCCTACTAAGTGTTCCTGTCTGTAACTATACCATCAATTGTCCAATTAAAACAGCCAAAACAATCTTTAAAAAACATTATAAATAGTAGTGATAACATAAATCTATATCCAGAAAAATAAGGGGCAAAAATACATAAGAATGCAGTCTGTAAAATATTCTGTTACGCTAATACTGATATATTGGTTGGACTCTAACATTTACAATTACTTGTAAATAATAATGAATATTCAGGTAAAAAGTCTCCACATAAAGGTAAATTTTGATCATTAAAATCATTTGCTAATCAACACCAAAATGCTATACATTTGCTGGTTTGCTAGTGTGAAGATTTTCTGTTTTTCTTTGTCATATATGATAGTAAATTAAATATCTCTGTATGGAAAACACAATCAATTTGAAGACTAGGGCTCTGGGAACTTGTGATGCGCATTTTTGGCTGTTTTCTAATATTAAAAAAATAATAATCAATAATGAAAATAATCGTTAGTTGCCGCCCTAAATGTAAAATATATTCTGTGTTGTTCATTTATTTATTAATTAATTTATTAATGTTGCATATTCAAGTTTTAAGTCTATTTCTGGAACAAATAAATACATTTGGATAACACAAACATAATATTGTGGTTGTTGATCGTTGTACTTCTTTAAATATCCCAATGAGCAGCAGGTGAACTGAGGTGAAACACGTCTCTCTTTATTAAATGAGTCATGAGCTACCTGAGACACCGAAGAGGATCGTTATAGAGCCAGAAGGAGTGAAGCAGCTTTCACTTAACACATTATTTAGTAGTTTCTCAACCAAAAGTAGAAGATGATATTTAACTTTTTGTCAAATGTTTTGGCATTTCAATGAGGACTGATCTGAAAAACTCTCTCACCACCACCACACAGATACACAAACACACATATATAAATGCAGGTATGTACACTTAAGCTCCTAAAGTTTAACCCTCCACCTTTCTCCAGCTCTCTTGTCGCCCTGCAGACAACAACAGCCGTAAAGGTTTTATAGCTCAAAGAGTTTGTCTGTCTCCGTGACTCCCAGACAGAAACTCTACAGCACACTTTCGACAGACAGGAGGAGGAAAATGCAATATTATACACATAAAGTTACACCATGAAGGGCAGCTGAAAGTCTGAAGCGTCAAATAATTCCTTTAGTTCGGAATAAAAATAGTGTGGTGGAAAAAAGCCCTAATTTATCATATGTTTCAAAGCAGTCATTAGATTTAAGCTGGAATTACGCTTCTGCAGGCTGCACGTAAGTGAATGTGCACAGGGGGTCGCTGTTTGACCTGTTGGTGGCGCTAGAGAATATATCAACAAAGTCATCTGGGGACCATGAATGTCTGTATAAAACTTCCTGGCAATAGTTGTCGAGATTGGACACTTTGGCATGTCGAGAAGAACTGCGTTGTCAGTAGGAATGGGGAATTAAAGTCAGTTTACAATCACTTATTTTATTTATTTATTAATATATTTTCACATCGCCGTAATGACTCAAGAGTTAAGAGTTGTATATAATAATCAATCCATTTAATTATTTTGCATTTAAAGAGTACAAAACATGCTTAAAGTGGATGTGGAGGATAATGATGAAAAACAACAGACATTTAACTTAGAGGTTGAACTCTTCTGGAGTTGTGAAACTATTTTGGACTTCATCGTTCAAAAGTAAAACTGAAGCTTGATGGCTAAAGTCGTTCGTCATATAGACACGTGATAGTGACAGCTATAGCTGAACGAACGAAAGAGCGTCACCTACAGAAACTCAAACTGCATCGATGGACACTAATCGATGGTTTATTAACCATCCAAATTCCACTCTAGCTTGTATCATAACGGTTACTTTTAGTTTAAAAAATAACAGTAAAAATCTTACTCAGTACAGTTAGAAACCAACACTGAGCCAAACATAAAGTCCTCTTCAATCATTAACAGAACTTTACGACAATGAATCCCGAAAATCCAGCACTTCTAGTCTCAGTTGTGCTTTGCAGCGACAAGGAAGCGATAGCATGACGCAGAAGTGTATTTAACTTTGCTGTGAATAAACTAAGAATGTTTGGAACATACTGTACATAACACGTCTAACAGTAGAGACTAGATACTAGATACTACTAGTAGAGACTAGATAAACAGACTTCGGTTTCTCTTTATCCCAAATTTTTCGAACCACCTTTAAAGCCTGCAGGAGGTGAATGTTTGATGCGCAAAAGATAGATTTTTGGTGTAGTATTCCTTTAAGACGGTTAAAAAGTAAGAGCGACCACAGCCAGTCTCAGCTTCCATACATGGATATCATCTGACAAACCAGAGACCAGTGTGTGTGTGTGTGTGTGTGTGTGTGTGTGTGTGTGTGTGTGTGTGTAATGCTCACCTTTGTGCAGGATATCCTGTGGGGGAAATAAAAGACACAGGTAAGGTTCAGGTTACAGTTAAAGGTATCAGAGGAAAGAAACCAAGAACTAAAGAACAAATGAGCTTCACTGCTGTTGTTTGTTACAGAGTAGAAGTAACTGACATTTTAACCGCTGTCACTGCTTACATACCACCTGACACTTCAACTATTTACAGTGCACACACTTCAACTATCTCCAGCACTTTAACTTCAAATGAAATTTCAAATGCTTTCATCTCTTACACTTTAACCGACATTTCAACCTTCTTTCAGTGCTCACTAAGTACTTACTCTTCAAATGACATTTCAACTGCTTTCAGTGCTCACTCAGTACTTACTCTTCAAATGACATTTAAACTGCTTTCAGTGCTTACTCGTCAAATGACATGTCAACTGCTTTCAGTACTTACTCGTCAAATGACATTTCAACTGCTTTCAGTGCTTACTTGTCAAATGACATTTCAACTGCTTTCAGTGCTTACTTGTCAAATGACATTTCAGCTGCTTTCAGTACTTCCTCTTCAAATGACATTTCAGCTGCTTTCAGGGCTTACTTGTCAAATAACATTTCAACTGCTTTCAGTACTTCCTCTTCAAATGACATTTCAACTGCTTTCAGTACTTCCTCTTCAAATGACATTTCAACTGCTTTCAGTACTTACTCGTCAAATGACATTTCAACTGCTTTTATTAATTAGACATCAACTCATATATCAGTTGCTTTCACTTCTTACTAATTAACTGACAGTTCACCTGCTTTCAGCTCTTACCCTTCAACTGTTAGTTCAACTCAATGTTTACAAACAAACTGACACTTCAACTGCCTACAGGGCTTAAACTTCAACTCCGCTTTCAGCTCTTATACTTAAATTTACACCAACTCCTTTTAATGCTTCAACTTCAAAGCCTTTCAGTACTTCAACTGACACTTCAACTGTTTAAGTGCTTAAACTGCAACTCCCATACAATGTCACATGCACAGATTTTTCTTCAGAAATCCAGTTTTCTGACATTTTAAAACAGTTTTTTACCGTCTTTAAAGCAGGTAAACACTCGTCTTTACCTTCTAAGGTGTGTGTTATTGTTGGGCAGTGGCTGGTTCTGCGAGAGGGCGGGGCTGCAGGAGGAAGTCCCTCCCTCCTGGCTCTCCTCAGCCAATCACGTCCCTTCGCAGCAGGCTTTTCAGTGACATAGGTGATTCGTATGTGCTGGCAGAGTTCCCTGTCCTTCCCGCGGAGGAAGTCTGGGAGGTCGTTGACCTGTTTGGATGAAACAGAGACAAATCATAAACGGCTGTTGTGTTTAAAACTTCACTTAATTATTTGGTTTAATTTTACTTAAATAATTAGTTAAATTAAAAAAACTGGTGAAATTTAGCTAAAAAAGAATAAATGAATGACTGAAAGGGCAATATATAGATAAAGGATATTAGCATTTTCTGTATTTCTTTTATTTATTTATATATTTATCTATTTCTTCATATTTATTTAAATATTTTATTATTTATTATATTTTATGTATTTTTTATTTCTTTATATATTTATCTATTTCCTTTTATTTATTTAGATTTTTTTTCTAAATGTATTTATTTAAATATTTTCTAATTTATTATATTTTTATGTATTTTGTATTTCTTTGTTTATCTATTTCCTTTTTTAGTTATTAGTTAGTATTTAGATATTTTTTATTTCTAAATTTATTTAGATATTTTCTTATTATATTTTTCTGTATTTTTTCATTTCTTTAAATAGTTCCTCATGTATTTCTTTATATATTTTTTCTACATGTATTTATTTATTCATTTAGATATTTATTTATATCCTCTTTAATTTATTTATTTCTAAATTTATTTATTTTTCATTTATTTATTTCAACATTTATTTTTTTCTTTCTCCTACTACGCCTGGCTGTCATTGGCTAATCAGTCTGGGTTGGACGCACTGATAAAACAAAATTGACGTTTTTTCCATATTTCATAGTCTGAACAGATTAACAGATATTTAAAATAGTCATCAGAGTGTGAGCGTACTTGTATCTGCCAGAAGTGGAAACAGGCCATAATCTGACGGTTTAACGCAGACAGGATTAACTCTGAGGAAGAAGTTTGACCTTTGACCTCTGAACTACGTGACATAACAAGATGAAAGATGGTCATTAGAGGCTTATTCTGCTACACACACACTCAGCCTCTCTTTCGGATACTGCATGTTATGTAGGGTTATATTACGTAGGTGTTGAGCTTTAATCTGTTTTAAACCCCTGGGTCATTCAGTTTAATCTAAAGATAATGATTAGTTAATGTCTTTTTTTTTATTTGTGCTATGTGTTGCAGAGATATGCAAACTGATTCCTTGTTCTTCATCCACTTTTTAGCTTATCTTTTATGATATTTAACACTGACATCTGGAATATAGTCAAATAGTTGAGCGCAAAGCATCATATACTCCTGACGAATTATAGGTGTTTAAAAGTCACAGATATTTAGACTTCCTGTCACTTTATTTATTGAAGAGGTAAAATACTAAATGATTGAAAGGAAGGTCAGTTCATTATGGCCGTCAAACAAATATAAAGAAAAGATAATCACAGAAGAAGCTGTTAAGAAAATGTATATATAGATTTTTAGGATCATCAAAATGTCTTGCAGGGAGTGCTGAAAGAAATAACGACCTTTTCATTAATTTGATTATGTTTGAGTCATTTAAAAAAGTTTTGGCTGCTGACTAGAACTTAAAGTAAAAAACTTTTTATCTAAATAATGAATACATACGCTACATAAATCAATATATTAATAGTTGCAGTCCCAAATGAGTAAGTAGAGCTAAAACCAGATTAATTGACTAGTTGATCAGAAAATTGTTCAGTTTGCTGATTTTCTCTGTTTATATTGTCCATTTAAAGAAGTCACCCTGGGCGTTTTTTGGACCAAACGATTTATTGAAAAAATAATAACTAGATGAATCGATAATGGAATTAATCAGTTGTGCAGCCCTAAACAATTCATTGATTCATCAAAAAGAAAAACAGATTAATTGCTATTGAAAATAAGCCTTAATTGCAGCCCCAAACATACATGCTGTATATCATAATATACATTATTAATAGTCACAGTCCCAGCTGATTATAAATTAATCTTGCTGTATGACGCTTTATATTTTATTTTAATGCAAAAGGAACAGAGAGAAAAATCATGTTTTTCATGCAGAGCACTTAAATAAAGAAAGGTGAGAGTAAAGCAGAGGATGCCACCTGTACCACAACAGGTGACAGCTGGAACCGAGTCTGGATCAGGCCCCAGATCTCCAGGGCCCCCGAAACCTGCAGGATTACTGTGGGTCAAGGTTATTTGTTTAGTAAACTGTAAGCTGTTAAGTATCATCTGACATGATAAAGGCTTTCAGGTGAGTCCTGCTTATCCACCTGATCTTGAGGCCCTATCAAGAAGAGGGTCCCCGGGTCAAAATCTAATCTAATTAGGATCATTATTTCAGTTTTATCCTCATATGATGCATATTCTCCAAATAATGCGTTTAATCAAATGACCACACAGAAAATATCGAGCCAGGTATTCCAGCACTGACTGCACAGACAGTGGGAAAGGTGTGAGGTGAAACCGGTAAGTCAAAGTGACCGATCTGTAATCTGAAGAGTTTACAGGGATCGAACAGCAGGAGACTGTTAGTTAATACCCACACAGTGTGATGCACAGGTAGGTGTATTTGCTTTCGTCACAGAGTCGATTAATCTAAAGATTATTTTTTAAATAAGTGAAAAATGCAAATCGCAATTTCCCCCCAAAAATCTCTCTAAAACCTAAAAATATTCAGTTTACTGTCGAATAAGACAAAGAAAAACAGTATATCTGCTGCAATAAGAAGCTGGAACTAGAGATTGTTTGATTCCATTAATCAATAATCACAAAAATGTGCTGATAATTAGTCATTTGTTTTAAACAAAATGCCAAAAGGTCCATTTTGACCTTGGAAATGACAGTTTGACAAACTTTTCTCAACTGAGCAACTGCTGAGGAAGGCCAAGAGATGTGGCTGAAAGCTGTGGAAACATCAAGTAAGAGGATCTTGTGAAAATGTTTTTGTCAAAAAGCAATTTGAAAACATTTTTTTTTTGACATTTTATAGATCAAATGATTAATCTATTGATCCAGAAAATTATCTGAAGATTAATCAGAATGAAAATAATGTTATTTGCTTTTTTTTTTGGTTTCTCCTTTAAACTCACCAGCTCGATGTCCCGCACGCGCCTGAAGCTAAAGACTGAGGTGAGCGTGCGCGGAGGGTACTCGGTCAGGTACACGCGCTCGTCGCTCAGCACCACGTGCATGTACACCTTGCTGATGGTCTCCGATATCACCACGCAAGGCTCGTAGGCTCGGATCCGCTCATACACCGTCCGCTCCGTGTTCCGCTTCAGGAACGAGTCCAGCTTGACGTTTCGGCGGGAGAGGAGGGAACCGGAACCGGAGCCGGTCCGAGCCATGACGGTACCGGCGGAGCAGTTAGTGACACATTAACCTCCACTTTGGCGCGAGGCAGGCGAGCCGCTGACCTTCCCATTCATTAGGATTGTAGAAACTACCAGGCAGGTAGGTGATGGTGCTCGTCCCGCTCCGCTGCTTCACACTGAGCAGGTGAACCGCCGCTGTCTCGCTCCATCGGCTCACACAGCTCTCTGATTGGTCCGCGCAGGGAAGAGGGGCGCTGCTGATTGGCTAGAAGATAAAGGTTTATTTCTACTTTTAAAGCGCAGAGTTTTAGATCCACTTTAAACCAAAATACATGGAAATCAGGACAGGGCCGTAGCCAGCATTTTATACTGAGGTCATGGGCCCAAGTCCCCCCATAAATGTTCCTAATTTTCATTTGTTTATTTATTTATTTGAAGGTCTAAATGCTGTTTCATAGCCTTCTTCACACTGCCAGGTGTAAAATTAGGGTGGTGAAATAGTAAAGCCTATTTTTATGCTATTTTTTTTAGGTTAGGTTAAAAGTATCAGATTTAAAGAGAAATGTGCATTTCATTTGAAAGTTTAATGTGCAATTTTATTAGTTTTACAAGACATAAAGGCAGAAATTCAGAGGAAAAAGTAGGTGTTCTGATCAATGCCTGGAGTTTACTGGAATTAAACAATTAAAATACTTAGTCCATCCAAACTGCCAAGAATTAAAAAAAATGGTGGGGAAATATTAAAAGTAAATTACGTAAAGTAATAAAACTCAATTAAGTCTAAAATAATATGACCTCAGTGCCCTCAATGATAAAAACATCATGTTTGCTGTTTGTTTAAGTAAACATAACTTAATTTAGGAATATGCCCCATGTGGATTAATATCACCTTTAAGTGGGTTTTGAAAGGGACCCTCTTTTCAAGACAGACACTCAAAGCAAGACCCACATTAAGGCTTTTATCGTGTCAGTTGACGTCATGCTTTAAAGTGTATATTTCCATATATCCATACGGCCCTGAGGCAGCTGGTAATAATACTGTAGACATCGCCGTTAACAAACTGCACAATAACACTCAAGTAATAAAATAACAGAGAAATTCAGATGATATTTGTGGTCAACAAGCTTGTTGGCAGAGAAACGTTAGTCACGGCTGAACTTTTTTCACTTTTCAGATTTAATTTGAATTCCTACGGATGTTATTTGATTTTATAAATAATAGTTATACAAAAAAAAGTTCTCAGCTTCAGATTATCTTTAAGTAAAACAGCTTCCCCACATTTCCCACTGCTATTAATACATTCACGAGATATATGTGTCGTGCCCGGTCCTAAAATTCAATGTGAAGTCATGGAAATGTTGCAGAATTTAAATTTAAAATACATGCACGTGTGTGAGAACCCTGTATATGCACTTGTTTTGATAATAAAAATGTATTTTCAGTTGAATAATATTTGTTTTCCCACTTCCCTTCAAATTTAGGTCGCTGATAAGATCAGTGTTGTTGCAGTTTCCGGAGGTTGCCACTAGAGGGCGGTAGCTTCTAGGTTGCTTAAATACCCTCAGATGTAAGTAAACTTCAGAGGTTATATTAGACGTAGCCATTCCACTTTCATGCTTTAGTTGTGTATGTTATTAAAATTATTTAGGCCCTTTCCTGTTTATTACTGCTGAATAATGAAATAAATATATCATTGTGTTGATATGAGACATTTTGGGTTGATGTAAACCTGGAAAAATGTCAAAAATGTGAAGTCGTCTCCTTCATCCTCCTTCTCTGCCTCGTCTTCCTCTTGCTGACCCTTTCTAACACACACACACACACACACACACACTCAAACTCTCAAAACACACACACACACACACACACACACACACACACAGGGGCGGTGGCTGCAGCTTTGAAGGGGAGCTTTGTAAATGGGTGCGGAGATGAACGCCGAGTTGTTTTGGAGACCAAAACACACACACACACACACACACACACACACACACACACACCATGAGGGAGATGAAGGCAGTGTTGTTTTACAGACGAACACACTCAGTCTTTTATCCAGCTCAGTAAGAAGACTGAGACACTATAGACACACAAACCAGGCTCCAACTAATCTGGGTTTGTGGGTTGAGGCTGCTGTTATTGTTAATATATTAAAACATTTCCCATCAAAACCCCCAAATTCAGTCTTTCACACACACGAGGAGCCGTCCTGTTCAGAGTCTTCTTCTAAAATAGCTTTTTGAACACAGGGTCAGTAAAATGTGAAATTTGACACACAGGATTAGCTGACACAAAGTCCAACTTAGTTTCCGAAGCTTTCAGCCACATCTCATGGCCTTCCTTAGCGGACAGAGTTGCTCAGTATTTGTAAATAAATAAAATAAAATACAAATGATTGCTTTTGCTGTAAAAGCCACACTGTGCAGGTATCTAACTTGACAAAGGACAGAAGTATTCAGATCCTCTACTTAAGTAAAAGTAGCAATACCATACGAGTAAAAGTCCGAAAGTCTAAATAATATACATTATATTATTGGATTATAATTATTGATGCATTGACATGTTCATCACTTTAATGTTGCAGCTGGTAAAAGTGGAGCTAATTTTAGTGACTTAATATACTGCTAGCATGTGAATTTCCCTCTGGGGATCAATAAAGTCGTATGTTACCTTATCTTAACCTACAATATCACATCATAATTTATTTGTTGATTATATGTTGTATTATTAATCTGAATCTGCAAAGTGTTGGGAGAGGGCAAAGGTCACGGATGCATTCTTGCAATGACTAAAGGACTGAAACCGAGACAGTAGAATCGAGCAACCGCAAAAAAAAATGGGGGAAATGTCTGCACATGTTGGCAAACCAGACATGGGCTGCTTCCTCTTTCTTAAACAAACAGGATGTTCAGTCTGAAAACAGCTATGATGGCTTGGCATAATGCCGTCTGTTGGAGCGATTGTTAATTTGAAAAAATGTAGCCTATTTTTTATTTGTGATGACGTTTAGAAAAAGGAACTCGTGTTTACGCCCATGACCAAATACATTATAGAACCGCTCAGCTCCAGTGTATGAAAGGAGGAGTAAGTCGAGGGCAGGGCTCAGACTTTTAGTCAGATTTTTGGGGGTTTCTTTACTCTTTTTATTCTCTTTTCCTCTCTCTCAAAGTATTCGTTTCTGGACGTAGGCTTTGTATGATTTTGAGCTTTGGTAAATAAAACTAAGTTGAGCGTTTTGATTTATTGAAAGACTGATGATTCTCTGGACCTGATTCTTTGATCCATCCATCCGAGGCTTCCTTCACAACGGTTTGGGAAGGCCGCTTGTCTTCTAACAATTCTCTGAAATGTTAGGAATGCTAATCTATGTTTCTCATGAGAGGGATTAGCGGTAAAGGTATTAGGGCAGGGACTCGAGGAGGGGGGAGAAGTCTAATATGGGGGACATGGCCTCTTCTTGTTATGATGTTGGCAAACAGGGAACAGGAAAGGACCCAAAAGCAGACAGAAGAGCTTAGAGCTTACTGGCAGGTAACAGGCAGATATAAGTCCAAACATCAGAGAAGCCAAAACCAATATAGCAACAGGGACGAACTGACAAAATACAAAGCAAGGACACAGACTTAAATACACTTAGGTGAGGGAGACAACGAGACACAGGTGACACCAATGACACAGGTGAAAACACTCGAAGCAATCAACGACAGGAAGTAAAAATAACAGACACGAGAGGGAGAGTATTACAAAATAAAACAGGGAATAACAGGTCAAACCACGACCCTCCTGTCCTCTGGTTCTCTGTCAGATACTAATATTCTTTAGGAGGCGTGAAACCCTGTAACACATACTGATATAACTCTTCTCCAGTGATTAGAGACACTAGAGTAGGCTTTCATCCCCCCCCCCCAGTATTTTCCGGTGAGACCCCGGTGTTTGCCGGCTTTCCGGTGCGCCACTACAATATGTGTAAATCCTCAAACAAGCCGACAACCTAACTGATAGGCAGTGAGGTGGTGTAGTAGTAGTAGTAGGACGGTTAAATAGCACCAAACCAGTAGGAACGGGACTTCATTGGACCGCGGCCTAGGCTCCTAAGCAGCGCCCTGATTGACACTCGCGTTAGATTTTGGAGTCCATCAGATCCAGTCAGTAAAAGTAATAGTGGAGTAAAAAGTATAATATTTGCCTCTGAGATGTAGTGGAGTAGAAATATAAAGTGACAGAAAATGGAAATGCTGAACTAAAGTACCTCAAAATTGTACTTAAGTACAGTACTTGAGTAGATGTACTTACTTTCAACCACTGACAAAGCGCCTATGTAATAAGTTTAATAAAATATACGTATTCAGTATATATTTAATACTCATGCACAGCACATAAAGTTAAATTTCTGCTTTTTTCAAATAGATATTAAAACGTACGGTAGCTGATATTGTGACCATGAAGTATTTACCAAAGTAATAAGAAATAGTGCATATAGTGCTCTTTACCACTCAAACTCCATAGGTAGTTAATGATTATGGCGATGTGGATGTTTATGAATGTGGTGCAGCACTAAAAGAGTGCATCTTCCCTAAATAATCTAAGGTTAAAATGTGTGCATGTAGTACAATAAGAGTACAGTATTGATATACTTAAAAAAGCAGCCTCGTATTTCTGTCTCTAGTGAAAACGTGGATGCTTTTGGGTGTTTTTACTCTGTTTAGTTAAAGCTGTCAGTGTTCAGAGTTATTTTACTCCCATGGCTGTGGTTCTGGTCAGCTGGGTAGCACTGTACTCCTTCATCATCGTCATCATCATCATCATCAGTGTGTGTTTGTGTGCAGCTGCAAACAAAAGTAAGTGGGCTGACCAGTCACACTGTCGTCTTTGTTCTGCAGGAGAAGAAAAACAGTCACATTTCCACCAGAGAGAGAGAATATAGCCCTATGCCACACACACACACACACACACACACACACACACACACACACACAGACAGAGTGGTTATGGTTGGTGTTGACCTTTATGCCATTTTGAATTTTGGTAATGACGTTTAAAGTTCAAACTCTGTGACCACGTTTGTGCTGCCAAATTAATGAATTCTGTGTTTTTTGTCCCATAATCAGCTTCTCGTCAGGCTGGAGAAGCCTCTGAAACGGCGTGTAGACAGTTTACTGATCCAAAATTCAACCCAAACTATCCCGTGTCCTTTTCTTTGTTATTGTTTTGCACTCAGAGGCATTTTTGTTTTTCTTTTTGGAGGAATTGTATGAGTGTGTTTTCGTTTTCACCTCCTTATAACTGAGAGTTTATCTCATTTTGGCTTTTTTTTGTTGTTTGTAAAATAATTGTTTCTCTGTGTGCATGATTTCTTGATTTGTTTAGTTAGTTTATAGTTTAGTCGTGCTAAACATCCCACATGGGATCACAGGACACTGCTATTTATTAAGCATCAAAACAAATAAATAACATGCATCCTCCAGTAACACGTATCTGAATTAATTAGACAGTTGGTCACAAAAACCTACATCTTTTAATAAAGCGTTTCATTAATGCTAGCACACTGGTTTTATTTCCAACATGTCTCCGCTTTATTATTATTATTATTGTTGTTTTTTATCTTATATTATTGTTGGGTATTTTATGTTATGTTATTTTAATTGTCTGATTGTATTTGCCTCATTGCAGTCCTGAAATGTTGTAATCCTGGTTCAGCCATGTAAAGCACTTTGTAACTTTTATTTTGAAAAGTGCTGTATAAATAAATATTATTATTATTATTATTATTATACAGGTGGGAGTTAGGCTATTACGCACATTTAATCAAATGTTGGACAAATATTAGAGTTTTTTTTATTTTGTGGGACTTTATAATTTTAATTCGGTACATTTACTACTTACTTTGAAGTATATAATAGCCTACAGCTATTGCAATTCTGAAAAAGTACATTATTTTTACTTTTACTCAAGTGAATTTGTGAAAGGCAGGACTTCTAGTCTTACTAGTGTGGTATTTTGGTGTATTATCTACTACTTATATGGGTTTTAGTCGGGCTACTTTATAATTTCAGTATATAATTGATAGTTTCTGTCTCTCTTTCACAGTAGCCCACAATTTAGACACTTCTCTTAATCAAAGGATGTGTGTTTAGCTGTAAGAAGGACAAAAGGAGCAAAGAGGAGCGAGAAAGAAAGACATAAATCTCTGTTTTTGTGTGGGAGGTCACCAGTTGATGGTCTCTGTTTACTCCCAGCAGATCAGGCGCGCGGGCACGCACCGAAGCATCTGTTGAGCGCGCGCGCTGCCTGTCCTGCTCCAACCAACTGACGGAACTGGTCGAACGGATCCGAAAAGAGCCGATCGCGACAGATCCGAACCCCTAAAAACGGGCAAACGGCGAGAGACATCCAGATATTCGTCAGTTTAATTACCAGCTAACACCGTTAAAAGACACCGCGGAGATGACGGCTCTAAGCAGCTGGGAGCTGTGCGTCAAGTACGCCCTCTTCATCTTTAATTTCGTCTTCTGGGTAAGTTACAAAATTCAAAATAATTTGATGAATAACGTTATTGTCAAATAAGGTTAGCCGGCTATTTTCTGTCTTTTTCAAATTAGTTTAAACGCCATAAAATTGACTATAAACAAGTGTGTCATTATGTGCATTTTTAAATTAATTAATTAATTAATTAATTTATTTATTTTTACAAAGGAGTGAATCATTATGATAATTGTGTTGGTGGATATTATTTATTTGATGTTTGGATAGTGGGTTCATGTTTTAAAACGTGTGTATTACTTATTAGACTTTGTGATAAGGTGTTCGAACAAAAAAACATGATTTAGTTGCTATTTAGAGGAAACTAAGCTGAAGAGTGGACCAAAAAAAGGTTTTTGACATAACATGACGTATAACAGCGTTAAATACCGTAAAAAGACAAGCTGGATATTTTCAGATGTTCCCTTTTTGAGCTTTATGGAAACTGAAACCTTGACCCCCTACCAGTTTAGGGAAACGCTCTGCAGACACAACAGAAAGGAGAGATGATGGGACACTTTGCATGGCCTGACAGTATGCAGCCACTGGCCTTGAGCACAGCTGCAGCTGCTCTGCTGGGTGTAGCTGTGGCTGTGGAAATGGTTATTGATCTGGCTATGGCTGCATTTGTGGTTGAATCTATGGTGCTATTTGCACCGGTAGCTGTATTAACATGAACCGAGAAAGCATTGTTAAGCCTCGTGGGATTTGGTCATGATCACAGCTACAGTCCGTCAGAATCAGCCTCGGCTAAAAACAAGTGATGAACACAGTAAACAGTATTATGTCTACTACATAATGCATAATTCTGCATCATAATACAGCTCAGTCTTATGGATCAGAGGCAACGCAAAAGCAATCTCAGAACCCACCGGCTACCGTCTGACGATGATTTAGCCTCTGGGAGCAACGGCCAGTGCTTCAGGGCTTCCGGTGTAGCCAGCGGATATTCAGATATCCGACATAAACACTCTTAATACAGCCGACAGAAAAAGCCAGAGACAAGGGAGCATCAAAGTCCCTGGTGTCCTTTAAACCCCTTTAAAATCACAATTTATTTTAAAAATTTCGTCATTGGCATGCCCAAATGGAAAAGCTTGTAACAGAATAACTGTAAGGCCAAAATGCATGTGTGAGGACTCATCTGAAAGGCAACATGCTCTCGTTTGTGAAAATGTGCTCGTTTAGCATGTGGTTAAAACACAACCTACACTATGTCATCTGAAACATGAAGGGAAAATAATTTGTTTGGTTCTCGTCTTCAGTAAGTCATCTTTGAGTAGCATTAATGTGGCCATGCTCGATGCTACAACTATGAAAATCACCACAGGCCTTTTACATCACGTCAACTACATCTGCATACAGTTTCAGACCCGTGGGCCAAACTGTATAAGAACTAGTGAGTTTTTAGTTTGTGGTGTCACTGGCGCCCCCAAACCTTAACCCTGATCCGGTGCACCGTCGATCCGGTGGATTTGAACAAGTTAATCATCATCATTTTCATCCTCTTCCTCATCATCATTCCATATTTGTATGAATTTCATCAACTAGGTCATCCTCGTCTGTCCCCTCTTCAGCCAAGACATCAACGAGGGCTTTGGGGGTGACGTCACCCTCAAACCGTAGTGGTCATAGTGTTCGCGAGCCCTTTTCCAGACGCATACTCGGAAGTTGACTCCTTTCATGTGCTGCAAGAGGACCCTCTTGCAAGGTGGAAAGGTCGAAAGATCAATGGGGAGACCTGGTCGAAGCTCGAAGCTTGAGCCACGCGTTTTCTTGGCGAACTCCTCAGCACCCCTGAGCACAAGCTCATCAAGCTGCCAAGAGTTCCCCACTGCAGCAGAGATCTGCATGAACTTTGAATCTGTTCAGATACTTGATCGCTAGCACCTTTGCTTTGCCTTTGAATGCTGAACTGCAGTCGGCACCAGTGAAGGCTAGCAGAGCTGAAATGTGTTGCTGTGAATCATTTTCAGCCCGCTGGTTGATGTTGATCAGCTTATCTCACATGTCAAAGATGATGTGCTCGAGAAGTAAATGACTGAGTGATTTCTTTGAATGAAGAAAACAGCTTCACCGCTTCGACCACACATGCCAGCATTTAGAAAACGCTGCAAATAAATAAAACACATGCAAATTAAGAAACACAGAAGCCAATTTTTCAACATGTTTTGACAGAACAAATAAATATAGAAATGCTGCAACACAACAGAACATTTCTGATAAAAAAACTGATAAAAAACATTTCGACCACTGTGATAGCATGATTCCAATATTACTGGAGATAACTGCTATACACATACTAGTGTTAGCCTTCCTACTGGCTCGTTCATCAGTTTTTAGCGTCCCCCCAAAACAACTTCATTGTGTTGTAGTTCCATTGTTGTGAACAACTTGCTGTGTGTTTCTGTACAGCACATATTTGTTGGCAAAGCGGTGCATGTGTTTTCTTCATTTGCTTGTATTTTGTCCATTTTGCTTGTGTTTTATTAAGTTGCACTCTCGGACGTTTTACAATTTATTTACCTTGTAGAAACAATATAATAAAAAGTTGCACTAGCCTAAAAAGAACACGCACAGTCTGTCCTGGGTCTGGAGGAAAGCTAGTTTATTTATTAGTTTGTGCCATTTACTCTTAAGTACTAAAGTACTGTACTTAGGTACAGTTTTGAGGTACTTTTATTTTCTGCTACTTTATGTCACTGCATTTCCTATTGTACATGAGTTACTAGTGACAGTTTACATTAGAAAACATTTGATAAGCTTATAAAATTCCACAACATTGTTAAAGATTAAATAAACTTCTCGGTTTGTACAAAAAAGTGTCTTGTTGTGTCTCCTTGTCATGTTTCAGATGTCCATGAGCTGTTGGCAGTTCCACCAAAGAGACATTTCCTCTCTAAACTTCTCAGATATTTCATTTAAATAATTGTTCGAGGCTCAAAAAGTCAACAAAGAACAAGTACTGGAGTATTTTTACACTATTGTATTGGTACTTCTGCTTAAGTAAAGGATCTGAATACTTCCACCACTGCTAAATGTAAAATGTGCTAATGTGCAGTACCTTGGACACATGGTTGGGCTTGTCTGAACCTTTTTGGGGGCTTGCAAAAATTCCAACAGGGGGCGTGATTGAGGCCAATGAAAGGACGGAGAAGTTGAACTTTACTCTATTTTCTTGTGTTTCTTCTAGTGTTGTTAGTTTGTGCTTTCTCTTCCCTCTTTTTTCTTAAAGGCTCCTTTTCTTTTGTCTTGATCTCTCCCACCTCCTCCTCGTATTTTACTCCTTTTGTGTCTTCTTCCCTCTCCAACAACCTCCTCTCACTTTTCTCTTTGTCTCCTAATTTTTAAATAACGCAGGTAATCCAGCCTGAAGATCTTACAAATTATTGAACAGGTTGCTGCGTGGACAGTAACATACTTTCTAACAAAAGAGAGGGAGAAAGAAGGGAGGAAGCAAAGAAAGAGAGTGAGCGATGGGGGAGGCTTTAGCAGCTTGGAAACAAAGCTAGTGTTGTTGGTTTCACTGGGTCTACTGGGAGAGGAGGGCAGCTCGAGTTAACTCAGCAAACAACACTGAACCCAGGAGGAGTGTGTGTGAATACACCTGTGAAGCCTTCATTTCTCTTCATCCACTTTATTTGTTACCTGCTTCTTGTTTGGGCTTAAATTAATGAAACAAGGCAGAATATTGTTTTTACTGAAGCAAGTTGTCTAGATTTCTAATCTGTTAATCGTTATTCATTCAATAATTCACACTTTCTCTATCTTTGTCCCTCTCTGTGTGTCAGTGTGCTGCTCGCTGTATCTTTTTCTCACACACTTCCCAGAAGCTTAGTCATCAATTTAGATAATCGAGTAACTGTTAATGTCATTTATCATGGATGATGGCCTCTTAAAATGTGAGGATCTGCAGCTTTTCTCTGTTTTGTATCACTGTGGATGAATATCTTTTGAGTTCTGAAATGTTGGTCAGACAGAACCGTTTTTTTGAAGACATCTTGTTGGGCTCTGCAGCATCGTGATGAGCGTTTTTCACTATTTACTGCATTTGTATACCAACAGTTAATGGATTAACAGATGAATCAGCAATGAAAGTAATCATCAGTTGCAGCCTCTAGACAACAAAACAAAATGCAGAAGAAAACTGTGATAAAGTAGTAAATGTAAACACAAGGTGTTTTATCTTGTAACAATAAGTAAAACACATTTGTGAGTGGAGATGGTAATTCTATAAAGATGCAGCATGTTTTTAGGGCTCGGATGTTATGCTCTTCTTATAAAAAGATATCAGGACAAAATGATCAGCACACACTGATGTATTATTATTTTCTATCACAAAGTGTTTGCCAGATCAGTATTTAAATACGTTTAGATATTGTAGTCATTATGACAAGACACAAGAAATGTAAAATCTCTTCAAAAACAATATTTTATTTCAATTAAAGAATTGTTAAACATAATAAAAAAACACCACAGTGAAAAGCTGTTAGCTGAACTAATATGGGTGAATCTGTAAACGGTCACAGCCCAAAAACAAGCCAGTAGGATGTTGCAAAGTTTGTTATGTTGGGAAAGCAGTTTATCTGTTTGATTAGGGTATCTAGAAATGATAAATGCATCCAGTAGTCCAATCACAAACCGATAAATTGATCCCAACGTGTGTTATTCAGTTGATTTCCTCATTTAATCACATAATAAACCAGTGGTTCTCAGAGTGGTGGTGGTTTTCTAATTTACCTGCTCGTTAATTGCATTCACCTGCTCTGGTTTACACGTCAGAGTCTTCTGTTTGAAATCCACTGTTATTACTCCCTCTCTCACTCCCACACTTCCTTCTTCCCTCCACCCAGTCCCTCCCCCTGACTTCTCACGAATTCCCAGGTGAGCCATACTGGGGTGTGGCTTACAAAAACAAATCTTCTTCCCATGTCGGCAGAAAGGACGGCTTAACTCTGTCAGAGAACACTTGCTTTTGGATTTTCTTCTTAAAAACGTCTTGAACTTGGAGCCATGGGGGCAATGCAGTGCATCAAACACTTGGTGTTTGTGTTCAATTTTCTCTTCTGGGTATGTAGTGTCACTTAAACAATGTTGGTTGCGGTTGATACATGAGACTCTGAGTTATACAGAGCCGGTGTTTGAGGGATTTGGTTGCTTCCTTGTTAGGTCAAAGCAGGTTTCAGTGATTGCCAAAGAGAAGAGCTCAGTGAAAATAAGCTTTTAAACCTTTTTAGTTTTGTATTGTTTAATAGAGGTGAGAGGTTGGGTTGCTGCCTAACTTTATTTATTTTTTTGGAGGATAAATTCAAGTAAAATGGAACCCAAAGCAACTTCAATCAGGCTCAAAACTACTTTGAGTTTTTAGACTTAGTTTGAGGTGGGGTTACAAAACTGTTCTACTAGACAGCAATGTTAAAAAAATACAGCTACCAATTAATCAATCCCTGAGGTTCCCTGAATGTATCCTCCTTGTGAAAACTAGAGAACGATTGGGTAAGTAAAGTCACTAGCATTGCCTGCTGGAGTGTCTGTAGCCACATTATGCGTTCATGATATTGTGTCACTGGAGAAACTGATGTGTACTCTGACAAAACAAGGCCGGGCATGACACTGAAGCACATGTGGTGTTCGTGGTGGTGTTACAATATAATACTGAATGTGGACTCGGCTGTGCTTTGATCAGTAGATCTGGAAAATTACATTCAATATGGTGGATGAGTCGGTTATCAAGATTAATAACATCTGGTGGCTCTTGGAGCTGAAACAATTAATCAACAGAAGATTAATCAAGCAATTTCATTAATGCCAAATATTCTCTGGTTCCAGCTTCTCAAATGTGACGTTTACTGTTTTTCTCTGTTAATGTCATTGTAAAGTAAATATCTTTCGGTTTTAGACTGGTCGAACAAAAAAAGCACTTTGAAGACGTCACTCTGGGCTCTGGGACATTTTATAGACTAAACAATTAATAATAATAAAAAAAAAGTCCAATTAGTCGATTAATGGAAATAAAACAGTTGCAGCCCTATTTGATTAGGTGACAAAGGCTGTTATAACTTGCCAGTTCACCTAATTTTTATAATCTTCCACATATTCTAACACTGGGGGCAGATCACAGTACATGCATGTCAGTTTTAAAGTTGACTTTTTGTTGGTACAGCTTGTTGGGGATGATATTTCCAATAAAAAGAGTTAAGAGAATAGATAATAAAACATTGCGTTGGTTCAGGCAGCGCACTGAAGTTGGGCTTGCATTAGCTGATTGGCATCTGCTGCTTCATTCATGCTTCACCATCACTGGCTCATTCATCAGCTGTTTGGCTACAAGCTGACCAGCAACGTCCAGTCATATTTAAATACAGGTGCGCAGCCATTATAACCTTACACTCCTCACTATCACTCAGCTGATGCACACATGGAAACGCATCCCGGCTTTGTCCTTTTATGTGCTAAGTTTTTGGTTTCGTTGATTTTACTTTAAGATCGAACATTAATGTATGTTTTTATATTAAGGGGGATTTAGTTCTCGCAGCAGAATCCTCATTGATGCTCGTATTCTTTGAGCGCTCCTCAAAGAGCAGAGCCTTTTCGGCCAAATCTAACTGCGTAACCGGTTTACAAAACTGGCAAACTCCTTAATGCGGGTATTTTTGTCTTAAATGCAGGTGGGCTAATCAGAGGCCGACGTGGCTTGTTGCATGTTTCAGAGACAGACCTTGCTAGCCTAACTATCCAGTCACACAGGAATAACTGGAGCCACTTCGAGTTTAACATTCCAGTTGGCTGTCGTCTGTATTTGAACATCTCTTCTGTTGAAATCTGTAGTTTGAAAACCCCAAGGATGTGTTGGCCACTTCATAAATGCTATTGTGTGTTTTGTGTTAAATGTCTGAAAGTTATTTAGTGTATTTCACAGTTTTACTCCCAGATATCCACACTGCCTGCTGTGTTATTACTGTGATTATCCGTTTACAGTGTTAGAAGAACACACACAGTTAGTCTAAGCTTAATGACTGTTTTGACAATTTGAGTCTGCACCTACAGTGTGTAATGATGGCACAGACAGCTACAAATGAGATGACAACTGTAGGACCAGTCTTATTTAGGGAGAAGCACCACCTCCAAAAACATAAACATCAGATTAGACTTGTTTATTTATTCCAAAATGTAATGACTGAGCAGCAGACTCAGCTGGGTTCATACTAAGACTCGTTACTGTAAACAAATTGGGCTCCTTCTTGACAGTGTTTTTGTTACATTTTCCTCATTGCGTTCTGTCTTAAAGGAACAAATTTATGTTTGAACTTCGTGCAGTTTTGGCAAGATGTCCTGCCAAATCCAATGCAGCGGCTCACAGTGTGAAAACAGCGTTGAGGCCTGTAAAAGCTGCCAAGCATCTCAGCAATTATTCATTTCTTTGTTGTAGTTTCCTCTGCACCGCTAATGGTGCTGCAGAGTGCCTTTTGTGGTTAATGAGCGCTAATGTGAACCTCAAGAGAAAGGCCTGTTTCTTCCAGGATACTCAAGACTGCTCATTGCTGCACAAACGCACAACTCTCCTGAGTGTATTTACTGTACAATAACACCAATATCCATTTATCATTCAGGACACTCACGTTTCCTGTTTTTCCCTATTTCCATCTTTAATTTAGAGAGCACATAATGAAAACAAAATGATATTGACCGCTAGTCATGACTACGCAAAATACTGCTCTATGAAATACCTGTCACATGGAAAGATCTTTTGTGCTAAGCTAGGCTAAAACATCCTGGACCTATTTCTGTAGTGCAAGTAGAGATACAGTTGATTTTCATGTTCACATTTGACTGAGAAATAAGCATATTTCCCAAAATGTGGCATGTGTGCATGTATTAAGAGCCCTGCAGGCTGTTGCATCAGCTTTGTGTTGAAACGTAGCTTAGTTTGAGCGTAGTGTGGGAGTGACGCTATAACTTGTTAACCAGAATATGCACAGTTATGATGTAACTTTAAATTTTACACCTCCCCGGAGCAAGTCACTTCTTAATAACTGCTGACATGGTGGAAAGATGACAGATTAATATTTGATGAACCAGAGGACATTTCTGTCTGATGTTTACACCGGTATTTACATTTATGATGACACTGACTGACAGCTCAGTTTTGTGCTATACAGTTGTCGCTCACAAGTGGGATTTTATGTTGCATTTACTTGAGAATTGCTGTTGACAACTGAAGAAATACACATTTGGGACAGTGCAGACTTGCTAATCGAATGACATCTGGGAGCAGCTTCTGGCCCCCTACTGGTTTGGCCCCTTGACTGTCCAGTTCTAATTGCATTCAGTCTGATCACTACCTTCCCTTTGACCACTATTATTTACATACTGCCTAATCACTGCTTTGGTTTACTGTAAGTGCTTCATTTAATTTGCTCACCGGCTCAGATCCGCTCTCTGTCTGTAAGTTCACAAGTGTGCCCGCATGCTTCGATAAACTCTCGCCACTATAGCAAACTTCTGAACTGGATTTCAACACAATCACACTTTCTGTTATGTGATCGATGTGGGTGTCGACTGCGGCAGATGGAAGTTTTCCAGAGACTTCTGTTGACGTTTTTACTACTTTATGTTTGATACAGACACCTCACCTTAGCAGAAAAACTCAAAGAATGATTGTTGAATTATTAATGAGGTAACAAAAAGACGAGGACAAACGCTTTGAATCATGTTAACTAGCTGACCTCATACAATACTTCCTGCTTTTCCGTTAAACAATCTATTGTAGGTCCTAAATTTCCGTCACTAGTGGCCCAAAGTACCCAAATGCTGCACTAGGTGAAATGTTATTTTCTGCAATGTTTTGATACAGTTGACTTGGTAAAGTTAAAGCGTTAGTACAGATGGTGCAGCTGAACAAAGGGGAAGTTTAGTGTGAAACGAACTAGTTGAAACATAGCAGTTAATGTTGACTGTTGACAGACTGTTTTATGTGGGTGTGTCTCAAACCCTTCTTGAATGTACATATACAGCACAGTGGAATATTCTCATTGGAGTGTGCAGTAAATACACCTTTACCTTTTTATCGTAAATATCACAATAACTTTGACAAATGTGAACCTGAGTTCAGCCACAGTTTAAGCTTGAGGCTACACTTGAAGGTTTTGACAGATGAAGTGTGTCTGTGTGACCCTGCTCACTCTGACTACACTATTGCACCAAACACTGATAGATCACTCCAGTCACAGTTTTATGCCATTAAGTGTTGACAGATCGTTAGGTGTAGTGGTGGATAACTTTTCTTTAGAGTTGTATATTGGACAATAAAGATTTTGTTAAATCTACTTACCCGTGACTCTCACAGAGTTCTAAGTAATTCCTTGTAACTGCCAGAGGTGGTACTTTATAACTGGACATTTCATCAAATGCAAGTTAAGTATAGCTTTTGCAAAGTTGGAGGCCGCTGGTTCCAGAAGTGTTTTATTTATTTCCTGTTCTGTATTGTGTATAAACAATATCCTCAATGTTACATAACATAGAAACATGGGACTCTCCTGGATAATGTAAAGGTTTGTGTTATGACCACCAGTTTTAACTATGTCAAGTTAGTTTATTTAGTTAGAAATCATGTTTTGTCCGTCAGTTTGACATGGAGGACGCAATACAACACCCATGAGCCTCGACTGGAAAAGAAGCCAGTCAGAAGCGTGAATCAGAGTGGTAGCAAATTTAAAACGGTCCGTTGTTGCATTTGGGAACAAAACACAGCGCCATGGTTGCTGAATGAATCCAAAATTAACTCTGTTATGTTTAGCTTTCTCGCCGTTAGTGGCCCAAGTGACATAACAGATGCTTAAGCTTGGTGTTTGGATGTTTTCCTGCTGAAATGCACCTTGGGAGTCTCTCCGGATACAGATTCCAATACCTAAACTATGTATCTGCATTTACTGAGTACCTAACCCGACCTGGAAAATAGTGAAAAATAAGGACATATGGGGAGTTCAGTGCAGTTGTGGTCATAGTGGGATAAATAATAAAATAAAAATAAATTCCCCAAGGCCTTACTATGTGTTCAAATTACATGTCTGAACAGTGGACACGTCACACCTGAGATTTCTGTAAACTTAACCTAGAAGGCAAATATCAAGGTCCACCAGGAACTTGATCCCATAGATTTGATATATTAGAGCATATTTATTGTTTGATTGCTACATTAGATTTCATATCTGTATAGGTGGTGTCTGGTAGGATTATTTATGCACTAAACAGTCAGTTTTACCCCTCGTGTCCGACTGAATTCTTCCTCCTCCTCTCTAAATGAGTGCAGACATCAGGTTTGGGATGGTACGCAAAAACAGTTTAGCATCAAAAATTTAGTTGATTGGGTTGCTGCTCTGTGACCAACAGATTTTTCCCCTCCTAGCCCGAGGTGGAGTGCCCATTGTTGTGATAAGAGGTGTGTGTGTGTGTGTGTGTCCACTGATTCATCGTCAGCAGACTGTAGGATCCTGCAGACATGTTGGAGTGTAATGCTGTCACTTAGCGTAAATGCTTTGTCTCACTCAAATTCCCTGTTGCACAACAACACAGACGTCAGCGTTACGCTGTCGGACATTATGGAAGTTATTTGGGTGGTAACAAAGAGTTGATGTAAACTTGTGTTTTGTGGTTGCTGAGGAGCTACTGAGTCACTCTAGTTGATTATTACTGTGGTTAACACCGTGGGAGACGCACATACACACAATATGACTATCCCCGGTCTGCTCTCATGCTTATTTTGCTGCTTAACTTCATATCAAAGTTTTCACATGTTCTGGACAAAGATCCATGAATTCATTAAGTGCAAATGAATTAAATGTTTGTCTTGAGTGACCCTGGCAAATGTAGGAAATCGCAGAATAATGTTGAGATGTCTAACTGGGGGAAAGGGTCTGATTTATCTTAAACTATGAGAGCTGCTTGTTGCTCAGGTTCTTCAGGGTGGGTTGGGTATTCAGGAGAATTTGTGTAGGAGTGTTAGGCATCATGACTGGCTTCATTTTTCAACTGAGAGCTCTCTGTTCTACTTCAGTGTACTCCATCCCAGTATTTTTTACCTCAACTTACCTGTTTTTTAAGCCACACAAAAGCAGCGTGGCTCTGAGGATTGCAAATGTCAGTCCACCACTTTAGTCCAGACTGAAATATCTCAACAACAACAAGATGATTTGCCATGAAATGTTGTACAAAGAATAAATCCTACTGACTTCAGCAATCCTCCGACTTTTCTTCTAGCGCCGTAAGCAGGTTGACATTTGTGGTTTTGAGTGAAATGTCTATTGGTTGGACTGCCATGAAATATGGTTCAGACATGAATGTCCCCCTCAGGATGAATTGTAAATTGTTATTCCCTGACTTCTCATCTAGCACTGTTAAAGATTAATGAATTACTTAAGTGCTAATTAGCAAATGGAGAATATGGTAAACATCAGCTGTTTCCCAAGTCCATACTAAGTGTGTGTGTGTGTCTTGCAGTTAGTAAACAAGAAATCAACAAAATTATGCAATAAGTGCACCTGAAAAGGCGATCAAACTGCGATTTAAGAACACTACTGTAAGCAAATGTTTTTCCAAAAACTCAATAGTTTTTTTGTCTGTCTGTCTGTCTGTCGTATTCTTGGAGCTGTTTCACCATCATTAGGCATTAGTTCTCCTATTTCTTTTGTGCAATGCATTGTGGGAGAATAGTGTGTATCATCAGCACACTCACAAATCTGGGCTTTTTAGTGTGCATACTGTTTTGACTATATTTTCACTCTACCGGTGTGAACACAGTACATATTCAAGCATAGAATTAGTATGCAGTGTGGATTTGAGACACTGCTATTATACCATCAGCATGTTAGCATTGTCATTCTGAGCATGCTAGCATTAGCATTTTGCTCAAACCACTGTTGTGGCTAAGTATAGTCTCACAGAGCTGCTAGCATGGCTGTAAACTCTTAGTCTTGTTGTTATAACATCAGTACAGACGATAACGTGTGAATTGTATTCACCTTGCTGATCAGCTCGGCCGCTGACGCTCAGCAGCAGTTGTCTTTAACGTTTTGAAATATCTTCTATCCTCTTTAGCTCCATGTAAACAGTACTGGATAATATGATTTAAAGTTGGCGGTAAAGAGTTTAATTACCCTGTTTTTGGGAGTCTGACTTTCATACATGTTTTCTTTCTTTCTCATTCAGCTGGCAGGTACTGGAGTGCTGGCCGTGGGCCTTTGGCTGCGTTTTGACTCCCGGACAGCAGGGCTGTTTGAAGGAGAGGACTCGCCTACGGTATTCTTCACTGGTAAGGCCTTTCGCGTTACACTACTGTCGTTACAGTTGCACTAAACATCATCAACATCCTACGATGCAAGTTGGTGGAAACGATCTTTGTGAGGTTTGTCCAGTCTTTGTAGGTTTCAGTTAGTCTTCATGTTTGTCCCAAGCTTAAGGTGAGAGAAGGTATGACGGTTTCACAAATGACTCGCTACGTCTACAGTGATTGGTTGCCCGGTCTGTGTCAGTGAATGTGAAATAAAATGATAAATGGATATATTTCATTAACAAATATTGTTTAAGTTGTCACATTTCATACACGAAACAAAGTAAATTATTGACTAAAAGTGTATTTGTCCGCTCTTGGGTTAATCTTGGGTTTGTTGTTTCATGCATTTGTCAGATGTGACCTGATGGATGTTGCTAATCGGGGACAGTAGCGCTACAATAGGAACAACCTGATTAGAGAAACCGGCTGCGGGGCGTACGGAGGGCAGCTGAGGCCAAAGTTAGCCCACAGCGAGGCGGCTCCTCCTGCCTGGCAGAGCCGCCACACATTGCTTTCATTCTTCACTGGTTGACAGGGACGTCTTTGTTTCTCGACGTTTGTGTTCTCTGAGGAACTTGCAGAAAGACAGACCCGCTCCCTCCCTTCTGTCTTTGTTTCATCAAACTGATAAGTGAAGTGGGCAGTCAGGCGACAGAGGATTGTTTTGAAATGACAAGCATCTTAATAACGGCTTGGGAGAAAGAAGCACTAGAGGAATATTTGTGTGGCTACCGTACCCACAGTGACATCAGTGCTGTGGTTATTGTTATTATATATAATCATGATTCATCATTATGAAAGCCACATCAAAGGACAATAAAGATGTGGGTGACGATGGCTCTGAAATCACTTTGCTAATTTGTTTTCACAGCTGTTTGAAAACTAACACAGCAGCGTTTCCACAGTGTGATTCATAACGACATCCAGAGAGCATTACAAAAACGCAACATCTGTACTCTTGTGTTGTATCTGGCTGGACTGTCATTCTTTACAGGGGTAGCGTGACATCAGTACCCTGGACTAAACTAGCTTTGACACTACATGCAAATTTCTGATTCAAATGAACATGTACGAGAAACAGATGTGTTGTTGCTGCTGTGGAGGATTTGGTTCCCAAAAAGACATCATGATCCGTGTGATTCAGCTCAGGTGACAACAGTTGATTGATTGTATGTTTGTTTGTTTGTTTTATGGTAATCAGAGCAGCATGCTACAACTTAATTTTTTGGGGGGTGGCGGGGGCCAGAGTTTTTACAAGTTGGGGAAAAGTCGTGGCAAATGGCTTGATCGGTAAGTTAGGTGGGGGTGTGTCACACTCAACACAAGCCAGTTGGACACACATTTTACCCAACAAGGTCTACATCAAGTTGAAGTTAGTTTAAAGTTGCATATTGACCAGCTAGACTCGTATTTCTGCCTCAGTATGTCCATGTTGAGTGGATAAACGAGCGAATATCGTTATCGATGCAGTGTTAGACATAGGCAATGTGGCAATAAAATAAGATCCTAATGTCTTGTTGTTCTGCAGGTGTGTACATCCTGATTGCGGCGGGGGCTCTGATGATGATCGTGGGCTTCCTCGGATGCTGCGGAGCCATTAAAGAGTCGCCGTGCATGTTGGGATTGGTGAGTCTTTTTTTTTTTTTTTCTCTCAGTACTAGAAGAGATTATTTTTGATTAGACTGCACAAAATGTAACAAACACGTCACACTACAGTAGCTCTGAAGCAAATGCTGATGTGATCATAAAGTTTGGTTTCGAATTGATGATGTTAGAAGTGCTGACGACCACGTCTGCAGATTATAATGTTGAGTGTCTTTCAGTCAATGTCAGATCACCTGTCTACCTGTCACAGGTCTCTTTACTGTGTTTGACACGTCATTTTGAAAACTTTCCCTTGGCTACATAATTTTTTTTTAAGTCTGGTTATTGTCTTTATATTAAAGATGCAACTAACAATTATTGTCATTATGGAGCTGTGTGTAGGTGCACGGGGGTCGTTTAGAGACTTTCTGTACGTACAATTTGTGTAACATCTACAGTATTTTTTAAAAACTTTATTTTCTCCATTCGTATTCCTGACGTGCAGGTCCGCATAATGCGTTGTTGACATTTGGGAGGAATGTAGCAAAGGGAAGCATCTAAAAATCAAGACAAACAGAAAAACTGCAGTGATAAATAGGAACAGCAATCACAAGCCGACCTTCAGAACCACTGTCTGAATGACACAATTCTGGTAGATTGTAACATGGGCGCTGTAATTCTACTGTTTACCTCGTCATTGTAGCAACGAAAGATAAACTACTTGGCACCGTTATAACTTTCCAGAGTTGTACAATCCTGTCTCAGAGTGTTATAAACAGCTGTGCAGTGTGTTGGCAACAGAAACAAAACGCCCACCAACGCTTGCCTTTGTTTTGTTTCTTTAGCCAAGGCTGTTTTTGCGCTCTGAACATCCACTTAGAGGGATATCCGCTACGAACTACAACCTCAGAAATAACCATCCAATGATCAAAAAACCATTATGAGCTGCATCACACTGCTCTTTACTGCAGGGCTGTTGTATCGTAAAGTGTTTATTTTGTCCACTCCTTGGTTAATTACTTATTAAAGACCACATTGTAATTTTTTTTTTTTTTTTATGGGCTGAATGTAATGTGTCTTTTTTTCAATATATTTAGTAAAAACTTAATTTAAGAATTAAATACAGGCAAGATTATTAAGACTTGAATGAAGATGTGGAGACGGATCAGCAAAGAGAAAACTGGATATAACTTATTAAATTATTACGCAGATGATTTCTACATGTCATGAAATGTACGTGAGGATTTGCAAAATACCACCGAGACAAAGTACATGTACAGTATGATTATAAAATATGTGAAGTGTGTTTTATATAAACTATAAATATTACAATGAGGGGAAATGCAATATAGTAAATACAGCAGTCTGAACAAATTAAAATATTTCTCTTGTTTAGTTCTTCCTCTTCCTGCTCCTCATCTTCGCTGTAGAAGTGGCTGCTGGGATCTGGGGTCTCTCCAACAAGGACAAGGTACGCACACACACACACTTTGGTTTTGTTGTTCACTGGCATTAAATCCGTAATTTAAGTGGAGTTTGTTTTTTCTTTGTGTCTTCAGGTGGTGGAAGACATTACAGAGTTCTATAAGCAGACCTACAATAACTACAAAGACACCAGACAGGAAGCACTGAAGGAGACCCTGCGTCTCATTCACTTTGGAGTGAGAAAACACACACACACACACACACACACACACACTTGAACACCTGCTTCGTATTTATTTATTAGCTCTCTTTTGCTGCTGTCACTTCCACTTTTCTCAAATCCTGAATTGAAGTTGGAGCATCGTGTCCGTTACAGCTAGAAGCACCAGTGTTTTTAGCACTGGTGTGATCAGTGTGCACTCACGTTAACTGAACATGTAAGCTGTCTATTGGCTCTGGATGACTGGGCAATGATGAGCTAGCTACCTCTAGCGCCATCATCAGGCCAAAATGTATTTTGCTTTATTTGGCAAGATGTCGGTATTGCACTCAACACAGCTCTACATGCATTTGTTTGATCTTTATACCTATTGCATTTAACATTTTTAGTGTAAGATGTAGATGTGTGTTGCTAACAGTCTGTATATACTGAGTGGAAGCTATAAGAACACATCTGATAACCTTATCAAATAAACCATAAATAAATAACTAATTAACTGTATGATTTGTCTGATGTCAGAACTAAAGTTGTGGTGTTTCCTCTTCACAGCTGGACTGCTGCGGCCCCACAGGGATAGTGATTGATGCTGCCAAAGATATCTGCCCCAAGAAGGAGGGACTGGAGGTCCTCATCACCACGGTAACGCCACATACAGACGGGGTTTCTGACTGACTTATACAGGGTCTAAGGTCACATGTCACTAATGCTGAATTCTTGAAAATGTATAAATTCCAATCTTTCTTTGTTAATCTGATTTTTAAAAATTTCAAAATACATTCCCGTTTCGAAAACATGACCACAGTGAGCTGTCGGCGTTCTTTACTGAGTACGACATAGTGTAAAATCATGTCTTTCCTTTTTTGCTGTTCTGTCAGAGCTGTCCGACTGCCATCGACGAAATGTTCAACAACAAACTGCACATCATCGGCGGGGTCGGCATCGGTATCGGTGTCATCATGGTGAGTCTGGGGACGACACCAGAACTCTGCACAAATCCTGAAAAGTCGAAATGAAAATCTGCACGCTTACAGTACCTTAAGGCTACTTGCTATCATAAGTAGCTTCCTTAATCCATCTATTTTATATTGCTGAATAAGAGGATTAAACAGAACAAATATATAAAAGAATAATCGAAAATTAGAACTCGATATTCATGACTTGATTGTTGATTTTAAATACATGTAAGTCTGACTAAGTGTTATCTAATGCACACCTGGTTTGTAGGAAAAGGAAGTGATGTGAAAGAGTGGTGGAGTTCACGCAAACTGTCAGCACTGAGTATATTAGGCAACACAACATTTCGGTCATGGACCTTCGTCCTGTGATGTCTAATACATGTAAATCTAAAATCAATTGTACTAAATAGTAGAGGAATTAGAGACAATAGAATAAAAAAATGTTGCCCGGTAAGAAGCTCTAAAACCCCTGAACCCTGCAGAGACTTTAAAAACTCAAACCTACCAGATATCTTTTATCTATTGATCTTTTTTAGGAGAAAACACTTCATTGCAGACTTGACTAGTCAACCCTCTCAAACCTTTAGTTTGCATTACAACTTATGTGGTTTTACATAGACCATTGGTTAAAAACCACCCATCTGCTGTGACCTCTGCTCATGTTATTACTCTCTTGTAAAGTTGCACAAGCTGCACTGGCTCAGAATTAAAATGGTTGACAGGTTCAGTCTCTGGTCCAGGTTTGGACTCAAGAAACAAGGTTTTCCAAGAGCCAGATTTGAAAAGTAGATTAGCAAACAGTATTCAAATCAATAACCACCCTCAGAAACTCAAACTTCACCAACATAAAATCCAAAAGCAAATGTGTGACAACAAATTGTGGCTCTTTAAAGATGACAATTTAAATATGAATCAGTTACAGTTGGAGGATTACAGTGATTGTAAACTGTGTAAAGAACAAACTGTAAAATGAAGCATGAAACATTGCCTGTTAGCAGTTTTGTATGTTGAACTCTGTGTGCAGTTTCACCTCTTTGTTTTTCTTTGGTGTAAAATTGTACTCTGTTGTCACCTTTTACTTCAAGTTGTTTTGTTTTTTTTGATTATGTGTTTTTAAAGTTGCACTCTGCAACGTTTTAAAAATCCTGTTGGGTTGGTGTGGTTCCCTGTGTGACACAAGGGGTCCCCAAGATAAATCTGAGGGGTCACGAAGTCGCTGCAAAAATCTTCCTCTTCTGGAAATTTTTTTTTTTACAGTGATAATCAAAGGAATATGAATAACAAACACAAATTTATGTTCATATTAAATATTATATACTTTGACCTCTAAAGGCCTTTTTAAAATAGCTTCAGATGAAACACTCTGAAGCAGGTAAACTGCTCATAACTCGCTTTCACACTAAGGCCAGAACCTGTGGCAAGTGGTCTCACGTAGAGGTGTAGTTATACTGAAGGTAACAACGCCGCCAACAATTTCTAATGCATCATTACCGGGACTGCTGTTGTTTTCAGAGGGTGCTCCTGCCTTCATTAGCAGTTTGATTTAGCTTTGCTACAAGGGTGCATCTTTTTCTACCCATGAAACCGAGGCAGAGCGGCCACAGCAGGTCCAGAGAACCAGGCTTCTGTCTGTCTACTTGTGCTAATAGCTTGCTATGCTAACATTAGCTAGTCAACCTACTGAAGCATGACCAGTTTGTGGGTGCCAATTTGTAGTTTTTAAACATATACAGACATGTTTTTAGACATATACAAATACTTTGAATAACAATTTCTGTTTTTATTTATTTATTTTTTTTTATACCGGCACATCTCAAGTCGCTTCAAGTTTTAATTTAGCTAATAGAAGAGTGAAGTCTAATGTGGTTTTAACCCCATATTTCCTGTCTCCGCCTCTCCACAGATCTTTGGGATGATCTTCAGTATGATGCTCTGCTGTGCCATCAAGAGGTCCAGGGACTTTGTCTGAACCACAAAAACACACAAAACCCCTCCATCTTTAACTTACGTGTCCTCACTTTCACCACCTCTGCTTTACAGTTAATATCAGTTTAATAATCACAAGTCATCCAGTAGTTTGGATCCATTGAGTGTGGCCACGTCGGCCTGTGAGAGTATGGAACCTGTGCAATGACCCTTGTTCATTTTTGGCTCTGGTTTTTTTTTTTTTTAAGTCTGATACCGATTTAATAATGAATTCACATCCTACTTTTCATCACATTACAACACAGAACAAGTTGAGCATCTGCAGGAAAAAGAGACATTTATGACTCTGCTGCCCTCTGGAGGACCATGAAGAGCAACTCTTATTAACTCAGTTTTTCCTTTCGTCAGCTCTTTACTGTTGGATAATATTGACTTCAGTTTATGTAAATTGTGTTAAGTTTGCCTGTGCTGAGTTGTAATCTAACAGGCTTTTTGCAGCTAACTGAATTTTACTGTGTGACTCATTTTTTTTAATTTCAGTTACACGTTAGATGCTTTTGATTTTTATAAAAGCAGAACTGTGGAGTTTTATGCAAATATTTTGATGAATGCAGTTGAAATAACTTTAAAATGCCAAATAAATGAACTAATAAAACACTGGTCATCAAACATTTTCTGGACGGTTTTCTGCTTAACATGGTTTTCAAAGACTAACTTTAACCTAATTATATTAAAAAAAAACACAAAAAAAAAGAAACGGTCGTGCTCAACTCCCACTGTCTTTTAAAAGTATGATGGGTGCTGACCCAAAAATCACAAAATGGCATATGAAATCAGCACTCGCAAATAGTAAATAATACTTTTAAATGGTGCATGATTAACCACCAGCTGACACAAATCATCAAAACATCATCGAAAACCAAATCCTAGTAAGAAAATCTAAGTCAAAAATAGGAAATATCCAATATTATATATCCAATGTGCAGAGCCTTCATAGAGAATACAAATATACATCAATCAACATATCGTCAATAGACAAATAGTAGTGAGGAAAATAGTAAAAATTGTTTAAGTCATAAGGGGAAATACTGTATATCGCACATTATTGTTGCAACAACCAGACGAGAGACCCGTTAATTTACACACTAACAAGAAATGACATGTACGTCCATATGTGAACCAGTCATGTGCATGACCTACATAGGAAGGAGATATATACACACACACAGAGTATCTCAATAATATCAATCTGCATTCATGAAAACAAGACTACAGCAGTGCATCATTTAAGCCCTCAGTCAGTATCCAGTAGGCCTCTCCATATCTCCTCAGTGGCCAACAACTTCAAATCCCGTGAACGCAGCATACAAACTCCATGACCTGCAGAATTCAAGCGTCTGGCTACAGGAGACCTCTCATCCCTATTTCTGATGCTACTCTTGTTGCTCAGAACTCTTTACTCTTAAATCCCTTATTGTCTTGCCCACATAGCACAATCCACACTTCAACAGGTAGACCACATGTCTGGTCCTACATGAGCCTCAAACTGTCCCCTTTTTAATCATGGCATTTACAACTGCCCGGGGAAAGAGCGCTTAAAACGTGTAGGGCTGACAAAGAGATCCGTCTTCACGAGCCTGTCCCTCAAATTACTCGATCGCTTAGTGGCGAATATGGGAGGCTTAACAATTCAATTCAATGGGACTTTATTGGCACGGGAAACAGACGTTAACATTGCCAAAGCAAGTGTGAAATAAAAACATATACATAAACAGAAGAAATGTGCTATTAAAATATATACAGGTAGGCCTAAGTAAGATAATAATACAAAGTGGAGACTTGCAGTTAAAAAATACAAATAAGTGAAAACTAGGCTATATAAACACTGCAATGTTGATACATATCAGGCAGCAAGATCTGCCTTGTCTCCTCTGAGTATTTTTAATTTTGAGAGCTTTTAGCTCTTTGAAATCTGAGATTACAGAGTTGAACTTGTTAAAGTAAACGTTCCTTATTTCATTGGATGTTGTACATTGCAGGAGGAAGTGCATCTCTGTCTCAACCTCACCTGTCGAAAAGTGACCACATATTCTGTTTTCTTTTGTTTTTTTTATCTTGTTAACAAACTCTCAGCCAACAGCTGGTTCACTAGACAGAATATGCCAGTGTTTTCTGACCACACTGTTAACCGACTGAGAAACAAGTGAAAAAGTAGTGGTTAAGACAACAGGATGTTGTGTAACTAAGAGGAGGAGGATTAGGTGCAATTTCTGTCTTTCTCATGAGCCAGAAACAGACAAACAGGTTCATGAGCCTGTCTCTTACAGTCTTCCTCTCTTTCCCCGGGCAATTCTGCTTTAAAAAAAGACTCCTCTCCTGTTTTAAACCGGGATGTGAAAATTTTTTTTAAACCTACTCTAAAGGCTGTGATGGATGTCATTTTGGATCCTCTTGAGTTTTCTTCAGGCCAAAATGTGTCCTGACCCCCTTAAAACTCCATTTTTAAGTATAATCATGTGAACATTTGTGCCGCAAAAACATGAAGATAAAATTCTAAACAGCAAATTGAGTTAGTCCCCTTTTGTCATGAATCATGTGATTAAAAAACTATTTCAATTTGTTTTTTGCTTCCTTTTAAATCATTACAAGGTTGTGTGGTAGTATGAAGGCCATAACTGCCACTTGTTTTCATTGTTGTTGTTTTTTCTCATAATTATGACTCGGGGTGTTCTCAAACCTGCGTCCACTTATTCAGACCAGCGCAAACAAACTATAAGTTAGAAAACAACCTGAGTATCTCATTATGAAAGTTTCTCATGAGATAAAACCTAAATTAAAAACCTGATTTACCTAAAAAGTTTCAGTTATGAGATACTAAGTAGTAATTGATGGTAACTTTCTCATAATTATGAAGAAAAAAACACTTGCACGTGTTTTTTCACATAAATGGTGCAAATGGGCTTCCATCCAAAGCAAACTTAAAGTCTTTGTTTTTTCTGGTTCCATTTGTTGCTGTAAACCTGCGTCACCCAGTGGGGGGGGGAAAGCAAAGAGGCAGTCAGGATACACCATTATTTATTCCATAAAATAAATGAAATAAATAAATAAAGAAACGCATGGCTTTGACAGTCTTGGCGAGGTTGACTCCTCTGGTGGGAGGCGGGGCTCGTTTCTGCCTCAGGTTCTTTAGCACTAAGCTCTTTGTCACTGTGTTGTCACTTACATGTTCACCGATGTCACTCAAAGCTTTATTACAGATCATCTGTAAACAAAGAAACAGCTGCACAACAAGGAAACAAATGCTACAGGAGGATTTAAGCTACACGAGGCAACTTTTAGACGTCTGCAGCGAGTTAAGTTTGACGTCATCCTGCTTCAACACCCAGAAATCATGTCAGGTGACGTCACACAGAGCAGCCTGGTGTTTTATATTAAACGGATGAGACAAGCTTAAAGGATTATATTTTTTTACTGTCAACAAATCCCATGGAAAGAACAAAACTAAAAATAAATCCTACTAACAAATACTGTGTGTGTATCACATCCTGATGTATCTTCTTCCTCTGTGCCGTAGAGCTCCTTTGTCGTCCAAAAACTATTAAAAACACAGTGAGCCTCACTGTTGCTCTGGGTGACGTGTTCCTTCATCACCATGAACACACACACTGTAGTTTATTCTGACTCAGTCCCACACACACCGTCCTGCTGCCCCAAACACTCACTAGAGCACATGTGGATTCATCCGCCGCTGCAAATAGTCCCCAACAGATGCATTATTTCCTTGGAGCTGAGAGCCACAGACAGGAAGTCAAAGTATTGAGAGACGCACTAACACATTGGTGGTTTTTGTCTTTTCAGGGATTTGTTGACAGTAAGAAACATATAGAAAAATGCCAGCCTCTTCCTTTCAGATCTAACTTCCTGTGACCAAACCTGACACCAGAATTAGATTTTGGCAGTGGGTGTGAATCTACAGGGTCTTAATGACTGAGGAGGAATATGACTGACCCTACTTCGTAATTCATTCTTGGCTGTAGAGCTGAAACGATTAGTCGATTTAGTCAACTGAAAGAAGATTAATCGCTAATCAATTAAGCCATTTTTTAAAGCAAGAATGTCAAAAAAAATTGACAGCTTCTCAAATGTTAATATTTGCTGGTTTTATTTGGGTTTTGGACTTTTGGTAGGACAAAACAATTTGAAAACCTACCATTGGGCTTTGGGAAACTGACTTTTTCATTAGTAAGATTAATTGATAATGAAAATAATCATTACTTGCAATTTGCTGACTTAAAAATTGCTCAATTCCATCTTAAAAAGTAACTTTGTCCAATAGACTTTGATGCAAAGGTGCATTTGGAAACAAAGTCCATCTTTCCTTTTTCTTTTCTTTTCTTTTTTACTTGCATGTTGAGGGTCACTAAAGCTGCTACATAGACAGTCTGTAAACCACAGTGTTTTTCTCACCTGCAACATCCAAACCAAACCTGTTTTAACACAGTGAATGCGCTGAGCTAAACAGACCTAAAATACCAAAGGATTCTCATTCTTGATGTAAAAACAAACAGGGAAATCAAACTTAAAGCTACTTCGTGCTACACTGGAAAAGCCCAGCTCAGATTTGTAAATGGCAGAATTATTAGTGCAAAATCTAGATGGCAGACACATCAATGTGATATAGAAACTTGTACAGATCCATGTAAAGATCTGTTGTGCTGTGCAGCTTCAGTGTAAAGCCACGTGGAATGTTCCCATTCATTTTCATTGGTGCTACAGCTGGCCTGAGTGTGTGTGTGTGTGTGTGTGTGTGTGTGTGCTTAGACAAAAGTGTACATCAACCAATGCTTAGTGCAAGAATTGGCAGTCAGTGTAATTCAGCATTTAAATGAGTTTCTAATTAAAAAAAACCCCAAAAAAACCCCACAAATCCTCTCAGCAAGACTTGATTTGGAAAGTTAATTAAATCCAACCATGATAATCAGATAAACTGAAAGAGCAGAAAAGAAGCTGTGACAGAAAGGGAAAATAAACATATAAACAGTTGCATATATTCGCCACAGAACCCTGAAGCTGCTTGTGCTATTGTTGCGTTAGCTAGTTTGTACTACAGTCTACAGTACTGAAGGGAAGAGGAGGGTCCATCACTCCGCCTTCTGCTTCACTCAGTGTGTTTACATGCTCACAATCTCCATCCTGGTTAAAGGAAAAACCCACCCTGTTAAAACCTCAACAGTTAAAAACAATAGTTGGCGACGTAGGAACTCACTCAGCGATACGTCCAGCAGCTACAAGTTCAGTTTGATAGCATAAAGTGTTTTCAGAAATATAAAAACAATTGTCAGTTATGAAGTGAGTCAGTCAGATTCAAAGAGCGAGAGGTCAAGAATTCACAGCTGTAGATGTGGTTTTTGGGAGGACTGAAGGCTAGTGGGCACCTCCTCCCCAAATCAGAGGGTGTACGGAGGAGTCACCATAGCATCATAGTGATTTCACACACTCAGCCACACAGAGAGCAAATCTAATGGTGCATTCAGGGGTCTCTGTCAACTCAAAGTCAAGAAATGTCCCGGTTTATCACCAAGAAGCTCCACTTCTGATGCCTGAAATATGTCTAAATACCAGCGATAAACATATTTTGAACACAAACCTTTCATCTGATTTTACTTTATTTTTTGGTCAGAATTAGTCGCAGAACTGAAACGATTCGTCGATCAATCAATTAGTCAACTATTTTAATAGTTAATTAATCGTTTCAGTCAATTAGCAAGCAAAAACTCCAAATCATTCTCTGGTTCCAGCTAATCGAATGTGATGATTTTCTGCTTCTGGACTGATGATGAGACAAAACAAGACATTTCAAGATGCCACCTTGGTCTTGGACACTTTTTACTATTTTCTGACATTTTATTGACTAGATGATTATTCGAATAATCAAACAAAAAAAAAAGAAGAAAAAAGCTACAAAATGAATCAATAATATAAGTTACTGTTGGTTGCAGAACAAACAAGAACAAACTGCACAAAGAAGGCGATGCTCACAGCTGGAAAACATTTTAAATTGCAGATGGTGATCAAGAAGAAGCTCCAGGAAGATTCTGAAAACCCCAAATAAAAAAGTATTAAATCTTTGAAAAAAAAAATTTAGTTAGAGTTCTCGTATACCAACTGAAAAACAGTATACTATGACAGTTGGTAGTACAAACTCTGTAGTATTTGTATGTAGTACTGAATTGGGACATTTCACATGTCTAGCTTCCATTATTTACACCCTGCAGTGCCTTCTTCATTGGTCAGTTCATGTGATCGATTGTGGTTATATTTTCTGACCCTGAATGCACCATTAAACAAGCAGGCAGCAGATTTGGAGATTTACCGGTTGGAGTCTGGAGGAGCGTTTTGTTGAATGATTGTGAAGTCGTCATCACAAATTTGGTCTTGGAAAAACTTCGAAGTCGCTTGAAATGAGACACAGCTCGTGTCTTGATTACGCGGCATGATTAAGATGTTTATATATAACAATATGTAAAAAGACACCAAAAAGACGAGATCGAACCTGCAGTAACAGGATCAAAGGGCAGATTTTTCCTTTAACTGTTGCATCATCACATCCAACCTGTTGTATTCTGTCACATGTTTAAGTGCTTGTTGTTGAGAAGAGGATATGACTGTAAATAATGATGTTTATGGGCATGTAAACACACCCGTTTCAACTCAAAGTTCATCCTCCAGCATTGTGTCTCCAGGCAGATGTATGATTTCTACACTGTGACGTTGTGTGTGTGTGTGTGTGTGCAGTGCATTATGTTTCAGCACCAACAGGTCTGACAGTTTTCATCCCACCGGAACCATTAAGCCTCACTGGTTTTGGTCCAAGAATCTTCAGTTTGCTGCAGCTCAGGTGGGAAATTCATTCAAAATAATGTGTGATGAGTTTGTTTTTGTTGCATGTTGGTCCGTCTGTCTCTCCATATAGTCCTTCCACGTGTCAAGGCCATGTCTTCCCTTCTTCTTCCTCCTCCTCTTCTTCCTCGTCCCTGTCTTTACCTGACATTGTGGAAGTAGAGGTTGGCACATAGACACAGCAGCACGATGGACACCAGCATGTAGTAGATCAGATTCCTAAATTTAGGCTCCAGATCGCCCTGCCGGTACCAGAATATCTGATAGGGAGAAACAGGGAGAAACATGAATAAAAGGTCCTTTTTCCACAAATTTCACAGAAAAAAAGAATATTTATATAGAATAATCTGTCTTAAACTGATTTCCACAAAAATGTTATATTACTAAACCACGAAACGTTTTATTCCACTGTTCATTAGTGTTACAGGAAACCGTCATCTGGTGGCGAGGCGTAAGCTTCCACTGACAAAATAAATGGATAGAAAGTATTATTTTTATTACCAATTAATCTGTCAATTATTGTTACGAATAACTGATTAATCATTTAGTCTAAAAATGTCTGAAAACGGTGAAAGAAAAGTCTCCAGATTGCTTGTTTTGTCCGATCAACAACCCAAAAACCTCAAAATGTTTAATTCACAGTTATATAAAACAGTTACAAGCAGCAAATCCTCACATTTTGAGAAGCTGGAATGTTTTCCTTCATTAAAAATCACTAAAACGATTAATCAGCTATCAAAATAACACTAATCCTAATGATTGATTAATCAACTAATTGTTTCAGCCCTAGTTGCAACACTGACTCCCTCAAAGCAATTTAAAAAACTGTGAAACTACAGAATGTTTTCTCTGAAAAGGGTATTTTTGGAATTCAGTATTTGCCTGGATTTCGTTCATTAAATATTAAAAATAAATACTGATTAAAGGCCTTTTTACACAAAGTGCCACACAAATTACTGGCACAAAAAAGTAGTAAGAGTACTGCAGCTGTTGCCATAAGTAACGTCGCTTGTTTTGAATGGCTGAGCCTCTTATCGCAGGCAAAAGACGGGAGAAGATCGACAGTGAAGCAAATAAAATTAATTAATAAAATATAATATAAATGCCGCATTTCAACAGAGCAAAATGTTGCCTTGTGTGTGTATTATTACATTCAGTAATATGTTTAAAGCTAAAGAATGTGCCCTACTGTGCAGCTTTTTAAGTGAGGCATGCTCCACTACACAGACTTTCCAATAAACAGCAGAAAATACAAAAGTATGTAATAACCTGTTAATAACTTTAATAAAAAGGTCTGATAAGGCACGATGCCGCAGCAACATCAGCTTCTGGAATGAAGTCTGTGCTGCATCTGTAACGCTCACATACTTTAAGTTACTATAATTGTTATGATTTCTACTGATACTCTAATACTCCTGTGCAATATACTGCCTTCAGTTTAATATTCCCTGTTTACTGATATTTATTAATACTTATATTACTGCTGTGCAATATCCACCGTCTAATAATCTGGTTAATCTGCTACACTTAACTTGACAGTACTCATTATTGCACTATTACTTATTACTTATATTAATACATTATATTATACCGTACTATACTTATCAACCTGTAAATCCACTTTTGTACTTTACACTTATTTTAGCTTATTTAAGCCTTTATACTCTATATCCACTTCTGTACTTAATTTATCTTAGCTGTATTATAGTGTATTATATTTTGATTTGCACATCTCTTATTTCTTACTAGAAATAACTGTCTCGTTGCGGACTTATTTTATTATTATTTCTATTCTATTAGTTCTTCTATTCCTGTGTGCATTGCCGTGATAGTGAGCAGCTGTAACGAAAGAGTTTCCACTCGGGGATCAATAAAGTATTTCTGATTCTGAAAATAATGGGCCTTAAAGATGAAAAATCAGTGTAGTATCGATCAGTTGTTCAACAAATATGTCATTATTGTTACCAGCACTATAGTGGATCCACAGGCTAACAGGATGCACACGGCAAAGAAGACATTAAGCGGTCGTGGAGGCAACGAGGGGAACACAAATGAACTGATAACAGTGACCTGGAAGACAAAACAGGACAAACGTTAAAGACACTTTAACACTAAATACATTCAATTTCCAAAACTCCTTTAAAGGTTCTAAAAAATCTAGACATTTGGGGTTTGAGTTGGTGGGTTGAGTTTTATTTTCAGACACGTCATCTGTGACATTGCTGGCTTCATCTATCTGTTACGCCACGTCTGAAAAGAGCTTTTACACCTTAAGAGCAGCTCTAATAAATGTATCACAGTGCTCTTCAAAGGCAGGACAAGACACACCAATAGTATCTCTCTCAAAAAGCAAAAGCTGTGAGTGTAATAAGACTTTTCACTTTGGAGAAGGAGAAGTAAAAACAGTTGAGTCATTGTTTTAACTGCAAACCCCCTTTTCCTCAGATTTTTTACAGACTAGGAGAGTAACTTTCAACATGAAAAAGGCTTAAAATTACATTTTGCCCAAATCGTAATATGTGTAGGTCACATGGAGTCAGAGTTAAGGCTTTAGTGCTGACTAATCAATGTTCTGAAACTATAAATGTGCTAAATCAGCAAATAAAACATCGGAAAATTAAAGTAAAAGCAAATGTGCTTTGCGTAAGCCCAAGCAATGACATGCAGCGTTAACAGTGCTAAAATAAGATGCATCATATCAGCTCTAAAGCCATCGTCGGATCAATTGTGACCATTATAGACTTAAAAGGAACCCTACATACCCTGTCTAATGGTAATAGTGGACATAAATGCCTCTACATAGCTGCATTTTCAGAGATATGGTGCAGTTCAGAAATACTTGTCCTATAACTTCTTTGTACTTGTTGGTGCTCTTGTGCAAAAATCATGAAAAACAGATAAAATGGAAGAAACTGCTTGAAGAAAGAAACTCATTTTGTGACAAACAGTTACTGCAACAGCTTTTGAATCTGTTTTGAACTGATATCAAAAGGGACATTTTTGTTCCTGATTTTACAAAACAATTAGTAAGCTGTTGTAAAAAGATTATAGTACTTCAACTTTTATTTTGGTGCAACATCTACATTTGCTGTAAGTAGTAAAACTGCCATCATTACGACGTCATAATCAGGAGGAGGATTTCAATCAGCTGGTATTGCCTCCAACAAGAAAGCAGAGCATCCACGGTGGAGAGACACACTACATGCAGTAAACCAGTGATGCGGCAGAAGATTTGTACTTACTAAAACAACCAAAGACGTAAATCCCCCCACTGCCAGGTTGATGATTCGATCCTGCCAGAAAGACGATTTAACACATCAGTTTATACAAATCAACATGTCTGACATCTTTGTACTCTAAGACACTTTGACTGATAACATTCAGCAGAGGAGTTAAGGTGTCGTACATGAACCGCAACGTCTCCAGTTGGCATCTGATGCTACTAACTAAGTGTTGTCTGTGTATCCAAAGCCTGATATATCTCATTCCTCTGTGTCATGGAGCCCCGTTGTTGTCCGAAAACTGACGCTGAGAGCCTCAGAAAGGCCAGTGAAGTCAGAAAGTGTCGTGCGACGGGCTAACGCGTTGTTCATTTTGGCATTTTTGTGGGATTTGAACAACACCGGCCTTATCCTTTCAGAATAAAATAATGATATATTTGATAAATAGGGGCCAATACATTGTAAAAACAAGGCACACATGTAAGACACCCTGAGGAATTCAAATGAGCCAATATCCATTGGGGTATTTTGTATAATGGTGTATTATCAATCAATTTTTTTGCCCTACCAATGAATGAAAGCACATTTTTCCTCCGCATGGGACACCATTCCTGTTACCATTCTTTGTCTTCATATTAAACACATTTTTTCTTGTTTTATATCTTATGTTTGGATTTTATCTACCTTTATTATTACTGCAAAGCACTTTTTAACTAAATTATTATTTTTTTTTTTTGCTGTGAAAAAGTGAAATCTATACTGAATAAATACAAAATACATTCTGACCAGTATTAAAAGTTAAATATCATAATTGAGTCCTAGTAGAAAACACACTTCCTCCAGGCTCCTACCCGTGCCGAGGTCTCCCCGAACAGAGGTCTGTTGTCCTGGCCGCTGGTGCCGTACGTCCTGGTGGTGAAGTCATCCATGGCCGGTTCGGCACACACACACTCAGCACAGACGACTCGCCTCTCAGCAGCGCCGCCTCCTGGAAACACCGGGCCAGTGCTGCATGCTAGCTAGCTTCCAGCTGCCTCCCTCTGCACAGTGTCAGGGAAGCTCTCAGTGTCAACAGACTGATGGGGACATTGGTGGGTGACTCTGCTGGCCAGGTAGGTTAGTCACTTCACCTGCGAAAGAGAAGAAATCACAAGTTGTAACAGGAAATGCTTACAAAGGGTGAAAGCCACAATCAAACAAACAAAAACTCCCCCACAACAACATCAGCTTTCCTGCAACATCCTGCCTTGATTGTAAAACCATAAATAAAATCTGTGTTTCATTACGTCTCCACTTTTATTTTACTAGGATTAAAGTAATAAAAGCAAAGTTTCCACTGCTACAGGGAAGATAAGTTTATTACCACATAAAATGTATGTCTTTATATTCTTTAAGGAAGTGATAAAAACAAAAGTATATAAAATTCAACTTCCACATTTACACCTAACAAAAACTTGTGAATCTCACAAAGATGTTATTTTTGTTTTAGTTGTTTGGAACTTTTTTATGTTGTTATTTACTTAACTTATTGTTGATGTTGATGTTGTTTTGCCTTCTCCAGTTTCATTGATACTGTGTGATTTTAAAATGTTTATTTTGTATTAGAGCTGAAATAATCAGTCATGTTGATCAACAAAAAAATGATCCTCAACAATTTCGCTAATCGAGTAATCGTTACGGTCATTTATAAAGCAAAAATACCAAACATTTGCTTGTTCCTGCTTCTCAAAATGTGAGGATTTGCTGCTTTTCTCTGTTTTATATCATTATACATTTAATATCTTTGTGTTTTGGACTGTGGGTAGGACAAAATGAGAAGTCAACTTGCACCCTGAGATAATGTGATGGTCATTTTTACCAAATTTCGGTCATTTTATAGTTTAAACAATTAACAGATTAAACGTAAAAAACATCAATAGATCAACTAATATAATTGTTATTATTCTGTGTGGACTCCTGAAAGACTAGCAGTCACTTTGTGACTGTTAATGTGGATCCAAATAAAAAGTAAAGAACAAAGACTTTTTTAGTTCTGGTTCTACTACAACAGCGTTAAAACTCTTGTTATTTGGATAACCCAATTATAATATAAAAGCATTAAGACACTCACATAGATACTGTGTTTTTGAATGTATATAATAAATAAATAGAGTAATAAATAAAGTCTCTAACAGAGGGAGGTGGTGGTTTTCTTTCTATGTTGGTCAACCGCTGATCAAAACAGAAAACAGACTTTTACTGTAGCTTGTTCTGCTTCACTTCCTCTTTTTTCAGGTGTGATGACAACCACAAGTCAGTTCCATCTTTCAAAAAAAGAGTAGTAATGATGATGATAGCTGTGTGAAAGAGGAAGCTGAAATCAAAACTAAATCTAACCTCATACTGACTGAGCCACGAAGTCAATCCAAGGTTTGAACCTCTGACCAGCCCAAATCAATAAAATCAGAGCTTCAACCAAAAGGGGGAAAAAATCATCACGATTCATGAAATTTAAATAAATAAGAATTAAATAAAAAATAAGAAATTCTATGTAAATCTCTGTGTTGTTAATGTGACCCTACTTAAAACTATCTCACCACAAGCTCCAGATCAGTTACGAAATAGACGTTGCGGTGAGATTTTTTTTACTCAACTGCGGCTTCCAACCTCAAGAATTAACTTTTGAACGTCTACTTATAATCATGTTTAGTTTCCTTCATAGGACAGAGACCTTATATTTTATGATAGATAACGTATTTAAAAACAGAACTGTCCTTCGCTGCCTTATCTTGGATCAATGTTCAATTTCTTTTTAGGATAATATTGTACTGTAATAAAAATATAGATAGTTTTTCCTTGGAAAACATGCAGAGGGTGTAAGAGGATGAGGATGTTCCCTTCAGTCTTCCTCTTATGCTGCATACGGCCCAAACAGCCTCCACTCATAAGGTAGGCAAGAGCGCATGTAGCCTGACAGGCGAAACGCAGGGCAAAAAAAAACAGACGCTCTTGCTGCAGCACTTCCTGCTGCTCGTTAAGATTTGCCCTGAATTATAACTTAAGGTGACTCAGATGAGCATATCAACATTTTTTATCAATTCAGATGTTCTCACATCTGTATTTTAGGGGGCTGGACTCTACTGTTAAGACTGTTTTAGTGAGTAAATCTATCTGAAACTGTAACAAGATAAAAGTAGGATTTAGAAAAGTGATGAAGACATGTCGCCCCCATCTACAGTGGAAATTACGCCCTGACTTTTCCCTACTAATATATGCCTATAAACTTCTTAGGAAGCCAGATTTAGAGTTTATTAAAAGCAAATCAGAAGCAGTAAACATTTTTATTCTCAATGACACAATTTCATGCGACACCCGACATGTTCAGAATATATGTATAATATAATAATAGAGTAATAATGACATTTTCTAGCAAGCATGCAAAATCAGAGCAAAAATAATTGTCTGTTTATTTCACATTTACTCTAAACTAAAGGAGCACAGACAGTTTCACCAGAGATGGACAACTGATTATTTTTTTGTGGAGTTTAATGTGTCTTCCTGTCTCATCTACTGTACAAGGAGAACGCTGCTGTTAACCACAAATACAGTCTAAAGCGGCATTACTCTACGAAACATGCGGAGCAGTACGACTCTGCTTCACATTGTATATAGTTGACAGATTTTGTGTTTATTTATTTAAAAAAATAAGATTTTTTTTTCTGTGTGTTGAAAAGGCCCGCCTAGGTGAAAACAACCACAGGTAATTTGAGTTTGAGAGCCCTGATCTAATGCAATAAATGTGTGAGACAAGCAGTGAAATACATTCTGCTATTGTATATTCTGATTTTTAATATTCCCAAACTTCCCTGGAGAAATTTTAAATGCGTTTCTCTGATTACAACTCTCAAAAATTCACGATACTCCAGAAATGACACAACCATACCGCAGACAGCATTACTAGCTCTTGGGCAGGGGGAAGTTCAGACTCAGCTCGTTGTTCGGTTTGCACAGCTGAGGGCATCAGCTCATGTTTAGACACTTTGAGCATAACAGAAAGAACAAAACCAAAGTCTCTTAATCTAATTCTTTTCAGAGAGGATTATGAAGTAAATAACTGTAGAGGCAACTTTACAGAAGATGGGGGTGACAACAACACCTCCAGAGGGGTTAAAATACACTTCTCTAACATTACAGTTCTACACCACGTCTTCACCAAAGGTTCAACAACCATTTTCACAAAGACGGCAGCTGCAGTTGCTGCTTCCTTTCTGGGTCAGAAGGCAGCAGGAAAGGAAAATAAAACCCTCGCAGAGCTTTCTCAGCAGAAAACACACAGTGGAAAACAAGAGCTTCATTATGAACTGGCATTAAACTGGCCTAAAGCTACATTCCTCCAGAGCCGTGTGATTCACTAGGCTCTTTAAAAAGAGACCCCACGACTTAAAGGAGCTAAGAAGAAAAACATTCATAATATAATCTTCACGTGTGAGCCGACAGTACAACCCACAGTGTAATGATACCTCGATAAAACCTCGAGACAATCAAGGAAAAAAAACTATTAATTCAGTCATTTTCCAACAGGTAAGTGTAGCAGGTCAATACAAAGGTAGGTATCTTAAGTTCAGCATATAGGTAAGCTTTATATTGGTCTCAGACTAGGTGTGCAACTAAAGATTACTTTCATTATCTATTAATGTGACGATTATTTTCTTGGTTAATCAATTAATCATTTAGCCTATGAAACGTCAAAACAGTGGTGAAAAATGCCCATTACAAGTTCTGAGAAATGTCAGACAAACAGTCCAAAACCCAAAGATATTCAGTTTAATATTATAGACGACTAATAAAAAACAACAAATATCTGACCAACAGTCCAAAACTCAAATATATATCATATTAGACTAAGCTAATCATCAAGTATTATCAGTTAAAGATGCTAAAATCAATGATTTCTTGGCATTTTTATGTTTAAAAAAAGAAAGACTCAATCAACTGGTTATCAAAATATTTGCTTATTCATTTTCTGTCAGACTAATTGATTAATCAAGTAATCATTTCAGCTCTTCAGCTAATTCTGACAAATAAATAAATTAAATTAACCAGTGGACGGCTGGACATTTGTAGAGATTGTATTTTTAACATTTCATGGACCTGCAGACCTGTTTTAACGTGTATTTTTCATGTGAATCAACCACTTTTTCAATAAATGTCAACATACAGAACTGGTTCAATCCCACCTGGATGAAGTGACAGTCGGTACCCAGCACTGTAAATAAATCAGAGGCCCCTCCTAAATTTTAGGGGCAAATACCTAAAATGAGTAAATTAACATTTAGCTTCAGAGATCCCTTACTCTAAAAGAAGATATCACACTGCTCCAGTCAAAACATTACCGGCATGTTTTGGTGGGGAAGTTAACAGATCAAATCTGCAGCAAAACACCTGAATGTCAACAACAAACAAGACAATAAGCCAACTGAGACAACCGCACAACATTTCTGTGACAAGACGTGACATCTCACTACAACCTTACCAATTACCGTGATTAGTTAGTAGCTTACCTTGCTAGCTAATAGCTAAGCAAATACCTTTAACTTTACCTAAACAGCTTGTTAGCCGTGTAAGTTACTACCAGAGGCTAAACGCAACCTATGCACCTATATGTTACCGTTGAGTGGAGAATAAGCCGAAAACACACTTATATTTTGTTATCAATACTTCTAGCCAGGTATAAAATGACGATTATAAACGATAACACTAAAGCTACCTTTACTACTGTTAGCTAACCTGAGCTTTACCAGTTAACAAGGCCAACTGTAAAGCAGGTTTACTTGCTAACGAAGCTAAGCTAACCATCCAGACAGCTACTGAACTGTAAAGAATCAATACATTTACAAGACCTAATAAACAAGCCAATGTTTTTACTATCCTTCCTCCAGTTTACTAGCACACTTGCCTTACGACCTCGGTGTTGACTCCACTGGAAACATAACTTCAGAAAAGCCGAGCAATAGGGTCGAGTGTGAATTAAAGGGAATAAACCCGGTAGATTCGGTTCAACCTGTTAAAGGCGAGGTCGATTACTGTTGAGCCGACCACGGCACGGCTTGACAAGCAGGTTCACTGACCCACCCGCAGCAGGCCAAACTTCATTCAAAAATCAAGCCATTTAACAGTGGATGCTAATAGGCAAAAGTACTGCGTATTTTTATTTTATTTTTATGGCTCACTCAAGACCCGTTTTTCGGAAATACTAGACTTGACCCGAGAAGAATCTAACGATCACCAGGCGAAATAAAAAAACAACAACAACTTTTATAGCCAGTTTGTTTGTTTACGTTATTCACATAATTCCACCGAAAGCGGTGAACCACATCTTTAAAAGTGTCGATTTATTTGAATGAGGAAGTTTGGTGGTTCATGTAAACCGATACCCAATCGAGGAGTCGCAGTGTCTTGATAAACATGCAAGAGTACATTAAATCGTCAAAATTTTGAACGAAGTTTGGCGTCAGGACCTCTGGCTGTATATTTTCAAAGAATGACGCACCCTGGAATCAACGTAGAGTGTTAGTTACCAACACCTGTTTTCAAAGATGAGATTAAAACAGAAAATGCCAGGTTCGAGTCAGTTCTGGTGTGATTTTTTTCCTGGGACAAACGTAGTAGCTTGACAAACTTGCAACAGTTCATGAAATCGTCACAATTATGAATGGAGTTTGGTGTGAGGATCTCTGGCTGTACATTCTCTGAGAACTAGCATATACTGTAACCCACATTATATTATGTGATTTAATAACCAACAGCGAAGAATTTAAAAGTGGCCTGACATACATTAAAAGAGAAATGGTTATGATTATTACATATGTAACTATAAATATAGTAATGTAAAGTGAGTGTAATGTAATTTTGCATTACTCACCTCCCTTGCTGTCCCAGGGCTGTGTGTGGTGCAGCAGGGTGCAGCCAGTGAGAATTGCAGTGTGAATTTCTCTGTGCAGCACCATGGGCTCAACTTTCTTTCTAATTAGAAGTTGATAAAGCATAAATCTCCCATTCCCCAGGCAGCTAGATAAAGCGATATGTCCTTGATCGGGGGAAAAACCTCAGATCCCCTCATGTTACCATCACATGAGGAGAGTGTGATAGGCCCAGTGCTTAATCCCAGCAAAAGAAAACTTCAGTCACATTTTTTAAACAGGTCATGCATGTTACAGTGAGTGGGCATGTAATCTCTGCTCATTAAACCCTGTAGCTTAATATAATAATAATAATAAAGTTTGGTTATTGCAATTATGTAATTAAAATTGAAGTACTACTTAACTGAAATGTATCTCATTAAAACTTGTTCAGTGCTGCTAGAACACAACACACAACCTCAGGCCAACATGACTATGTGCTCCAACCAGACAAATACAACTGGATTTTTGCAATATTTAACCCTAAAATGACAATTCTGCCTTTATCTATCCTCTTCTCAAGGACCATTAAACACAGAGTAAGCCCCTGTAGTTCCACCTCTGTCTTCTTTTATCTTTTCACAGCTCAAAAAAGCATAAATGGCTATAAAGCAGATTAAAACAACAGTTAAAATGATTCTTCAACAGTTCACGCCGATTTTTAACATTTGATAAACGGTTCTGTGCATTGCCATTATCTCTGTCTATTATCTCAGTCAAATTATTTCACTCTGGCTCCAAAAGTCCAACATTTACCTCATATTCTCACATATTTTTTTAGTCATGTCATGCACACATCTAACTGTAGCAGGCAGCCTTAAATTCTCAGCTTTTTGGTGTAGTAAAAATAGCTTTTGAAAGTTTTAGAGATTATAGAGGCAGCAATGGAGAGCGAGTAGGCAAAGACTTGAATGAACTATTTCTTTAGCAAAACCATGCAGGGGAGTAATCACGTCCACTCTACTCCCTACTCTCAGGTCTCGACAAAGCGATTCTCATATGCAGTTTTAAAAATTCCTTTATTGAAAATAGAGATCTTCTTCTTCAAAGGGGGTGTATATGTTGATGATATAATAATAAATGGATGGAGTCCAGAACACTTTAATATGCATAGACTTTGACTTTGTGGACATCACGGTCCTCACATTCCCTTTTCTTGTTGTAGTAATAAAATGTGTTGTCTCGACGTTGGAGCTTCTTCACAAATCCGGTCTCTGGCCATTTGTCAATCTGAGACAGAAACAGAAAAAGAGACAACTGGCTATACCTTTTACATCCATAAAGCACCAGTAATTTTACTTGAACTTCTGGATCCTTTATGTGGAGCACTTCTTTGGAGCTCTATATTGTGTTACTTTTAAAAGAAAAGTACACACTATCATGTATAATATCACTGCTAACAACTTACCTTTTCCTTTTAAAGTTTTTTAGGTACTGCACAATAGACACAGCTTCCCCAATAAAACAGAGCAGTGTGCTACTGGTGTATGCAAGTACCAGCCTGTCAATGGACTGTCAAACACATTGTCTTTAAATGACAAAATTCAAGTGTATATCTGCTGAGTGGTAAATTCAAATCCCCCATACACATTCAGTTTCATTCTCAGACGAACATGTAGGTTTTAAATCTTATACGCAATAACCCTGACATAATTTTACCACATAAACACTATGTGTACCAAGGCAAATTATTCCAATTGTATATTTTGAGTTCAACAAAATCTAAGATGATCTGAAAACTGTTCTGGACAAAAATCAGGACCACAAAAACCATAAAGTGTCTCTTTTCTAGTGCAAGTCTTCCATTACCCAAAATTCCCTATAAGAAATGTGTGTGATAAACAAAAGTGAGGGAACAGTGATCCTATTTCTGAAACAATAACACAACAACACAGTCACATCAGAATATTTACCAAAGCCCCTTGTTTGACTTGTATGTACTCCAGTTCGTCTCTGTAGCCCGCCTGCTGGAATCTGAACAGGTTCTCCACTTCTGCCGTCCATCCTTTGGCTCTGCTCATGGACTTCGGCTTGGAGTTGTTACCAGTAGTAAAGGACATAGTGGTGATGCTGAAAGATGTCACATAAATGCACAGATTCTTAAATTCCTGGTCAACACACTGGTCTCTGAAGACTAACAAGACAATGACAAGAAAATGCCTTATAATTATGTACTCATCAGTTACTTTTACTAAACCTCAAGCTGGAGTTATATCCATCCCCTCATATAGTGCTTAGAATATAGTGTATTGATTTTTAAAAGAAAGCTGGACTGATTTGTTTGATGGCCATTACACAAAAACAGACATGTTTCTACTGCGCACTCTGTAGCAGGGGATTCAGATTTAACGCCAACCAGGCAAAGTAAATATTTCTTGATTGTCTTAAGAGTCAGCAATGACACTTATTGGAACAATGCATACGACGATAAGATGTTCTGGCAAATTCGGCATACAAATTATTCACCAAGCAGCACTTTGTTGAAAATAAATGTCCAGTGTTTGTTTAGATTAAACTCTAAAACAATTCACGACGTATTTGTGCACAGGACGACTGTGTGTGTCACAGGCTTGCCAGTTATAAAAAGTGGCAAAAATAAAAACTGCTTGATGCATTACAATGTATGCCGAACTAAAGAATTGACACTGAAATCGTGGAAGATCTAAAATAAAATTATATTGTGTTAGCATATTTAAATATAGGCAGTGATACTTCAAAATACAACATTCTTGAATCGAGTTTCGTGCGCGTCGGAATACAAAGAGAAATAGTAACCTTTGCTTTTTTTATAACGCCATTTGAGAAGAGCTCACAGTCTCGTATATTCACATTCGCACACATTTCCTAATAAATGTCTGAAAAGACTGGCAACAGTTTACTTACATTAGTGTTTTAAAATTAGCTAGTTGCTTTCCAGACGTCAGTTGGCAAGCGGGGCGGTGATAGTTATATAGTTTCTCTTTGGTTGCCTGGTTACCGTGAACTTTCTTCTTCTGTGTTGGAGGACAGAAGCCAAAAACGTCCAGAAGATGGCGCCAAAGGACGTGACTGAACGTTGGGAGCAGAACAATAACGAAACGGACTACTCCGAGGCATTATTGTATGCATTATTAATCTGGTATATGAAGGAAGGAAGCATGGAAAACAAAGTTTAAAAAAATCTTAAGAACGGGGATTAGTTAAAGAAAAAAAGTGTAGATTGATAGTAGAGGGCGATAATACACACTAAATGCAACTAAACCGCCGTAAAAAGAAACGAAGAAGAACAGGAACTGAAATTGGTGGGCGGGACAAACAAATACCGGCGATGTTAACAAAATAAGCTCTCTCCGCTGGAAACAACGTTTAATTAATTTTAGACGATACCATCACAAGATTCGGCGTAAAGATGAGTTCATTTGCAGGTCGAATGAAGGAGTATCCCACAATTTCTTTGGACCGGTTCGACCGGGAGAACCTACATGCTCGGGCATATTTCCTCTCCCACTGTCACAAAGGTGAGTTAGCTAGCCTCATCAACCTGTGTATATTAGCCTTGAATAGCAATGTTAGGTAATAGTTATAACATTTACCATTCATAGAGCCTTGTAACAACAGATTATAAGTTTCTTATCTCTGTCATCGCTTTAAACAGATCACATGAAAGGACTGAAAGGGCCAATACTGAAGAGGAAACTGCAGTTCAGGTGAAGACAGTTTGGGTCTTTGAGCAGGGTTTTATTTAAATGTTAAGAGGGAACTGTAATTTACCTTTTACCTGTTTTTAAACGTAACTGATACCGAAGGAGGACACTACTGGCATAACGTTTGTACTGGAAAAATAACACAGCAAATCACAAAGTAAACTATTCAAGTTGTTTAAAATCCCTGAAAGAAAAGTATAATTACCTTTTGGACACTTAGTCCCAAGTTGCACCTTTCATGTAATCATTGTTTTGCACATTTGCACAAAATAATTAATTGTATAAATCAAAAATAAATTGAAGTAAACACTCTGAGAAATATATTTAGAAATAAATAATACGCTTTTGATGATAAGCCTATAATTATTAAGTGGTTTTATATCCTGCTGGAACAATCATATTCCCTTTATTGTACAGTAAAATAGATTTGTACACCTAGGTGTGTCCTGAATTGCTGACCCAAACAAAGAATACAAATAGATGCAGCTATCATTTCCGGCAAAACTAATGATTTCATGAAAGCTGTAAACTATTTCAACAACCACAGACTATTAGGACACATGACTCAACTCATAAAAACTTATAATTTGCTCAATTGAGGGCCTCCCATCAGCTGTGGGTCCTGAAGCTGACACTTCAGTCCAGCTGTAATGGCACTCATACAGTATACTAAACTTCATCTGTCTGTGTGTGTCTCTGCCGGCCTGATATTCTCTTCTGGTTCCAGTCGAACAGTCAGGCTTTACTGCTCCTTCGTGACCAAAGAACTTCTGCTGAGCAATCCCAAGTATGCTTTCTGGGAGGAATACATCGTAAGTCCTGTATATTACTGTCACTTTCATTGTGTACGCTGGAGAGGGCATTGAATGCAGGTAATAATTAGTATCTACTACTGAGTAACTGTGAATACCGCAATCAAAGTCAATTAAGAGTAGACAAGATATATATCTGCTAATTTTCATGAAACCTTTCGATATTTGTACACTGTTAAATATCATGGCATTACAGTGTTTGATGGATTCCAGGAGTAAATATGAGTTTGTTTGTTTGTTTTTATTCTTCAACTTGTCTCATTTATTTCTACTTCAGTTGATTTCCTGTGTGTCTGAGAGTAATTTTTGGCCTTTACACAAAACCTGTCATGTTTTATGGTTGTTTTGCATTTGTATTTTGAGGCCAGGGAGGCTGTGATTAGTGGAGTTGGAAGTTCTGTCTCTTCTTCCATTGATATTATTTTCTTTCTCCCCTGATGAATGATCTGTTCTAGGTTCCTTTAGAGCTGGAGAGTCCAACTCAGATTTCTCTGGTTGATGAGGCATCGGGAGAGGTAAAAACTGAGGATTTACTAACTTTAATACATGTAGATTTGGCTTGTCAGTTGCATAACTGTAAATGTCCTTCTAACTTGTGTTTTTAACCATCTTTTCTGGTGTTTGTTTGACAGAAAGAAGAGATTGTAGTCACGTTGCTTGCTGCAGGCCACTGTCCCGGCTCTGTTATGCAAGTCAAACCATTCTTAAACTTCCAGTTTTTCTATGTCTTTGTTTATATAAGTTGCCACAACACAGCATGCAAGAAAAATAACCACTCCTAACAGTATACAATGTTTTTTTGTCCAATGCTTGATTCTCCCCCTCAGACCTGCTGTAATTTTTATAATGCACTGGAGCTTGTTCACATTTAATTTTACCTGTAACAAAGTTGACTCCGATTTGAAATGTGACATGTTAATGGGCTCCAATGTGCATTATTACACATTAATGGCACTTAACAAACGAAATAGTTCAAAGGTTGAGAGGGATCTGCAAGAGCAAATACACAACATATATATAAAAAAGGTTATATCATGTTGTGGAAAGCTGTTTTTTTAAATGTATTCATTTAACTGTAAAAAAAAAAAAAAAAAACTTGTTAAGACATCTTAACATCAAAAGTCAAAGACTGAAATGGTGTGTGTCTGTGTGTAGGTTCCTGTTTGAGGGTTCCCAGGGAAACGTGTTGTACACAGGAGACTTCAGGTTCGCTGCTGGAGACGCCTCGAGAATAGAACATCTGCACTCTGGCAGCAGGTTGGTCCTGATGAACGTCTTCACTGTTTTCTGTCTCATCAAGTCTCTCAACAGTAACAGAAGTTCTGGAGAACCAGTCAGTAAATGTTTAGGAATTTGATCATTTGTTCAGAATTTAAAGTCAGAGACTATTTGGTTCACATATACTGTACAGTTCCCTTCACAAGCTCGTCCAACAGGACTTCACAGTGAAAAAACCTACCTAGATCTAACTTAAACAATACGTTAAACGAAGGTAAAACCCAAGAATCAAATCACAAGACACAAAATAACTCGTTATACAAACATAAACCTACTTAAATCTCCCTAAATAAGCCTACCTGGCACTACCATCCACTGACCTCTATAGATCATAACTCACTATATAAAAACATCCAGCAGTACTTAGGGAAGCAGCTCTTTCCAGTTAGTCTTCATCCTTGAAGTCTTTTCTCTTGTAAAACTGAAAAATACTGTTTGATAAAGCATTAATCTCACATTTTGTGTCGGTTGTCCCAAGTAAGTTTTTTTTGAGTGCGGTGTCTTTCCCGCTTCATTCTGGTGTGGCAAGCTGTAATGGGCTCTTTACTGCCCCCTGAGTCCGGAGGGTGGAAAACATCCACTGGTACGATCGAGCCCATTACACACTCAAAAAGAAACGTGAAGAAGTGACACGAAAGTCAGATTTATGCTTTATCAGGAGTTTGTTTTCAAACAGACATTTTCTGTTTTACAAGAGAAAAGACTTCAAGGGTGAAGACTAACTGGTTGGTTTGGCAAATATATGTCTGATTTCCTCTTCCCTGAGCGTTTATGTGGGAACCATTTGAGATCGTCTCCACACAGTGGATGAGACGTATGTACAGCACTCAGTAAAAGCACTAGTTTTTGCCTCATGGTGCTTGTCGGCCCTTTATGAAGAAATAAACCTGATGGTATCAAGTAAGCTGTACCCACATTATCTTTAAACATATCTATCTCATCTCCATGTTACATTGAATGAATGGATGGCTTGTATGTATGTATGTATGTAAAGACTTACATACAAGCCATGTGACTAATAAAGACTTTTCATTAGATATATACACCTGTGCCTGAAATGTGCTTTAAGTACATGTTAAAAAATATCTATTTCACATCGTATTCACCACCACAATTTTTATTTTGATTTAGGAAAACGTGTCTAGATATACAAACACACGGCTAGAAACTTGAAAAGCTTGCTGCAGCGTAGGTGTAGATCAGTTTAGTAACGTAATTTAAAATGAATAGTCTGATAAGGTATGTGTCTTCTCGTGTCTGTACGTCGTCTGAATTCTGTGATGTGCTTTGTCTTGTTTGTTCCATTTGCTTCATCACTGTTTTATATAGCTGATGCTTTTTTTGTTTTTTTCGTGTTTCACATACAGAGTGAAGGATATTCAGACTGTTTATCTGGACTCCACTTTCTATGACCCGCGATTCTACCAAATTCCTTCTCGGGTAAGTTTTTGTGATGGGAGCAGGATTCAGTGGCTGTGGAATTGCAGGAATATTGGAGTCCAAACAGGAATAGTAAAGAAAACTTAAAAGTTTTGGAATATATTAGCTTGTGGTTTACAACTGGTGGAGTGGAAGCATTGAGCAAAGTTTAGTCCAGCTTTAGTCATCTGTGGGTCAAGTTATATGATCAGACTTTGTGTTCACATATTATGATTCAATTTAAATTATTTCAGATACTGACCGAGATTTCGGCCCAGTACATAGTGTTTAGTTGGAAGACATCTCACTTCACCAGATTGTAGTTTTTGTCATAATGTTGGCTAGAATGACCAGCTTTACTTTACTAGAAGAAGCTGGGAGCACAATTAAAAAGCAGATCTGAAAATTTGTCAACAACGTTGTCTAGTGGGCGCATGACGTTTTAGTTTTTCAGGAAATTCCAAAACTAGAGTGGAAAATAACGACAGTATGTGATGTTAATTTGTTTGAGCCTGGAATTTATGGGATTCAATTTCTTTTTTAAATTGTAATATTGCAGGCAATGATTTCACCATTTTTATTTGTCATTTTTGTTTGTACAGTGAGATTGCAAAGCTATTTTAGCTGCTGTTGGTCTCATAGCTTCTGAGTCAGATCCATTTAGCAGAGAAAAACAACACAAACACTTTGTGCTTGTGCTTGGACTCGTAATAAACTGAAAGTGGATAGAAGTGTTACAGAAAGTAGAGCTGCAACCATTCATCGTCGATTGACAGAAAATTATATGACAACAATTTTGCTAATCGATTTGAGTCATTTTTGCCAAAATTCTCTGGTTCCAGCTTCTGAAATGTGAATGTTTTGTGGTTTCCTTAGTCTGCTACAATTGGAAAACGAATACCTTTTGAAAATAAAAGTGGTGATTATAGAATACATAATTTTTCTGTGTGTGTGTGCAGGAGGCCTGTCTGAACGGTATCTCAGAGCTCGTTAGGAACTGGATCAGTCAGAGTTCATATCATGTTGTGTGGCTCAACTGTAAAGCTGCGTATGGATATGAATACCTGTTTACCAACCTGGGAGAGGAGTTCAACACACAGGTAACACAAACACACACACATGTTTCTATACACATACTCTATATGTCCTTTCATGCACAAATCCACACAGTACATGTAAACATCATCTGTTGTTCGATTATACTCTCAGATCCATGTCAAGAGTCTGGCGATGTTCAAGAAGATGCCGGAGATCCTGAGCTACGTGACGACTGACCGCAGGACACAGATCCATGCCTGTCGGCACCCTAAGGTCCCACTTTATGTCCCTCACACACACATCCAGGTTTTCTCTCTGGTTTTTCAGAGACATGAGTGGGCACAGGGATATGTGGGTTTCAGATGTCATATCTATAAAAAAAAGAATCGGTTATTCATTCAGAGGCTGTGTTCACCTTGTAGACATTGGTTTCTATGATGATGATGCCCCCTAAAAACCTGGTTTTGAATTGGAACTGGTTCTACATTAGTAAGAAACTGGAGTATTTATAGGGTCTGTCTTTTTTTATCGGTACTTGAAGAAACCAGAGAGTGATCAATCATTTATTAATAATTTACATTAGAAATTTTTGCACAGTAATAAAAAAAGAACCAATAAGAGTGTCAATAAAGTAACAGACCGATAAGTAGTATCGATAAAATCCTAACAATACTCATCCCTATAGGACAGTCATGGCATTTATTTTGTCCATGTCCCAGAAAGTTTAAACTGTCTTGGAAAATGTTTTGTCAAAGTGTCAAGATTGAGTCAACAAATTCATAATCCTAAAAACACAGTAATGCAGTATTTGTTTATTTTGTTAATCCGTTTTGTTGATCAGTCATCGGTTTCAACATACACATACCTCTGGCCTCTCTGTAGTCATGTTTTGACACTTCTACTGCTTATCAGGTCTGGACTAAAGTGTCATTGTCCTTTTGTCAATTCATTCATTGAGCCCTGATTTTTTTTTTGTGTGTGTGTGTGTGTGTGTGTGTAGGATGAGGAGTTTTTCCAAGGCAGCAGGTTGCCGTGTGGCTGTACAGCCTCTGACGGGACTCCTCTTCGTATCATCAGCATCAAACCGTCCACCATGTGGTTCGGAGAGAGGATGAAGAAAACCAAAGTTATAATAAAGTAAGTGCAGGTTCAAATGGCTCAGAGTTTATGGAAGTGCTAACCCCTGTCAAGGCCTGATTACATTCAAAAAGACGCTGAAAGAAGAATTCATTGTAAATCACATTGCGTTTGGTTAATGAGTGCTAAATATGTCTTTTTGATGTTTTTCCAGAACAGGAGCCAGTTCCTTCAGAGCCTGCTTCAGTTTCCACTCCTCCTACTTAGAGGTACTTCAGTTTGTTTAAATGATTAAACCAGAGTTATGTGACCGGTTTGACATAGACAGTATATCAGTTTGTTAAATACATGAGTCTAATAGAAACTTTTATTGAGATTGATGATTGTAATTGTAATAGCTGTTATTCAATATTGAGAGTTTCTCCTTCCTTCCCTCTTTCCCTTCCTCATTTATATACTTTTAGTACTGTTAAGGCATCTGTAAACAAGTAGATTGGATTAGTTATTTATTTGTTTGTCCACTCATACACACACACACATCGACGCTCACAATGTTCCTCTATAATTTCAGATTAAAGACTTCCTCTCCTACCTCCAGCCAGTCAACATCTACCCCAGTGTTATCCCTCTTGGTCGGACACTGACGGAGGTTACACAGATGTGAGTGAAGTTTTATTTATTTTGATTCATTTGACCTGCAAACTAAAGTTTTCATTCTCTTTACTATATTTAGTCCTATCTAGCAAAACATGTTGTGATGTTAAACTATGTTAAGGTGACTGTGAAGTCTAGAGCTGAAAGGATTAGTCGATTAGTCGATCGACAAAAAATTAATCTGCAGTTATTTGGATAATTGAATAATAACAAACATTCCCTTGTTTCCGCTTCCTAATTGTGAGGATTTGCTATTTTTGTCTTCTTTTTTTAGTCTTCTTTTTTATCTTTTATCTATGATTGTAAAGTGAGTATCTTTGGGACTAGGGCTGCACGATATGGTGAAAAAATCATATTGCGATTATTTAGACAGATACTACGATTGCGACATGATTCACGATTAGTCGGAATGATCGTTTTTGCATCACAATTTTCATTTTTACTGAAAAAAAAACTATTAAAATCATGATAATGTGACATTTGTTGGTGTCTGTACCAAACAAACATGTTTTCTTACACCTGGAGAACAAGATCTGTAGGCCAGGGCATCTCTGCAGCACTACAGTACTTCATTATAATGCTGCTTTGTCACATATTTGATCTTTTATCAAAAACTTGCAGCTTCTGCAATTTGGATATTGCACTTGGCCATATTGCAATTGCAATTTTGAAAATATTTCTATTAATTGTGCAGCCTTAGTTTGGACTGTTGGTTCGACAAAATAAGCAATTTAAAGACATAAGAATTCGTAAGGGACATTTATCATTATTTTCTGACATTGTGTAGACCAAATGATAATAATAAGTAGTTTAGTTGCACACCTAATGAAGCATTAAACCCACCAGATACTTTATAAATCCTTATAGCTACATTATACAGGACTTGTGCTGTTGTTAATGTTTAAAGCTACCACTCTCCCTACAGTAGGTCTTTGCAATTAAATAAAAAGAATGATACATTTAAAAACATAAGTACAATTTTTTATGTAAGATAACATTTTCTCTGTGATACCACTGTTTTTAAAAAAAAATTAAGAAATGTAATCAGTTTGTGCACAAACTGATTACATTTCTTAATTTTTTAAAACAGTGGTATCACAAAGTTATGTTGATTACATTAATGATTATTGATTAAAAACAGCTGTAATAACATTGACACTGTGTGTTTAAACAGGTTGAAGCTGATGTGCAGAAACCAATCTGATCAGGCAGCGTCCATATACAAACCTCTGGGAGTCCTCAAACGCAGCATGGTGAAGCGACCTACATACGGTGAGACACACATGCAGTAACCATAACAGGTGTTCTGCACAATAACACATCTGTAATTGCCTCTGTATGCTTGTTTACAGGTCAATATAAACTGTGTGCTTCATAGAAACTAGCTGAATGTTCTACAGTCCGTGCATATATAGTTTCTTGTTTGCATATATATAGTTTCTTGTTTGCAAATAGTTTGGAATAAATCCAAGCATCACTGTTTGCATCATATGCGTAGGGAGGGGTCGGCTCGTATCCTGAAGTTTTATGTGAGTGCCACCTGTTTAAAAGATGGATGAATTAATAAAAATGTATGAATTAATTCAAGTATTAGCTCGGAGGGCGCTAGCATTTCTTACATTAAAACCTGTTGTCTTAAGAGGGATATGTTATATACGATTTAATAGGACATAGCCTCTTCCAGGCTTATTTCAGACTTGTAGATGTAAGTTATTCTTGTGCCACCCAATTATGTGCATGGACTACCCATCACAGTATTTCTGGCTATGCAACTGGTTTACATGTGCAATACATTGATCATTTCATAAACTACTTTCAGATTGGATGAATTGTAATTGTTGACTTTTGTGTCAATATTCAATATATTAAATCTGGTATTTTTTAAGCCAAATACAAACAACTAAAAAGATTAATTGTATTGGTAAAATGTCAGATATTTAAGTTTGTATAAATAATAAATAATTGTCTAGATAATTCAGATTAGGATTATATTTAATATTTTAAAATAATTATTTCAGATGTATGGAAGATGACATTTTAGGGGTAGATATCATCATCATTGATCAATATCAGCTTTGTAAATTAACAAACCACTTTATCACTTGTCAGCATATCTAATTAAAGTATTACCTGTTTATTTTTCTCTGCTCAGATTCAGACAGCGATGACGAGCTGTTTGACGGGCTCGACCTGGCACCAGTGAGGAAGAAGATGGGGCTGAACCAAGAAATAAAAAATGGTGCAGAAATATTTTACTTCTTTTTAGTATTATGTCTCTTTTTTAAGTTGCTGATATGTATTGATTATTATTTACTAAACTGTTAATTTTCTTTTTGATCTGCGGATCTTAGTGAAAGCTCAGAGTCCTCAGAAAACAGCGCCCCCTGTGTCCGCGGACAAGTCTTTACCTGTGACGGTCACAGACACGCAGTCTGTTGCACGCAACTACGTGGACTGCACTGAGTCCAATGATGAAGAGGACGATAATGAGGAGGAGGAGGATCAGCAGCAGGAGGAGGAGAACGAGGGAAAGGGGGATACAAAACTGACGAAGGAGGAGGTGAACAGGACGATAAAGGAAAATGAGAGGAATAAAGAAACTGAGAAAAAGAAGATTGAGCTAGAAGGACGTGGTTCCTCTGATCCTCCGAAATGGGAGGACTTCTTCACCACGGAGACGCTGACTGACAGCCAGAACAGCCTCAACAGCCAATTACAATCCTGCTGCTCTGCCCCGAGCCCCTCCCTCTCCAGAATGACTGGTTCACAGACCCCAGAACTGTTCAGCGATGAAGAAGAAACCCCCAACGACGATGGAAACTTCAGTCTGACCCTGTCCGCCTCTCTGTCAAATCATTCCTCCCAGAACCAGGACTCATATTTACCTGACACCTTGATTCTCCAACCAGAGCAGGGGGGGTGGGAACAAGGAGACTTGAGGACCAATACTGTGTCTCAGGAGAAGGAGAGCAACGGCCAAAACGACCAATCAGAGCTGGAGGAGCTCTCGGAGTCCCAGGTGTCGTCGGACTTTGATATTCCCTGCACACCAGAGTCAAAAATGCCACAACCTGATGAACTGTCGCAGTTGTACAGGAAGCTGGCGTCAGGAAAGGAAGTGGTCATCAGAAAGCGCGACTGAAAGAAGGAATGTGGCTCGCAAAAACTTCCTTTAACATTCCTGTTTGTCCACAGTAAAGATCCTAGGCTGTGGACAACTTGTAAAAGGGTAAGAATTAATGTGCTAGCAATGCAAATAGGTACAAAATGAAAGTGAGAGTCACCATGCATTCAGCCTGTGAGCATTATAGTTGATGGGTCTGAGGATGAATATATGCAGCTGTCTGCAGCTATAAGGCTTTGAACAGGCAAATCATATACTGTTCACTTCTTCTTAAACCCTTCGGTACATTAGATTGTTTTGATGAGTAAACATAGGCAGTTAGCAGGTACTTAAACGGTAGCATAACCTTAAATTTATAAAATTAAATTAAATATTTTGGCCACTGACAAATTTGATGAGTTCAAAGTTTAAATCTTTGAGGCCTTTAACTGGAAGTTGCACATTAATGGCCAACAGTGTGTTAAACTCTGCAAAGTTCCACAACACCCACATTTAGGAGTTGTGAAACATCTTTACTGGTAAATATATCGCATGAAGTTAACTGCAGCATGTAAATAATGGAAAACCAGGACAAAAGTCAAAGCGTGGACGTGTCAATGACCACACGTTGGCCACTAAAGTCATTTTTTTTTTAAACACATCATGAGAGCGAAGAGGAAGTTGAATGAAGATACAGTATTTCAGTAGTATTTATCTACACAGACATGGTAAATATATTCATTCAATTTCCACTTTTCTATCATGTCCTCAACTATTGGCCTGGCCTTCTTTATTTACATTGTGCAGTTTTTTTTATTTGTTTAATGGTAAATACTTCACATGATGTAGACCATGACCACCTGAATGCAAACAACTGGTAAATATTACTTAGTTAGGTGATAATTTATCAATTTTTATCAGATGACAAGGACGTCCTAAATGCATTTTTTCCTCCTGACCAATGAAGTCAAAGGAAACCTGTGCATCTGTGTCAATCCAGTTCCTGATTGGCTGCCTGGCATGCTGCTCCACACAAAGCAGCAGCATCCAGACTTCTTCAGACTTAAACATTATTTTCTGAAACATGACCATTACCTGATGAGCTATAAATGAAATTTATTTGGTTGATCATCTCTATATTTATGTTGCTCACAGTATGAATACATTGTTGCCTCTCCTATATGCTGCAAGACTGCTGGTTAACTGCGATAAACACATAATGATCTTCTATAATACCTCACATGCCTTACAAGTAACACTGTTCCTCTCCGGCTTCTGTCGAACTGCCAAACCACACAAACCTCAGTATGTAAAGCAACACACACACACAGTTCATTCCAATGCACTTTACGTTAATCTGTGGCCCACATGCATTAATGCACCTGTACACTTCACAGCTGACTTTCCCTTTTTGTTGACAGTTTGTGGTTTGTTCTGCTCAACACTTCTTCATTGTGAAGTGGATCAAATGATGTCGAGAAGATGAAGTTTTGTAAACCAAATTAAAGGTATTTAATTTCAACTGAAAGCTTTTTCTTTTAAGCACTGAAAGTTAAGATCAACGATTAGTTTGACTTTTTTAGTTTGACTATACTTGTGAAAACCTTTTCAAATACTCAACCTTGAGAGAAACTGGCAGATATTCACCAATAACAGTTATCAGGGATTATATTCTTTACATTTCAAATGAGGGTCATAAAAAATATTCCTGAGCCTTCAGAAACCCAAAATCACTTCCTCATGCAGCATTTACAAACGCACATTCAGATCTGTGAGTGAAAAATGTTTATCTTTCAACAAATACAGTAGATATGGCGATGCTTTAGAGCCCGACCTTTTCTGGATTTATGAGGCAGATTATCTATCAATATCTGAGTTAAACAATCAGATACCAATATACTGGCTGATATTCAATTTTAACTATAAATGCTTAACAAACATTGGACACTTTTGTCCCAAGCAGCTTTTGATAGATTCTTTAAATTTGGCTTTAGAATTGTGACCAAGATATGTATTAAGTGGGACATTTTACAGTTGAAAAATAACACATCTTCTCCCATAATTTCTGTACTGCAATTTCTTATTTCCTACCTGTCTGCCGACGTATGTGCTGATAGCAGTACAGTATAGTATATCTGTGATCATCAGGCGCTTTACGTTTAGCTAAAAGTTTAGTTTTAGCCTGATTTAGTCCCAATTTTTTTTTTTACATATGACCTTAATCTTCTCCCACTGGTCTCTGTGTTCATCTATGTTTCTTTTAACTAGTTAAAACAGTTGATCAAACCTTTTTTTAATTGTATCCTGGAGTTAGTGTTGCTTATTTGTCATTAAATATGACCCAAAAAATTTATTTCTTTAAACAAAAATTTCACAAACGCGTCAGTTGACTTGAGAAAACTGTTGAAACACAGAAGCAGCATTCGGGGGGGGAAACTATTTTACTTTCCTCTAGCAATTATAAAACAAACAAAAAAAAAACACAGAAAACAAGAAACAGGCCTCTAGAAAAACATTTACAGGCACAAAATCCACCTGAGCAGGTGATAATCACTGAAACAGCACAAATGAACAAAGAACAGACCATTTACTTAAAGGGGAACTCCACCGATTTTACACATCGAAGTCTGTTTACAGGTGTTGGAGTACTACTGCATATGTGAAAAAAGTTGTATGAAGCCTTTTGTGGCTTCAGAGGGAGCTGCGTAACGTCTGATAACATTAAATTGCCTTAAGTGATGTCACTTGAGTCAGTGTCAGTGGGTCTGAAGACTACAAGTTTGAAAATTAAAAAGATTTGTAGGTTTGGAGTTAGAAAGAAGTGAGCTTACCAGACCTCTGTAGCTCGCTCCTCATCTCTGCTGCAGGCTAGCGGCTCGAGGCTACATTAGCCGCTACTAGCATAACACAAACGAAACTCAGACCAAATTGTCGGTGGTCGAGTTGCATTGTGGGTAATGTAGGCGGCAGGTTTTGACAAGGAAGAAGAATGCATGAAATAAAAAAGACGAAATCTCTGATTCTGCTGCATCAAGGTTTTGTTTTTGTTTTTAAACTGTCCATCACAAGTCCAGCAGTGTTATACTGTAGGAGTGCAATACTGAATAAGTAACTCCTTTAATTCACATAAACCTTATGAATTACTGTATTAGTTTTGAATCCGTGTATCAGTCGGTCTTTTCATATTAAATAAGGAATCCAAAATCAGAAAATTAAAAAATAATTTGTTAGGTCGTTATTCATTTATGAATCCAACACCAATCCAAACGAATAAGGCTTGTTTTTCGTACTTTCGATTTTATGCTCAAGTCAAAAAGTTGCTGACTTCTTCGTGTCTTGCACTTGATAAACTTGCAGCAAATACACTTGGGCGATGGCGGTACCTGACTTAATGTTATGAACATGAGCTTGAACGTTACCTTCAATGTTTTTGTTTTTCAACAAAGTATTTTGGAAAATAAAAAACGAGTCTCAGTTTGCAGCACACAGTGTAACTTACTGTATGCGTGTACTGGGACAGAAATGGGAACGCTTCAGAACTTGCCTAAGAATCCACCGGTTTTTAAGATTTCTTCAGTATCAAAGTAGTAATTCAGTGATAGTTGTCTGTACATCCAAGACTATACAGCAGAAAATTAACTGTTAATAGTTAATTCGGCAAACTTAATTTTCCAAAATGTTAACAAATGTAAAACGGGGCTCATGTTGCTGCCCACAGTCTGACTCACTGTATCCATGGCAACGTTATACTTACTGTTCACACAAGTGAAGACTTTTAACGTGACAAATTCCAAAATACTTTGTTTAAAAAAAAACACTTATATTGATGTTCAAGCTCATATTCTCAATATTCATTACATTAAATCAGGTAGTTTATCAGTTTATAAGTTTATCAAGTGCAACACACGAAGAAGTCAGAAACTTCCTGGTCACACAAATCACACATCATTTCCTATTTTTGACTTCTGCATAAACTCACAGTACGAAAAACAAGCCGTTATTTGTTGTTTTGTGCTGGATTCGTAAATGAATAACGACATAACGAATGGTTTTTTCATTTTCCGATTTTGGATTCCCAATTGAACATGAAAAGAACGAATGATACACGGATTGTTTTAGAACAGATCTGGTCCAGTATTAAGACCTCGGTCTCAGTGTAAGCCAAATTACACATTTACACAAATTAAACAAAATAAACTTGCTTTCACCTTAACTATGATATCGTCATAAACACTTTTTGAAACTGCAGATTTCCATATTTTCCTCAATTTTTCACTTCCGCCTACAATAAGCAAAAACACATCAGCATCAAGATGGTGGAATCAAGTGCCTTTTTTGTGTGTGTGCAGAAATACCCTGTACCACATCATGAAACAAGATTTTTATATCCAGTGTTTCTTTTTTTCTTTCAAGAACTCGAATGATATTAAATATGTAATGTTAATCATGTTAAATATATAGTACAGCAGATAAGGACTGATGTGATGAGAAGGCAGGAGTGTAAAAGTCCTTTAACTAATGAGCCCTGATCGCTGAATTTCATGGGTTGATTGGTTTTTGATGATGAATCAAATGATTGATGCTGCTACAACCTGAAGACTTTTGAGTTTAATTAGAGATTATGGCTTATTTGGCTGAATTTGAACAGACTTTACAACGCAGTACAATATACATTTAGATAACCGAGAAGAGCTTTATGTTGCACTGAGGCCAAGCAACATGCGAAAGGATGTTTGGACTTTAGTCCACATATACAAGGCCACTGTCAACTTTGTGTCCTAGATTTAGATTTTAACTTTTCTCCCATGAAACTTAATTTACAAATCTAGCAACGTTTTAGCAGCAGTGTTAAATCCTCAACTTATATCAGAGGCTGCAGCCTACAGTATACGCATGTGTACGATATAATATGGTTACTTTTAGCAACTTCCTCAGCAACTAATAGCTGTTTTCCTTGGGAAAGATTCTGGCATCACCGGTGGGTTCACCTTGAGCACAAAACGTAAATGATGGTTCAGCTACTTTCATATCTTATCCGTGCAAACGCCCTCAAGAGAAGACGATTCACTGACCTCACAGCAGGAGCCACTTACTGAAGAGTGTGTGTCCTGGGGGGGCCAAGAGTCTGCAGGTTTTCATCATCCAGACTACAGGTGAGGTCTGCCTGCCTGTATTACTGTTACACTGTAAAGCACTTTATTTAGAGCATTTTTCTGAATGTTTACAAAGTTTCTTATTATTATAACAAAGCAAATGTCCTTCACATAGCTCTGCACACTTTAAATTCATCTTAGGACATCTTGCAGCTGTCTTGCTTGAGTGATAGTAGCATATAAAGGAGAGTTGAAAACATAAGGCTGGCTATATTCCATATTTTTGTTATTGTCAACAAATCCTATGAAAAGACAAACACTTCCTGTCCGACTTCCCCACCCTGTCTGTGGCTCTCAGCTCCAAGCCCATTGGTTCCTACTGAAGACGTAAATCTTTAAAAACGGGTCACAAATATATAGTTTCAGTAATTTCCTAAAACAGCTGGGAACTGTAGTTTTTAATCAAACGTTACTCAAACAGGAAGAAATACTGTGTATGTGGGATTGAATCAAAATAAACTACAGTGTGGATCATGTCAGTTTTTTGACAGTGATAAGATATCAGGCTTTGGATGCACACACAATACATATTAGTGGGATCAAGTCATTGTTGGTTTTGGTCTTTTTATGGGATTTGTTGACCGAATATCACCAGACGCCTCCTTTAATATGTTTTACATGTTGTCCTGCTTTACATTCACCTTTCTCAGACATTAAATTAGGGCTTCTCGCCCTCAACAAGCAGAGCTACCACAGCTTCCGCCTCTCCATCTGCCATTTTGTGATAATAAGCTGATAGAGATTCACTGTAACATCTGTTGCTGGCACATCATTAAGCAGCTACACAACATGCAGCCAATAAGGCCAAATGAAGTCTATGGCTGGAATAAAAACCTGCAGTCTCTTGGCTCTTCATGCAAGGATCAAAACGCCTTCATCTTTGTAAACAACAAACTATCACTGTTTTATAAGGCTGAGTCCAGGTTGACATCTGCTTCCATAACAGCATAACAAGTTAGTCGACACAAAAGGCTCCACAGTCAGTAAAACCAGCTGATCCCATTAAAGTCCTCACAGAGGACGCTGAGAGAGAAGATTGGCTCCACTGGGAGCTGCTGTTTCCCATTTGAGACTTGGTGGGTTCCTGATGACAACACTGAGGACCTGAAGAACGTCAGGAGGGTTTCTTCTTCTTCTTCTTCCTCCTCTCACTCGACAAACTCCTTCCTGCCACATCATTCTTCTGTAGCACCTTTCAGTTCACAGAGAGGCAGAAAAGACAGCATTATGATTCATTTTCAGGAATTAGATTGTGGTTAAAACTGATTGAAATGAACACAACTTGAGGTAGAAACATGAGCACATTAAAGCACATTGTTGTTATGGGATTCATCTGCTTAACAAAATACAAAATAAGTGATGGAATTAACTATTAAACTATTATGGAAATTATTCATTTTGAAGCCCAAAACAAGTAAAAACAGTGGTATGGTCCTTTTTAGTCAGTAGTTCCACAAAGTTCTTAGCTATGTCGGATTATTGGTTCAGTCCACCACTTTGATCCAGACTGAAATATCTCAAAAACTACTGGATTGCCATGAAATTTGGTTCAGACATTCATGTTCCCCAGAGGATTAAACCTACTGACTTGATCCCTTGACTTTTCCTCTTGTGCCACCAGCAGGTTGACATTTTGTTTTGTCCAATACTTTGCCTTATGATGAAGTAACTGCAAATATAATGACCATCAGCCCCTGCTGTACTTTGTATTTAGTGCTAATTAGCAAATGTTAACATGCTAACACGCTAAACTAAGATGTGTTAACATTTAGCTCAAAGCATGCAGTGCCTAAATACAGCCTCACTGATTCGCTAGCATGGCTGCAGACTCTTAGCGGGCGTTAAAACAGTACAGGGGGCTGTGTTGGTGGTGGTGTGTTTATATCCTGTCAGTGTGGTACGAAAACCAACGTGCAGGGATCACTGATTTTGAACTGATGAAGATCGAGCTGAGATGGAAACTTTGTCTCTGTAATTCTGTGGATTAGTCCGTTTTTGTCAGTTATTTAAAATAATGGTAATTTCTAAATTGATAATAATTTATAAATAATTTCTAATAGCCTTGCATTTGAAGGATTTTTAGAGGCCTAAAAAGGTGAAAGTTGGCTGGATTTCACACAAAAAAAAGCTAAATTTAGAGGAAAATAAATGATCTTATGTATCTGGAATGATGGACAAAACTACTCAAGCAAGCAATTCAATTCACCGGGATAACCCACTCACTTTCCAGATACATATATTAAAAACAGAATTTTCCTTTAACCTACGAGGAGATACGAGGTAAGTAAGGTTTTAAGCAGTGAGGTAAAGAGCAGGTGAAATGAGATAAATGAGCAAGAACACTGGTATGGTCCTTTAATGGTCGTCTCTCTCTCTCTCTCTCACACACACACACACACACACACGCACACGCACACACACACACAGAAACAAGCACCGACCTGGCTCTTCATTAAAATTAGAGTCCGTTCCCCCACAGCGGCTTCCTGAGGGACAACGAGTCTCTCTCACTCTCTGTGGAGGACAGTTTCATTATTTAACAAACACATCAAATATTAAATTAAATGCACTTGTTGCACTAACAAAATATTAAATACATATACAGTACTTACTTGCTTACACACACACACACACACACACACACGTTAGGAGTCACAAAGATAAAAAGCACACAAACACATGCAGTGATCATCAGTGTTTTCTCTCTCCCATGCTCTCATGACCCTGGAGACTCAACAGGAAATTGAAGCTCTGTGTGTGTGTGTGTGTGTGTGTGTGTGTGTGTGAGGTCATTGGGGATTGGTCATGTAGTAATATACTGTCACGTATGCATACTGCCTTACACAAAATGCAGAAATGACAAAAGTCTTGTTTTTAACCCAGATTTAGATGAAAAGATTGATACTAGTTTCCTGTCTGTGTGTCTTTTTAGGGTGTTTTCAAACCTATAGTTCATTTGCTCTGGTCTGAATCAGTGGATGAGTCCTATCTGCCTAAATATCAAGAAGGCAATGTACTTCGTTACTATTTCAGGTCGGACCTCGATCATGTATTAAGACAGCTGGACACGGTACTGCAATTTAAAAAATCCCCCGTGGCCCAAAGAGCATTTTCCCCTGTAGACCCATTATAAAAACAGATGTCTGTTAAACTGTTGACAGGACACCTCAAACTGCAAACAAGGTCCATTATTACTCAGTTTATTATACATTTTAAAACCATTAAGGTTTTCTGTTTGTAAAACCTTCCCAGAGCCTAGAAGAGTGATATCTGCGTGCGTGACGTCGTCCCAATGTGGAAGGTGGGGCCACTGGAGAAACACGAGTGCAACCCGGAAGCTAGAAAACTTTTTTGGCTTATGTGCTCAGCGAGCAGTTTTCTTTGAGTCCAGTATCCAGGTCTTATGATACAACTATGACCTTGCTTTGTTCTCCAGCTAGCTGTTAGCAACTGTTGATTTCGCTGTTTAGCCCTGTATGCAGGCGAAAGCCATTTAGCCCAGACTCGCAGAGTACGACTTGTAGTTGGGTCAGATCGAGGTCAGATCACGTTCCCACCACAAACAAACCACCCCAGAATTCTTTACGACCTGACCAAGACCTCTAAAGAGTCTCGTTGTGGTTGTTTTGGTCTGCACAAGCATTACTTCGGCCTTTCCACCTAAGCTTAGCCCAAAGATTGGAAGCAGGGGGAGACTGCTTGCCAACAGTGGCTAGAATTCATTCATTACTACAGCAAACAACTGCTCTGTTACAAACAAATATGTATATATATTAATATATACATACAGTATATGTATATATCTTCTTAGCAACTCAAAAAAATGCTTCTATATGTGTCTTATTATTGCAGCATTTCACAGCTCTGTGTTGATAAAGGGGGAATAATCTGACATGAAGTTAGATGCTAAATCTTTCTAGAAAGCGGTCCAGGACTAACACGAGAGGCTGTCGAAAGGGGACAGGAGATATTAGACACATTCATTCAGATTATGGCATTATAATTTTTAAGTGAAAGTGTTTTCTACTTGTGAAGAAAGGCTGACTGTGCGACAGGTCTGGACGAACGATTCTGTTCGTACGAGTGATGAAACTTGAATGAAACTTTGCTCTTGTTGAGCAGCAGAGAAGGATTTTCATGAATATTTTGACTCTATGGAGGATTTCGTCTCCTCTGCAGCTCTATATTTACTCAATATAACATTTTGAATTTTGCTTGTTCTGTCAATTTTTGTTCTTTGATGAGTCTGTGTGTGTGTGTGTGTGTATGTGTGTGTGTGTGTGTGTGTGAGTGTGTGTGTGTGTGTGTGTGTGTTACCCCTGAGTGATCCAATCTGTACTTGAGGAATGTTGCTCAGGTCTGCAGGAAAACCCACATACACACCTCCATAGTTCCTGTATACACAATCATTATTCATGTTTATAAATATATTTTATAGTAGTAATTTATACATATGTATAAATGGATATGAAACGTGTGCGCTGAAAATCTGGATTGAATGACTCACTGCCATTTGTCGTCTTCTGGCACGAACTCTTCTGATCTGTCAACAGACACACACATTAAAACGCACTGTGTGTATTGAAATCTGTCGCTCTACGTTAACAGAAAACATCAGTGAAAGGTCAAACAACACGGACATGTTTTAACATCAGAATGTGTTTGTAAATGGTCTTTTATGTGTGTGTGTGTGTGTGTGTGTGTGTGTGTGTTGAGCTTTTCATGAGGTAAAAGGTGTAAAATTAACTTACACCTTTGATGAAGACTCAGCACGACCTGAGGTGACAAACAGATGAATGAGATGAATAGTTGGCAAACGTTAAATTACTTTCCTATTGACTTACAGTTTTTTTTCTCAGTTAAACTAATAATAATAATTTATATTATAGTATTATGCAAAATAAGCAATAAAAACTGTAACGTATATTCCTTAAGTTTCTGTAACAAACAGAAACTTAAAGAATATACCAGGTTAATTGAGAAATCCGCAGGTGAAACCAGCATGCAGCTTATATACAATCAAACATTACAGATTTCATACAGATCATTATTCATATGTTAATCCATAATTTGACAAAAAAAACAGCTAAAAGTAGGATAAACAGAAAGTACGAATAGAGCACATTGGGGTATTAAAAACCAAATTTTCAATACTGGAGCGTATCATGTAAAGTTCAAACGTATGGAGCATACTGTAGTGTTAGTTCAGGTTAGCTCAGCTGGTTCTAATATGCTTCACAATCATTGGTTCATTCACAGCTGCATGGCCAGTAACATCCAATCACATTCATGCAGGTGTACAGCGCAGACATTATAACCTGACTCTGTCACCGTATTGTTTTTACCTGAGATTAATGTTCATGAATGTTTATTTGGGGATTATTTCTCTCTGCAGAATCCTCGTCGCTGCTCAGATTCTTTTAGAGCTCCTTCAAACAGCCGAGCCTTTTCCACCAAATCTAACTGTATAAATGGTCAGTTACTTGACGTAAGCGTCTCTGACTGAAATAGTATAAAAAGGTTTAGATGAGTCTGTTAAAAGGCTGTGAAGTAACAGCTGCAGGTGCATAATGAGACTAAGAAAATATTTGGATTATGGGTTATTCTTAGACCCTTATCAGTAGTGCCATAAATGTTAAGTTTGTCCTGAAAGTGATGCTAAAGGAAACATCATTAGTGTCTAAAGTTATAAGGGTTCAGCCTCTGGGTTAAGGTAGTGGAAAGTTTGTCCTGATAGTGGCACTAGATGAAAGATCAGGGGAGCCACTAAAATGATTAGGATTTATCCTGGGGATCATGAATACCCATAGCAAATTTTAAGGATGTTTCAAGGCCATTTGTTTTCAGGATATCTTGTAATATAAGAAAGTGTTGGTCAAGGAGACCTGATTCAACCCCAAAGGGACCATTAAAGCGAGTAACTGAACAGACTAATGTAGAGTAACAGCAGCACAAATAGAAAAGAGTCATAAAGTCAGCGAACTGATTCAGGAATGTCAGTCACAAATCAATATCTATCTAAAGTTTGCTAACATTAGCCAACATTAGCTACTGATCATACCAGACCAAGTAAAGCTGCAGCTGCAAAACCCCTGAGTGTGTTGAACTGACAACATAACTTATGAAATCAACTCGTGAGAGGAAGATTTCTGCTTAGTCTCACTTTAATATATATATCAAGCTTCATCTCAATCGGGTAGGTAGATAATCGCATGATATTGTGGACCAAAGTTTTAGGGTTCTGATGTTGGTAATAATGGTCACAAAAACCTTTTACCATCTACTGCTCCACCTGCAAGGACACTAGTGGGGGAAGAAGTATTCAGATCCTTTACTTAAGTAAAAGTACTAATACCACACTGTGAAAATACTCCACTACAAGTAAAAGTCCTGATTTCACAACTTACTCAAGTAAAAGTATGTTAGTATTATCAGCAAAATTTGCTACAGTATCCAAGGTAAAAGTACTCGTAGTGCAGTAAAACGTTCCCTGTCAGTGTTTCACTATTATATCTGATGTTTCTGGATTAATATTCCTGCTGCATTAATGTGTATGTTGCATTTTACTGCTGCAGATGTTTAAGGTTGAGCTCATTTTAACTACTTTATATACTGTTGGGTAGTTTAATCTGCAGCAATGCATCATGGTCTATAAGATCATCATGTGTTTGTAGCATCGCTGTCCTGTGAGAACCACGTATCTCTAAAAAGTCAACTTTTCATGAGAAAAACAGCCTGTTTTCAGCTTTGTGACGATGCATTTTCCAGCTGATCCGAAAGAGTTTATTCAGCTTCAGAAGGAGGAGAGTTTTCTCAGCACATGAAGGAAACACTTCATCTTTCAGTTCATCAGAAAAAAATCACATTAAAAAGCGCCAAATTTGGAGATAAATGGTTTTTACTGCACAGGAACAGTGTGAACAAACTTAATTTGTAAGTAGCTAAAGCTGTCAGACAAATGTAGTGCAGTAAAAAGTATAATATTTGCCTCTGAGATGTAGGAGAGTAGAAGTACAAAGCTGCATAAAATGGAAATACTCAAGTAAAGTACAAGTACCTCAAAATTCTGCTTAAGTACAGCACTTGAGTAAATGTACTTAGTTACATTCCACCACTGAGGGGCACTGGTGGTCTGCTAGTGCTATGAAAAGTTACATTAATATGGACGTGTAATATATTTACTGGGAGATTAGACTCTTTAGTCATTTTCAAAAAGAACCTCCTGTCTTGCGAATAATCCAGTTACAATGTACGACAGCGTAGACAACTGAAACCTTAGAAACATGGTGTCTCCCTGTTTTCAAAAGCAGTCTGGCCATCCAGCATGTGATAAACCTTTACATATTTAATGTTGAAAATGTATTGCAAGGTTGCAACTGTCAAACATAGTCCTTTTAGTTTTAATTTAGGTAGAACATCCCCTAAAAAGGTAAACAAGTAAGTGCAGAGTAAAACAAGAAAATGAAGAACATCACACACACAAAATGTTCTTATCATCATCTTTATGTGTTTCCTTGCAATTTATATGGTAAAAATATGTCTGACTGGGCCTTTAACAGCGTTATATGACAGAAAAAGTTACAAAAATAACTTAGATGTACCTCAAATCTGTTATATTATCTGCTATTATCTTGTATATGCTACTAGATAAACAAAATGTTCTTCTGTTTCATGGACAAACATCCTCTCAAGAGTGTTTCTCACCTGCAGTGCTGCTGCTGTTGTTGTTGTTGGTGGTGGTGTTTGGTGAGGAATTTCCACATCCCATCTCTCATCTGACTCTATAAAACCTCAGAGGAAGAGGAAGGAAAGAACAAACGAATGAGAGAAAGAAGAAATAAAGAACAAGACAAGCCGAAGGAGTGACAGGTATGAAGAAATAAGGAGGGACGAGGAGAAACTGAAAACGTCTTTTCTTTCTGTATTTCCTTTTTTCTCTTTCTTTCACTCTCTCTCTACTCTGCGTCTATCTACTGTACCTCTCAGCACGGAGGAAGGATTAAAATGACGCCAAGAAAAGAAAGAGGAGGAGAGGGAGGGGAGGTAGGGAGGAAACTGCAAGAAGGAGAGAGAGAGGCAAAGTGTGTTCACCCCTGCTGTTGAGGGAGCAGAGCCTCAGAGTGTGTGTGTGTCTTGTGCTTTGAAATCTCTGCACAATTTAAAGGAAGTAGATCAAAGTCGGCTAGAATCGATTTAATTGGTGCATTTCTGTCCAAATACAGTAGAAGTTGGCTTGAGTGGGATTGGGGGGGGGGGGGGGGGGCAGATATTTGGGGGTTTTCAGTTTTTTCAAAAGGGGCAGTACAGCTGGAAACACACCTGAAGGAAACTAAACTTCTACCAACACACAAATTTATGTCTTGACAGTCAGAAATGAGTGACTGGGTAAATACAGAAGATAACATGATGTACTTTGCGTATCGTCAAACAGTTTATAAAGAAACACATTGTTTTTAATCCAGTTATGCGTGCGTCAAGTGTTTAAAAATTGGCCACCCTGAGGTAGGGCTCCAAAGTGTTGCTGAGCTTTACAAAAGACAGTAGTGATGGATTTACATGTGAGCACTACAGGAAATAGTTTAATGCATGGAGGGAGTTTGTCTAAACTTACAGTAGTTCCTGAAAAGTATTTTGTAAACAAGTTCCTGCAGTTTGGTAGACGAATGCAGTGTTTTTCAGAATCAGGCTCGAAATCAATCAGCAAGTCAAACTGAAGTAAAAAGAAGTGGGAAACTGGCAGGACAGAGAATTTTTACATTTTTATTTTTACATAAGAATAATCTTAAAATAGCGTACTTTATTATTGTTTTCTTTCTCTTGTTTCTTGTGTGTGCTGCCTTTTTCTAGGGGTTTACAGGTGTGTCTGGATAGACCTAAAAGTTGTCACTTAGGAAGTAAAATATTGCATTTACTAGCTTGATTGGGGCCTTTTTATGGTAATTGTTACAGCACCTTGGAGGGCGTCTTATACCAAAGACAGTTGTGCTTGAAGTGTTTTCTTTTCCAAACTAAAGCTTTATTTTTTTAACCTAAAGTTTATTGTTTGACATTTCTAAAACATCCCATCTTTTCTGCTGGCTTTCCAAAAAGAAGGTGAGCACATTTCTGTGGGATACTGTACATGTCCCTGTTTCCACGTTGTTTGTATTTACTTTTAGTCCCTTTTTTTATATATATGTGTATATTAATAGTGCAGGAAGACACATGTGAGACATGACGAGGCAAGAGACAGAAACAAAGCAGAATGAAAATCAGAACTGACCACCGCTCAGTCACACCTGACACCAGTTATAGGCAGACTACAATTAGAGTTGTGTCACCAGGCAACTTCCCAAATCCTGTGAGAACACAAACTCCCATGTGTCACTTCACCAGAACAGAGATGGATATCCAGCAGTGAACATTTAGCTCATTTATGCTGCAGTTTGCACATAAAAGGTGAAGAAACTGATTTCTTCTTTCTGCTGACGGAGGAGCCAGAATCACGATACAATCCTGACTGATACTGAATTAGCCAAAACAATATCGATATTTAATAGTAATAGTGTTTATGTTTTCACAAAACATAAACACATGCTATAAATATTCTTGTATTTTTAATACATGTGGAAGTCCTGAGAGGCAAGTGGGAAAAATAAATCCACTTTCTAAGTCTGATCTAAATTGCTTTCTCTCCTGTTTATGACTTAAGAACAGATGAATTTACCAGGTTTACCAGGTACAGATTTACCAGGATAATCTTTCCTAGTTCCTTAATTGTTTTCTTTAATCTGTGAAACAGGTGGGGGAAAAATGTTTTGGCATGTGAAACTTTTGTTGTTGTTGTTGTTGTTGTAATACACATTTCGGCCACAAGAGGCTGAAGTGCACCTTGTTCTAAATAGGACTAAAAGCATTCATGTCTTCTTCCAGGTGAGTTTTAATTTCTCCACGCACTCTAAACACGACTGTCATGTCGTACACGAATGCTTGTAGTCCTATTTAAAACATGTAGTGGCGCACTTCAGCCTCCTGTGGCCGAAATAAGTATTACAACAACAGACTCAAAATAATAATAATAATAATAATAATTTTCACCTGCCAAAACTAGACCTTAGACTTAGAAAGATTCTCCTGGCAAAACCTTTTTTTCCACTTGAACACAGGAGAGAAAACTATTTAGATCAGACTTAGAAAATGGATCACCAGAATTTTTTTTTCTCACTTGCCTCTCAGGGTTTCCGTAAATACCTGCTAAAAGTGATACCATGTATCTATGAAAAGCCAATATGGGACCATATTATCGACCCACAGACAGGCTCTAACTGGTTTCATAATTAAACACACAGCAGCACAGATGCTGTAAATCCCAGTGTCTCCACATTTCCACGGGTCAGCTGACTGAGCAGATTACTGGGTGATGTAGAAACAGATGCATGTGGGGAAACAGAGAGTTCACTGACAGGCCGAACTGCTTTAAACACATGAATGAACTGTTTAGGGAAAAGTTTTACACGTATTGTTTTAAGATAAAGAAATTTTCTCCACAAAGTTCTACTTAGTTTTAATTCATCAGACTGTATGTTGGCTCCTTCATCTTTCTCTACAAAACATGAGCAGACGTGGGAAGTCTAAAGTGGGAAACACATCATTATCGAGCTGTGTGCAAAACATCTGACACCTCCAGTGAAGTGATTGTTTGGCTTCTCACAACTTTTAATTGCGCTTGTTGAAATATTATGCCGGTGTGATGATTTATAAATAAACATGCAGAAAATCTAAAACAAAGGTGTTGAGATTAGGTTCAAACATCACATGATTGTCTGTAATTGGTGTAAAAGTATCAGCTCCAGAAACACCAGACTGGTTGTGTTTTCTAACAGGAGAACATCTTCGTTTCTGGTTAACTGACAAACAACATAAAAACCCTCAAGAGGTGATGCGTTCTTTTGGGCGAGTTTGGCCTCTTTGCAAGCAGAATGACACGTTTGGGCTTAACAGAAGCAAGTTAAACCTGCGGTAACTGATTTTTTTGGCCACTTGGGGGCAGTGGAAACAAGATGTGAACACAACATTGATATGGGGAACTTGTTAGCAAACAGTTTTTTTACACATTCAGATGCTACGGAGCAACATTATCATTCACTTGATGAATGTAAGTCCAGTATTCACTCTCTTTTAGCTCTGTTTTTGGGAAATACCTGTCTCTTTAGCTGCTAAATGCTCCACTATGTTCACCAGCTAGTCGCTAACTGTGTCTGTCTGCTGTTTGCTGTGCAGGTGGTGTACAGTGGGTTTTTAGAAGGTGTATGTGTTGGAGGGGGTGGGGGTGTATAGCCATGCTACCAGCTCTGTCAGGCTGTAGGCACAGCAGGACTTTGAGCTAAATGCTAACATCAACATGCTATGACAATGCTAACATGCTGACTTTTAGCAGGTATATGTACCTGGTTCACCATCTTAGTTTAGCATGTTAGCATGCTAATGTTTGCTAATTAGCACTTAACAGAAAGTACAGCTGAGTGAGTCCAGTTTTTACTGGACAAACAGAAATTTTGGCCTGATGATGGCGCTAGATGATGGATCACCAAAGTTATTCCAGTTCATCCTGAGGGGAACAAGAATGTCTGAACAAAATTTCATGGCAATTCATCCATTAGTTATAGCAGATATCAACCTCATGGTGGCGCTAGAGGAGAAGTCAAGGGATCAACAAAGCTATTACGATTCATCCTCTGGGGATCATGCATGTCTGTCCAGCATTTCATGTCAATTCATCCAAGAGTTGTTTAGATATTTCAGTCTGGACAAAAAGTGGTTTCAGCCAGCCAGTCAGTGAAATTGCATCCACAGAGCTTTGCAGCTAGCGTGGCTAAAAACCTGTTTCCTGTGATAATATGAATAAAATTTATGTTTAAACGTACACTTCTAGATTTCGTTATAGCACCCAAGAGCATCCGCAAATGCCCCAAATTCCTCCTGTTGATCACTGTTGATGTTAAACTGCGAACTTTCAAAACATCAACAGCAAGCTAGGAGGAAATTTAGGGAGTTGGGGGAGCTGTAACAAAATCAGAGAGTTCATATGTAACAGCTCCTCAGCCAGGGTAATTAACCTGATTTTTTTAATTGAATTGAGTTTTGCGGAAGCCCATTATCAGCAGATTCTTGTCTGTGATTGGTTGATAATAACAGACTTTGTGCTTCTGTCCAACTGCAGAAGATGAAAAACCAGCATCAGAGCAGAAAACAAAACGCTCTGTTCCTCCGTTACGACTCAAAAGTACTTTTTATTTTGCACAGGCCTCCTTCCTCTCTGTTCCTTTTTGTGCTGATTAAAATGACTCATGCCACCCACACACACGCATGACACACACATGAACACACACATGAACACACACACTCACGGCTAACAACAACTCTCTGCTGAACTCACCTTAATTACAGGGTAAAGCAAAAAAGACTTTCAGAATATAATTGATTGTTCTCAGTGTTTCCAGCAGGAAGGGAAGAAAACATCTGGACATGCTGAGGGTTTTTCATCAAACACTGTTTCAGTGTCCTGAGTTTAAATTGAACCTGTTAAGTGGTTTTAATTAGAAAGATTTAAAAGAAAGTATTTTGACGGACAGAACTAAACGCTCTTAACTACGTAGCTCTAACTGTGGGCTGGGAAATGTAAACATCTTGTAGGAGCTTTAAAACAAAGCAGAAGCACAGGTTTGAAGGATACCTGGACATCTTTATTTTAATCTTAAATATTTTAATGCACTGTACATGTGTTCATTTTATGTCTTTTGTGAAGCAATTTGTAACTTGTGTTATTATTGTTGTATTATTATTATTAAACATACAAGGCCTCGACCCTACGAGATAAAAACCTTAAAGGGTTCTACATGTCCCCTTTAGTTTTTAGCCACACTAATAAAGGCTGGTTTTTCTAAAACGTCCCTAAATCTTTATTCATTTACCCACAGTGTTTGTTTTTTCCTACAGAGAGCAAACTTTAATGCACAGGTTTGTAGGCTATGAACTGATCTTGAGACATCACATCTGTGATTGGTCAAACATACAGTATCAGCTCCAGGTTGTGTTAACTAGAGTTTGGCCTCTTCACAAGCAGTTTGACACCTTTAGACTAAACAAAAGCAACTTGAGGACCCTCTTCTCCGCCTTTCCTTTTGTGTTAATACTGTTTCATCAACTCTTTAATGTCATTTTGTGCATCTCATTTATAGTCATCCATGGACACCAAAACATGGTCTTAACATCAACCTCACTGTGCAGTTTCTTAAAGGTCACATCCACACAGTCCTAATGAAGCAGATTAAGTCTGTTGCTAAGTGTTAAATATTTAATAAGGAGCGCCCCTGTGGTCTAGAGGTTAAGACTTTGCTTGTTGCCCACTTAATCATGAATATATAATGTTAGAGAAATAAATATTTGAACGTTTTAGGGGCTTTAAGCATTTGATTGGCCTTTGTGATGGTGTTTTTTTTTTGAATTACCATTTTAGCTATGTGTAGTTTTGTCTGAGAGTTTCATATCTCCAGATTCACACGTCTTTTAGATGATTTTTTTCCAGTATTCTGGAAACTGGTTTATAAGCTGCAGTGAGGCAGCATCTTTGTCTGATCCATTTACAGTTCCACACATGCCAGATAGGAGAAGATAAGCCTTTATTGATCCCCAGAGGGGAAATTCGGTTGTTGCAGCAGCACAAGGACAGAAATAAGTACAGATAAATAGAGAAAGTAAAATATAAATAATAAGAGGTATATAAAACTAAAATAAGAATAGAAGTAAATATAGAAACTATAGAAGAGCAATTAAAGACAAAATTACAAGGCAAGAGTAACAGTGGTGTGATTAGTAGCAGCAAAATTAACAAGTCTAGTATATGTAAACAGCATACACCTGATTAAAATATGTAATATGATTAAGTAGTGATACTTAGTGTTTGTCTGTGTTAATATAGAAATATAATAGAAATACTATATAGTATATAATGTAACAAAAGAGTATAACATATAGAAACAAGACGTAGTACATGGTGAAATGTAGTAATATCGTATAACTAATAAATAAAATGTTATCTGAATGCACAAACCAGCAGAATGAGACATACATAGAAAGCGGAGCTCGGTTTGTACAGTTAATGTTATTATCAAAGAAGGAGGTATAAGAATAAAAGTGCAATGAAGAGACAGAACAGGATAGAAAACATGAGGCAACAACACAGACTGTTTGAGCTGTGGCTGTTTAAAGCTGTAGTTCCTCATTAACAACACAAGGAGGCAGTGCTGTCATTTATTTATCTTTACATACTGTTAATAACTAGCTGATAATCAGAGTAAGACTGCAGAAATAGTGAGAGAAAAGTCCCTTTATCATTGCTAAAGTCAAGACAGTCAAATGTTTTGTTTCTTCATGTAACTTCTCATTAAGACTTACATACAGTAACCCAATAAAAGTCAAATATCATCTACAGCAAACTGAATGAGCTCATGTCATATAAACAACAGTTTGTTCACAGGTTTCTTACTTTACTGTTCACCTTTCTTGTATGTCCCCTATTCATAGCAAGTACTTTGTATGTGACAGTGACGCAAAACAGAAAATACAAAAATGAAAGTAAAAACAAATGTCTCAATACAGAAACGATAGCCGAGGAGTTGCACCTGTAAATTAAATGTGACAACATGTGACAAATGAACACTTTTCACGAAAACACCTGATGTCTGAAACCTGTGCATCATTTATTGGTTGACAGTTAGCTGAAATATTTTGCATGTGAGGATTAACACGTCTCAGAGTTATACAGATCACGAGGAAAGCGGTTTAATCCATTTTGAGGTTAATGAAATGCATACGAGTGCAAGATATTTGTACTTAATTATACATTTGAATTCTGTGTGAAAGCAACAAGATGTGCATGAACTGTAAACTACTGTACAGACTATTAAAAGTTCTCCCTAAAGTATTTTACTATAGAATAACTACAAAAGCACAGCCGCGACCTGCGGGTGTCTCTGAGTGTAGAGAGGTGAGGGTTATTAATTATTATTAATAATAGGCCTATTAATAAGTGTAACAGAGGAAAATATGAATCATCAAAGATTTTAAACAATATGTTTTTTCATGTTAGTATTGCCAATTAAAATATAATCAACATCATAATGTGCCTATTACACTTTAATATAATTAATAGGGTCTATTTGTCATCATGCATTGTTCAAAACCCTGGCCAGGTGCAAGGGTAAAAGCTACTTCAGGGCCCAGTGTAAGCCTTCTTTAAGCTGCACTAAAGCTGCATTATTTAAGATAAAATGTCATCAGGACTTCCTTATGCTGTACCTGTACTAGGCTACCTGTACAATGACAGATTGTCTGGGATGTTGTAGAGTTAAAGTCGCCTGCACAGTGGATCAGAAACCTGGAAAACGTGTTTGACACAGTAGAAATGTGTGGCAGCTAATGAAGTATAGCCTAATATAACTAAACCAGCTATCATAGGTCTTCTTTACCCTTGATGGTAGCCTGTTTGTTAGTTTTATAACTATTGGTTTATTAGGCTACCACTTGTATACGTGTGATTAAAGTTAGTTGAACATAGCCCACTTACTGTTACAGAGCAACAATAAAGTGATGAACAAAAGTTGTCATTAAAAAAACACGTTGGATGGCAAAGTGCACGGTGACGACGTGTTTTAAGGCGATACTAGTACGTAGTTCACCTGTAGTGTGTTTGTCTGATTTCAGTACTCGTGAAGCACTTGTGCACAGGATATAACATTAACACAGTCTAGGGAGGTGGTGGGAGGTTTGCAATAAAGTATTGGGCATAGGCCATATATATATAATTTATTATCAGGATTATCTTGAAAGTGAAAATGAAAGTGTTGTTAAAGCATCTTATACAGGTCTGGTCAGACAGGTGTAGAACATATAGTATATTAAGCTGTTCATCTATAGACTTATGGGATGTATAAAGCTGCAGAATCCATACTGTATACATATAATTTAGCAGAATATCTAAAAAGGCCCATTGTATCACATAAATGTCACAAGACAATCTTCTTCAGTAGGTGATCTGTGGCACTATCCACACTTCATACATCCGGTAAGCCTAAGAGTGGCACTTTCCACACACCATACAGTGCGCACTTCTACAAGACAACTCCCTCTGCCTCTGATTTTACTCTTCATCCTCTTTAGCACACACACACATTATCTCAGCTGCAGGACGCATCAACACAATCAACAAGACGTGCTGTCAGTGTCAGCACTTGGATATGTCGCTAATAATCCACATTATAGCAACTCTGGGTGAGTTAATGTTTTTATTTTGACTTTTTTTTTTAATGTAAAATCTACTGCATGCTGCCAAAATGTTCATTCTCACGTCTCCAGCAGCAACACTTGTAATGAAAGCAACATTCAAACCATTATTCAGTTTAGTTCATTAGTTTTTACAGGAATTATAGTGTTTCAATAGATGAGAAAAGGTAAAGCTGCTGCAGGAAAGTTAGCAACTTTCTACTGTTGCGCAGAACCTCAGTCTGTGTATCTGCAGAGAGAATCCATGTGATTTTAATTTAAATGAACTGACCGCAAGTCTGCTGCTTCTGGGTTTTATAAATGAAAGCAAAAGAAGACATACTGCACTGTTTTGTGAGAGAATTAACAGTTTTCCTTCTAAAAAAAAAAAAAACTTGTTTAGGACTTTGTGCGTCTTATATCACCTCACTGACAGCAGTTTTCCTCCCTGCAGCCCTGTGGGTTCCCGTCGGGGCTCTGCTGCCAGAGTATGCGGATGTCTGCACCGAAGGCAGCTGCTACCCCGCCACAGGTGACCTGCTGATCGGCCGGGCGCACAAACTCACCGTCTCCTCCACCTGCGGCCTGAAGCAGCCGGAGCGCTTCTGCATCGTCGGACATCTGGAGGTAAGAAAACAGCTGCTGGGAACCGGGCAGAAAATGACCTCTGAGCTTGCAGGCCAGGAAAGTAACCCAGGGCCTCATGGGTGAGCTGCAAAGTGTAGAACAAAATACAGATATTTGTTAAGTCTGAAACAGTTTGATTAAGTTTGCTTTAAAGTTGTAGTCTCTGGGAAATTAATAAAAGCAGTTTTCTATCTTCATAAATAAACCTTTATTTAAAAATCATGATAAAGCATAAAATTCAAAGACCATAAATGACTTAGTTCTGGTGAAAAAATGGCTGATCTTTGAGAGATTTCATGACTGCTGTATTGGTTTATATGCGAGGAGCAGAATGAGCTCAGTAGTGTCCATGAACTTGGAAGGATAATCTTTTACTACAGTTTGATACAGTTGCTAATTTGAAATTACACAGAGTGAGAAAGTTTCTTCGAGATGCTTGGTTTTTGCTTTTGTGGCTGAAGAGTGCAAGAAAACTTTATTTGTATGGCACTTTTCAAAACAGAAGTTACAAAGTGCTTTACATGAAGATGAAGGGGGGGGGGGGGGGTGGAAGAGATGGAAAACAATGTATAGAAGAAGAAATAAGTGTATAACCCACAAAGTGAAAGTTATAAATCAATGCAAAGAGAACAAATGAGTGCATGTATGACTGCACTACATGCATTCCTTCACACATTCTGTATGAAATGCATCACATGTCATTGCAAGACAGAAAAAGACTCTAATTGGCCAAAATAAGAAGTAGAAAACAAGTTGCACGTGATTAGATTTGAAAGAAATCACCAAAGAAAGAAAACGTAATAATGATGATGAGATGAGAAGCTGTGATTCCACCTGACTTATAAACTTTATAACTGACATATAAAGGTGACTTTCTTAATGCGAGAACAGTTTCTTTCCACACACTCATTATAGTTAAGTCACGAGAGGTCTAAAAAACAATTCATGTGAAATGACAGTGCTGAATCATCTTACTGTGCTGTATATTAAAGTGACTCATTGTGCAATAGCAGTCTGTATAAACGGTACATATACTCTCAATTTATGCACATACAGTAAAAACCACATTTGTAGAAAAACATTATCCATACAATATTTATTCTAGCTTTTTTTTTGCCCTGGATGTGCCACAACCCCGAACATATAGTGACAATGGTGTGACAGGGTGATGAATAAAAGGAAACATGAAGTGTCATGAACATGAAGTATAGAGTCACGAGCCTCCAGAACAGCTTCAGTGCTCCATGCCAAGTCTGTGGAGCTCTGTTGGAGGGATGAACATCATTCCATATATATATACACACACCACCCTTATTTAATCTGGTCATCTCATTGAGATCAAGAGAGACCCGAGTACAGCAGACAGAAAGAGAAACAAACATAGCCAGACAAAACAGTAACAATCACTGAGGAAGGACCCGAGCGCAGACTCAGACAAAGGGATTTTAAGGAAAAAAGGTTCATTGTAAAGTTCAGGGGGAAAGATGAAGAGATCAGATGGCGAGGGGAGATAAGCTGAGGAGATGGAGACTGGCGTAGACGCAGCTGGCTGGAAACCATCTGGAGCGAGCTGAGCAGGCATGTATGGAGAGCCATTGCATTCAAAACCCCACCCAAACTGCACACCACCTATCCAGTCATCCTGCGCCGCCACCCAGTGGACCAAGGTTTGACTCATGTGTGAGGCTAATTTTGATGAGTGTGCCTTATTATTTTTAGACTTATTTTCAGTTTTATTTATTTATTTATTTATTTTTTCAGTTTTCAGTCACAGATTGGTTAGATTTAGGCAACAAAACTACTTGGTTAGGTTTAGAAAAAGATCATGGTTTGGGTTAAAATAGATGTGATCTTTTCCTAAACTAAACTGAGACTGAAAAAAATAATGAAAAATAATCAGTCAATTAAGTCTAAAAATAATTAAAATTTTCCTCATACAGGAATCAAACCTTGGTCTCCTTGGTGAAAGTCTTCATCCACCACAACCTCCTCTCCTCATGGACTTTGTCGCTCTTTATACTATGTCACCTGACTTCCTAAGGGGTCACGTGCGATGTGTGGCGGCGCAGGATGACTGGATAGGTGGTGTGCAGTCTGGGTGGGGTTTTGAATGAAATGGCTCTCCATAGGCAGGTGGGGAGAGTGGTGATCCTGGAGAAACAGTGACACAAACAGGATAAATAATACTGTGCGGCCGAGACTGTGACACCACACAAGGGGAAAATAGTGATGGATGACACGACAAGGACAATCGGAAAGACTGGAATCATAAAAATGCATAATAATTACCCTGTTGCCAAGAGCACTCACAGTGCCGAACAAAGGCATTTTATACTAACAAGATCATTACTGCAACTTTATTTTGAAGAAATAAATCATGCTAAACATTGGCTTTAATTAAAAAAATTAGGTATTTGAATTATTGTCTTTCCTGTAATTTGTTGAGTAATTTGGGTCAGGAAGTGGGTCAGTTCTCTGTTCTTTACAGAAATTAATTAAAGTGATATGAAATGTATCAGCACTGTCGGCCTTGTACATGGCATTTTTATGACGACTTATTGCAAAAAGAAAAGGGCCAGTTGATGAATCCCTCATTATATTTAAGAGTCAATCGAGCACACACTGATATGATCATGATGAAAACTGATTAATTTAACCTTCTACACCATGTTTGATTTATGTATCTATGGTAATAATAAAACCAGAGATCAACTCTCTTTTATTAAACTTGGGGCTGCAACAAATTTCTCTCATCATTCGTTAATCTGTGGATTATTTTCTCGAATCATCGTTGCCCATCATGAATTCCCAGAGCCCACAGTGACGTCTTCAAATAGTTTGTTTGTCCGATCATCAGCCCAAAACCCAAATTATATTTAGTTTAGTTTCCAATAAGATAAAAGAAAAGCAGCAAATCCTCACATTTGAGAAGCTGGAACCATCCGATGTTTGGCATTTTTGCTTAAAAAATGACTCAAACAATTAACTGTTTATCAAAATAGCTGCAGATAATCAAAACTCTTCAGATTAAATTGTGTGTGTGTGTGTGTGTGTGTGTGTGTGTGTGTGTGTGTGTGGGTGTGTGTGTGTGTGTGTGTGTGTGTGAGCGTGCACATGTACAGTATCAGCTTGCTGTCTTGTCGAGTGAGCGTTCAGACATTCCTCTCCACAATAAAAGCGCTGTTTGCCTCACAATCCCTCCCTGTGTGCATGTGGGCTGGGGGGCGAGGCAGAGGATGTTCCCTCTTCATCAAGCACCCTTTGGCGAGTTCGCTGTGTGAATGGCGTCCTTATGAAATCACAGACACACTGTGGGGCCTTTCCGAGCTTCCTGAGGATGAGCACAGTCCTCAAGTATGAGCTGCAGATGAGGAGGAGGAGGAGGAGGAAGGGAGCCTCAAGTAGCAGACATTTTTCCACCAAACGCTGCTAAGTGGAACCACTTAGCCAGACTCTGCTCACATTTCAACACAGGACATAGTTGGCAGGGGCTCCGTGAAATTGGGAAACTCGTTTTGTTTATTCACACTGTGAGATTTAAGAGTGTGTGCATACATGTGTGTAGCTTTTGTTTGTGCCAAACCATCTGGCCTGCAGTGAATACATTACAGCAGTACAGACAGACACACTGGGAACAAGATATATACTGTACATCCCTAATTTTCTGTCTTTCTTCAAGGGCCACTTTACTCCTATTACCAACTACTACATGGCCAAAAGTATGCGGACACCTCAGACTTACTCCCATATGTGATTACTGAACACTCATTCCAAAAGCATGGGCATTAATCTGCTGCTATAACAGGCTCCACTCCTCTGGGAAGGCTTTCCACCTGGAGCCTGGCTTCACGGATCTTCTCCCATTCAGCCACATTAGTGAGGTCGGACACTGATGTTGGGCTAAAGGCTCACAGTCTGCATTCCATGTTCATCCCAAGCGTGTTGGCTGGGGTATCGGGGCTCTGTGCAGGCCAGTAAAGTTCTTCCACACCAAATTGGGAAAACCATTTCTTTGTGTCTCTTTGTGCACGTCATGTTGTCATGTTGAAACAGGAAAGGGTCAAACACAAACTGTCTCAAAGCTGGAAGCAGACTTTCTAAAATATCATTGCGTGCCGTTGCATTACGGTTTCCCTAATTGGAACTAAGGGGCCAACTTAAACCATGAAAACAGACCTAAACCATTATTACTCCTCCGTCAAACGTTCCAGTTGGCACTAGAGCTGAAACAATTAGTCAATTAATTGATTGATTGGCAACAATTTTGATAATCAATTAATTGTTTTTCAAGCAAAAATCCATCTTCTTAAATGTGAGGATTTGCTGCCTTTTTTGTCTTCTGTGATAAGAAACTGAATGTCTTTGGGGTTTTTTGGACAAAACAAGCAATTTTGGAAAGTTTGATGGGTATATTTTATTATTTTCCGACATTTTATAAACCAAATGATTAATCGATAATATAAATAATCATTAGTTGCAGCCTTAGCTGGCACTATGCAATCAGGCAAGTTACATTCTCCTCTGCCAAACATTAATTTATCCAACAGACTGCCAGATAGCGAAGCTTGATTCATCAAAAATTCTTTGCCTTTTTTCTTTGGAAGTACTTTCTACCGAAGAAGTCACTATGAAAACTGCTGATATCCTGTTTCATGGAATAACCAGGGCAACAAAGATAACATAATTCATCTTTGTGTTGTGTTGTGTTCACTGTATTTGGGTTGTGGTAGAAATCTCAGAGCAGAAATTTTAAAACCTGGGTGAATAAAACACAAAAGTTTAACACTCTGCGCTCTCTGTCCATCAGGAGGAGAAGAAATGTTTTGTGTGCGACTCCAGGCAGATGTACAACGAGGACAACAACCACCTCAGCCACACCATCGAGAACGTGGTCACCACCTTCGCCCACAACCGACTCAAGACCTGGTGGCAGTCGGAGAATGGTGAGAGACAGAAAACAAAAAGAAAGTGTGTTTGTTCTTGAATGAAAGAGGCAGAATTCCTGTTCACTCCTGGTTTTTAAATGAAGAGCATAGCGTGTGAGCTCCCACTGAGACTGTTCTCATGGGAACTGAGCTCTGTAATGACTAGACAGAGAGATCACAGAGCCTCTCCCTGCAGCCAATCACAGCAGGGATAGGGGGCGGGGCTTACAGGTGTGCGGAGGAGAACAGGTGTGCGGATAAGAAACAGATGTGTGTCACCACTTGAACACGCACGGGCCTTTAAAGTGGGAAAAAGGAAGTGTGTAATGAGACAGCGGTGGTTCAGAGGGCTCCACAGTGAGAACGGGAAACAGTTTTTACTCTCAAAACAGCGTAAATTCACCTTGAAGCCAGATGTAGAAGTGTAAGCATAAAACTCTCCAGTAGGGCAATAAAATAATTAATTGTTCTCATACAGGTGTCACGGCAAAATATCTTATTAAAGAGGTGTGTGTGTGGTTAAATAAATGCCATTTTGCTCATCTAAGTTGAATTTGATCTCATTTTCCCTTTTGTGCCACCTTAGTTTGCGCGACTCACCATTTTCCTTTGATTTCTCTGATCCACAAGACCTTTTTCACATGCCCTTGGTTGCTGATCATTGGTTTTTGGACGACTGTTGAAACAATCGTGTATAAAAACCTCCAAGACAACAACTATTTAGGAGATGCTAGTGCAACGTCAAGTTCAAATATAAGTTAATTTAAATACAAACCTTTAAAAACAAATCTGGTTTGTGCCAAAGTGCTTTACACAAAAGAAAATGTATGTACTAATATACAGTGCACATGTAGTATGTATCCAAATACATAAAAATGCACATACACACATGCCAAATATAAAGTTTGAGCAGATAAAGTAAGTTAGTACGTGTATACTGTACTGTAATAGACTTGTGAGCCTTATTTGGATTTCACAGACCAATGTTGGTAGAATTGTTATAAATAATGTCATCATCTTTAAAAAACTCTCTTTGTAGAGTCTCTTCTTGTGTATGGAATCCCTTTTTCTGTTGTTTTATAAGTAATAAATAATTTAAAAAGAATATAGGCTATATTCAGATGTAAACCAACAACAAATTAATAGATTAACAGATTAATTCACTCAGCAGAAACAGTATCAAGCACAATTGTATGCAAGAGAACAACAATATGTTTTAAAGAGAATATCAGATTCAGTTAATCTGATGGTTTTAGAGTAATGCTAGAAATGCTGATCTGCCTGATTAATAGCACACGCCTCACTTACATGACTTATGACTCGTTTGACTGTACAACATTTGTGGAGTTGAAAGGTGAAAACCAACAACAATCACCTTCATGACTTCCTTAATTTGAGCCCTGAAAGAAATCCCATTACAGCAAGTTCCCATACAGACTAAAAGCCAAATCCTGCCCTCTTTGCTCCCACAATCATGCTGCACATGCAGACGCTGAGTGGTGGGAATCTGTCAGAGGTGTGAGTCATGGAGGGAGCGGTGGCCAGCAGTGCAGATGACTTTGAAAACAGCAGGAAGCTGCAGACACACAATGGCTTTGGCTTGGGATTTCCTAATTCCCTCGCAGTATCCCTCCAGTTCTATCTTGAATCCGAGCTGGCTGCACCAGCTGCTCTTAAGTTCAAACTTAGCCCAGTTATAAGTGGAGATTTACATATCACTAAATTAAAATGGGTTGCACCACACAAACTAGTTCTTACGTAGAGATTAGTTGTTACTAAATATTTACACCCAGTAACTGCCAGGTGTAACCTATGTAGCTAACTGACAAACTAATAGCTTGGTTATATGTAACCCTTTTAGATTGAAGAGTAGAGTTAAAAGAGGTAACAGGATATGGTCGACATATCTGACCCCACACTTGATAAAATCCTGTTTAATAATAATTTATAAGACTTTAAATTACATTTCACAAAAACAATTAACCTCAAATGACAAAACATTGTGCCAGCAACATTAGATTCAATTACCAAATGTCAGTTAGATTAGCTTAACTGGATATTTTCCTCTCAGTCTTAACTACATTCATACCACTAACTTTTAAACACACTCTCCAGGTATTTATATATGTAAAAGACTTAAGAGTCTACAGTCATACTAGCGGCTCTGTGAGGATGTACTTTGAGCTAAATGCCAATGTCAGACCGATAGACAGTAGAGGCAACGCAGACCACTTTTATTTCCTTCCCTCTATTAACATGAAAATCAAATATCTTATCAGAAAGTGTGCACAATAAATTAAATCAAGTACTAGCACAACATGGCTGGGGTCAAAGAAAGAACAAGCCTCTTGTTAAGGTAAAGTGATTGCAGCTGGGCAGGACTTTTCCCTTTCCAGGCAGGTGTGATCAGGTGACCTTCTGGTGGAGACATCTGACAACAATTCATCCTGAGGAGGGCATGCATGTCTGTATCAAACTTCACGACAATCCATCCAGTAGTTAGCCAGCTAGCATGGCTAATAAAGCCGTAGCGCCGTACCTACTGTACATTCACAAATGGTTAGCAGTTAAGTTTAATATATTGTTTGGTCTCCTAAAACTGTGATTTGTGGAAGTTATGTTACTAGCGCTAGATGCTACAGTGATTTCTTGTGTACATAGTTGAGTGCTACAAATGTTTCCAAACAATTAACACATTAGTTAGACATTTCTTAAATTTTAGTGGTGCAAAGCTAGGTCTTTACACATAAACTTAGTGAAGAATTTAGGAATAGCTGGTGCGACACAATCCAGGACCAGAGCTTTGATTATATTCATATGTAGGCATGGCAGGAAAGCAAGCTGACTGAGCTGCATAAACATGTGCTGAAAGCGTCTGTAAATATTTAAAAGAAAGTGTGTTTAAGTGTGTGAGAAAGTCTGTCTGGGCTGTGTTGACAGTTTTAATAGTAAGTTGTTTTTTTTATGAACGGCAATCAGTCAAGAAGGAGATGTGGCTTTAATTGTTAATTTCCTGTGTGTTTCCTTTTACCTGCAGGTGTGGAGAATGTGACCATCCAGCTGGACCTGGAGGCCGAGTTTCATTTCACACACCTTATCATGACCTTCAAGGTGCCTGTTCTCTCACGCACACACACACACACACACACACACATATATATCATACAAATACTCCCATACGGCACAGAGATAAACAGCATCAGACAGCTGTGGTGGAGGAATGTGGAAAATCATTCTGGTCTCTGGAGAACGGTGGGAAGAAGAAGGAGGGAGAGCAGGATGAGTTTGGGGCTGTGCGGTAAAAATCATTGCTGTCACATGGTCGGCCATGACGGCAGCCAGCTGGATTCGTGCCTGTTTTTCTACATCATAGTCAAAACACCCCATCAAAGACACGCTAGCCTGTCCCATCCTGTTTTGGGACTATCTGGCAGAAAAGATCAACACCTCTAACAGCCTCTACCCTTTTAGTAATATCATTACTTTATTTTCAAGTCATATTTATTATCATTGTATCCAACTTTAGTTTTAACAAAATCTGAGTAGTTGATACCACTATAGTTTGGTTTCCCTGATCATTAACACAGAAACTTTCTGTAAAATGTAAAATAAACTGAATGTTAATGACATGAAAAAGCCTCAACTATATTTGGTTTTCAGGATGAATCAGAGGGAAAGAAATCTGACATCTGAGGGGAAGAGAAGATGCAGATTAGCTATCCTTTCACAAAATTAGATCTAATCACATTTGGAGTATTTAGATCACACTACAATTTGGTTTCTCTGATCATTCCTACAGACACAACCATACAGGTGATCATGCTCAGAAATACGTGATTATTTGAAAGAAGCTGGATGAGAAATTAAATGAAAAAGCAACAACAGTCTTTGGTTTTCAGGATCAAAATCAACTTTTAAAACATGACATCTGAGAGTACAAGAAGATGCAGATGCACGTTGAAAAACAACGTGATATAAATATCGTGTCTAATGAATGAGCAAGCATTAATAATACTTATTGCTCACATTATTGCCAGTGATTTAGAGGTTTTTCTGTCCAACTCTGTTGACAGACGTTTCGGCCGGCTGCCATGGTGATCGAGCGATCGATGGACTTTGGGAAGAATTGGCAGGTTTATCGTTACTTTGCCTACGACTGTGAGACATCCTTCCCCGGCGTGTCCTCCGGGCCGATGGTCAAAGTGGACGAAATCCTCTGCGACTCCCGTTACTCAGACATCGAACCATCCACAGAGGGAGAGGTGAGTTCGCCTTCAGTTCTTTTTTTTTTTTTAGAAAACTTATTTGCCTTTTTATTTACATTTTTGAAGATTTTTCTATTGATAAGAGTGTCTGGGATTAGGATGAAGGGTATAAATGTATAAATCTCAGTTAGAAGTCACTTCCAATACAAACTTTCACCTGGTTTTCTCTCTGTTAGGTGATATTTCGGGTGCTGGACCCCGCCTTCAAGATTGAGGACCCCTACAGCCTGAGGATACAGAGTAAGCTGCTCCTAAAATGCCATAAAGAAAGTTTTCTTTGCAACTTTAAAAACTATTATTGTTGTGTTGTTGGCATTGTATAGATTAGAGGCTCCTAACATTTTTGGGTTGTGAATCCTAAAAATGAAGCAATGTGTAACGGTGGCCCCTCATCACAGGTTGCATATTTGTATGAGTTGTGAACAGATGGCCAAAGAGTAATTTTTCCCTGTCAGATTAATTTATTTGAATAATTTGATTATTTATTTGAAGTCTGAGGAAGTAAAATCATCCAGTAACTCACAAGAAAAAATATAAGATTGAGCAAATTCTTAAAAAAATAAAGAGGATTTTGTGTTGCAAGGATTTTTTCTGTCCTGTTAATCCTCTCGCACTGCCTGAATTTGAATTACTCTTCTTATATATTGGTAGCAATTTGGAGGCTATATCTCATGGCCCCAGAGATTTATCTTGCGAAGAATTCATTCAATTAAACCAAAAAACCCTACATATGGTACATCAGATAAATACAGCTGTCATATCCTATCAAATAAAGGCAAAAAGCCCTAAAAAAATAAATAAAATACAGCTGTCATGTACCGTATAGTGATGTAGTGCAGAACGCTGTTAAACATCCAGTAATTAATCAATAATTAGCAGAGAAATACTTAGGGGGAAAAGGTAATAACAATAACACTTTTGTTTTACAGGTCTTTAATTTACTAATTATTTCCAAGATATTTTGTTAAAGGATGTAATTTAGTATTAATCACAGGGAAAATATGAATATCCTTGAAATGAAAGCTCAATTCAAACCCAAGTAAATATTAATTCATGTTGAATTGCTTGCCTGTAGATACATTTTACATTTCTGTATGTGACCTGCTGTGCTGTGACTTTTTAGATTAGTTTAATTTGACCTGAGCGTGACCTCTGACCTCCCTGGTGTCGGGCCACAAGAAAGACAAAGATCCAGTGAACTCATTATAGAATTGAGATGATTTCTAGTAACTTTTAGTCGTCTGTAGTCCAGGTAACAGCTACCTGGAGCAGAGTCGCAGGGGTCAGAGGTCAGACAGGAAGAGCACCGCATGGAATTTAACGTGTGGACGCGACTCGGCTTTTGTACACTCACCTACTTCCAGACTGAGACACACTCACACACACATGCAGAGGCCTCGTGTTAAGTATGTGGTGAATGCTGTGGGTGTGTGAGGAACAGCAGCGGCATCCTTGAGGTCTGAAACTCGGCGAGAAACTTTAAAACTCGCTAACTAAACTTTCCCTGGATAAATAAAGCTGTAAAAAGGTGTGTGTGAAAACACTATAATCTCCTCTTTGTGTGTGTGTGTGTGTGTGTGTGTGTGTGTGTGTGTGTGTGTGTGTGTGTGCAGACATGCTGAAGATCACTAACCTCCGGGTGAAGTTCATCAAGCTCCACACGTTGGGCGACAACTTGCTCGACTCCCGCGACGAGGTGACGGAGAAGTACTACTACTCCTTGTACGACATGGTCGTCCGTGGCAACTGCTTTTGCTACGGACACGCCTCCGAGTGCGCCCCGATCGATGGACCCCCCGCCGGAGCTGAGGGCATGGTACATCAAACACAGACTCACAGTCAATGGATGAAAGAATGAAAGAAATATAGAATAAAAAATAAAAAGCCTGCGAAATTTTTATTTCATTTCAATATAATTTTAGATTGATTTGTTATTTATTTTTGATATTGATTTCATATAATCTAAAGAAAAATAAAGAGAATGACCAAAATGAGAGTTGAATTGAGATTAAGAGTTCCTGCTTGACATTGGAAACAATCATACCCACTCAGCAGCTGTTCTGGAGCTTTCAATTGCATCACACAGTCTTCCTCAGCACAGTGTCATTTTTTTCTGAGCACTTTAAGGACTTAATAAAGGACTGAATAAAAGTTGCTCAACTTTTATGGACGAGAAGTCCTTAAAGTGCTCAGAAAAAAAATTTAAATTTCAATATCTACAATTTCATGACAAATGGGTAACCCCATCTGCTGATGAAGATCATGTGATATGATCGAAAGGTCCAGAACAGCCACTAAATGGACCTTTTTAAGTGAGCTTGTTTTGTCTAGCGAGAGTCGCAACAATAAATCATGAGCAGCATTTAATCAGATCTGAATATTTCTCTGAATCTTTTATCAAATGTCTTTTAGGTTTAGTTGAAAAAAATCATACCACAAAGTCAATTTAGTAGCTGTTCTGTAGCTTTCGATCACATCACATGATCTTCATCAGCAGATGGTGTTTACCCAGTCATGGAATTGTAGATGAAAATGAGCACTTTAAGGACTTGTTGTTCATGTTGGCTTAGAAGTTGAAGTTCAAATTTGTTTCTTGACTTTGGACACAAACAATCTCACCACAATTTATTTTATGTGTGTGTGTAGGTCCATGGCCGCTGTGTATGTAATCACAACACCGAGGGACTAAACTGTGAGCGCTGTCAAGACTTTTACCACGATCTGCCTTGGAGACCTGCAGAGGGACGAAACACCCACTCCTGCAAGAGTAAGAACACAAACAGAAATGCAGAGCCAGTTCGCTCCTCTTTCTGTTTACTGTCTTTTGCTCTGTGCCTGTTCATATTTTCTGATTGATACCACTCTCATGTCTGTACGTCAAATACAGCATGGAGGTAGAGTTAGCAGGTGACTAGCTTAGCTTAGCATAAAGCCTGAAAACAGGGGGAAACATCTAGCCTGTCTCTGTCCAAAGGTAACAAACCTACCAGCACCTTCTTGTTTAATCCGTGTAAAAAAAAAAGTGTTTGATTAACCAAACTGTGCTAGCTGTTTCCCCCTGCTTCCAGTCTTCATGCTAAGCTAAGCTAACTGCTGATTTAGCATACAGACACGAGAGTGGTATCAATCTCAAACTCTCTCAACAAGAAAGCGATTTAAATGTATTTCCCTAAATGTAATGTAATTCTTTTAATAACCTTCATTTACATAACACTTTAACAAAGCGCTTTACAGACTAGAGCTTAGTTGATTAATTGATTAGTTGATCTGCAACTATTTTGATAATCGATTAATAAAAATGCAGAATATTCCCCTGTCCCAGCTTCTCAAATAAATATGAGAATTTGTTGCTTTTCTCTGTCATGTATCACAGTAAATTAAATATCTTTGGCTTCTGTCAATCAGACAAAACAAGACATCTGGGAGACCGTGAACTAAACGATTAATCGAGAATATAATCACCAGATTAATTGATAATGAAAGTAATACATAGTTGCAGCCCTATTTAACACAGACGAAAACAATGAGATAATAACATATATTCTACAAGAGTAAAGTCTATACACTGTACTTGAAAATAAAATACACATTTTCAAAGGAAAGACCAGTAAATCTCACTTTCTGTCTCAGAGTGTGAGTGTAACCAGCACTCGTCATCGTGTCACTTCGACCTGGCCGTGTACATGACGACCGGCAACATGAGCGGAGGCGTGTGCGACGACTGTCAACACAACACGGTGGGCCGACAGTGCGAGCAGTGTGCACCCTTCTACTACCAGCACCCTAACCGAGACCTGAGGGCCCCCAACATCTGTGAGCGTAAGTCACCTCTACGTGACCTCTGACCCCTGAGTGTTTTCCACTGCATTGTTCCACTTTAAGGCCCACTCGACTCATTACATGAACTAGTCTGTTAAAGTGCCTGCTGGTGTCCTCCTCTAGGACAGGTTTCTTTCTTAGACAAGCACCAGCTGGAGCTGCACTCACCAACTGTGTTGAAGCCTTTGAAGTGAAAAGCAGAAATTAGCCGTCGTTACATCATGATTGTAATTACCTACTGAGTACTAGCTGCAAGCGGAAATGGTGCTGTAAAATGAAATACAGCCTCCCCGTCTCTTTTCCTCATCTTTTAAATTACACACTGCTTTTGCAGATCTTCGCTCTTCATTATCTCGTCCAGTCTCACTCACAAATAACTTGTAGATACAAGATAAGCTAACGTTATTTAATCTCTTTATTTTTTTAACATCATAAAGGGAAATCCTATCTCCAGAGTAGATGGACAGATAAATCTTTTTTTCTGGACTGAAAGGGCAGATTAGCAAGATTTTGTGGTGTTGTTTTCGACCATTTGTTTTCTTTCTGACCCCTTCATCCATCACTTTGTTACAGAGCAAGACATTTCAACATTTACTGACCAGACCCTCTGCAAATGAATCAGTGTCTAAGTTATTTGTTCATAAAAAGGGTGCTGTGGATCATTCAAGATGTGCCGCTTCTCAACCTCGTAAATGAGACTCTCACCGTCCATGTTGACTGCTGACTGGAGGAGAAACGGAAATGTCAAGGACGTCAGCGTCGACCAATGAAAATAGGTTGGAGGTGGAGCAAGTGCGTGAAACATTGCCAAAATAGAACCAGAGCGAGCGTTTTTTCAAAGTGACACGTTCACTGACACACGGAGCAGGTTAAGACGTCTTTGTTGGGAGAAACTGAAAGAATCTGATATTCGCTCGTTCGCTCGTTCGTTCCCTCGTTCGTTTAAATTAACAGTTTTAATGAAATTTTTAGTCACTTATTATTTGTAACAATTTTTAGACTAGATTAAACTTTATTGTCCTTGTAGAGAGTACAACTACTGAGACAATGCAGTTTTAGCATTTATGCAAAAAGCCGTAAAGTGCAGAGTTATAATAAAACAAAAAAAAACAAAAAAATATATATATATAATGGTAATGTACGAATAAACAGGAAGGAGTAGATATGAATAAGCTAAGATATATGATGTCTGAACATCACAGCAATTACAGCAGGCACAATATGTAGTGCAGGTATAAGTACAAGTAATGGAAATACTAAGATATTATGTACAGAATAAACTGCTGGAGGTATGATACGGTGTATACACCATAGGTCAGATATATACAGTATGGACAGTAGTATAAATATGTATGGGTATGTACAGTGGTGTGGCAGTAGTAAGTAAATTAAAGACATTTTGCAAAAGAAATTAAAAAAACAAATGTATACAAAGCATGACAATCCATATTGTCCTCAGATTTATCCAAATTCAGATATGATAGCGTCCTTTTTGTTTGCAGTGAAGGGGATCCATTCATACCATTTTCTGGGGAAGGTTTCCCTAAATTCCTCAAGGAAAATGTAATTTTTATCACAAATATTTCCCTCACTATGTCTGTCCATTGTGAAAATATGAATTCATTCACCTATTGCCTTTTCCAGGCAACCAGTAAAGTTTATAGAGATACAGGTTGTTTTGTTATTACTATGTCTTCCGTTATCAAAGATAGATTATGTTGCTGTCCGTAGGGATCTCATAACCTGAGATGTCTCTCAAGGTTAAACATACAGTATATTCTCCCAAAATATGTTAATCTTTTCACATGACCATAAGATGTGGGAATGATTAGCATTCATGTGTCCACACAATCTTCCTAATGTCTTTTTTCGTGTCTCCACAGAGTGTAACTGTGACCCGGACGGATCTCTGCAGGGCGGACTGTGTGACTCGCGGACCGATGTAGCAGCTGGGCTGATCTCAGGCCAGTGTCGGTGCAAAGCCAATGTGGAGGGCGAGCGCTGCGACAACTGCAGACAGGGACACTACGGACTGGGACAGGGGCCTGATGGCTGCCTGCGTAAGTCACAATTAGACTATTGTTGAGGCCCATATTACGCCCCAAGTTTCTACATTTTCTGTTAAATAACTCATTTCACATAAAATATAGATTTTGTCATTTTCATCCTTTTTCTCAGGAAAACCAAGTACTTATTCACATTTTCTGCCATATTTATTCTCGCTCTCTGTGTGAAAGGTTGATGACTAAAATTAAGGAAAACTAGTCATAGGATGGAGGTTGTTTATGGATGGTTCTACTCACTATGAAACAAGAATCCCAAGTTACTCCTTAATTTACCCCTGAAACAATAGTGTGATAGCCAGAGCTCTCTTAATGTGTCCATTAATTTAAAAAGACAAAACCCAAACACCTTTAAAAACACCTTAATTCACAAATCTGTTAATTAACAATATAAGTACAATTTAAGGGGTACATGACATTCCCCTTTGGTTTCCACCTTGGGTTTTCGCCCCTTAAAAACTCCTTAAACGATGCATATAATAAATTAAAATGACCTTCATATATATATATGACAATCCAAATATATTACAATCCATTAACTATCCCCTCAAAATCCCATTAAACCTTAATTTATTAACCTCACCTTAATTTCATCATTGTTAATGGGTATATTAATGGAATTTTAAGGTGGAAAATTAATGGATTTGGTTTTATGGTGACTTCAAGGAAAGGTGAAAACATAACTTTTGTCACAATTAGACTATTGTTGAGGCCCATATTACGCCCCAAGTTTCTACATTTTCTGTTAAATAACTCATTTCACATAAAATATAGATTTTGTCATTTTCATCCTTTTTCTCAGGAAAACCAAGTACTTATTCACATTTTCTGCCATATTTATTCTCGCTCTCTGTGTGAAAGGTTGATGACTAAAATTAAGGAAAACTAGTCATAGGATGGAGGTTGTTTATGGATGGTTCTACTCACTATGAAACAAGAATCCCAAGTTACTCCTTAATTTACCCCTGAAACAATAGTGTGATAGCCAGAGCTCTCTTAATGTGTCCATTAATTTAAAAAGACAAAACCCAAACACCTTTAAAAACACCTTAATTCACAAATCTGTTAATTAACAATATAAGTACAATTTAAGGGGTACATGACATTCCCCTTTGGTTTCCACCTTGGGTTTTAAGCCCCTTAAAAACTCCTTAAACGATGCATATAATAAATTAAAATGACCTTCATATATATATATGACAATCCAAATATATTACAATCCATTAACTATCCCCTCAAAATCCCATTAAACCTTAATTTATTAACCTCACCTTAATTTCATCATTGTTAATGGGTATATTAATGGAATTTTAAGGTGGAAAATTAATGGATTTGGTTTTATGGTGACTTCAAGGAAAGGTGAAAACATAACTTTTTGTTATCTGTAATGTCAGAAATAGTGATTAAACTTAAATTAAAACTTCCTCAACCACTGATACAAACATGCACAGTGTAGATATACTACAGTTAGACAGACTGACGCAGTTGAATCGGTTGCTTCATTGTTTCGTTGTGTGTTTTGGCAGCTTGTACCTGTAACCCGCTGGGCACTCTACCTGGAGGAAACTCCTGTGATTCGGACACAGGAAGTTGCTTCTGCAAACGCCTTGTTGACGGACATAACTGCGATCAGTGTCTGGTGCGGATCCAAACTTAACTGTCAGCCTCAATTTGGATATTTTTACCTATATGTGTGTGTGCAGTGTGTATGAACAAATGTTTGTTGTCCACTCTTTTCCCTGTAGCCGCAGCACTGGGGTCTGTCCAATGACATGGACGGCTGCAGACCATGTAACTGCGACCAGGGCGGGGCTGTCAACAATAAGTGCGTTTAAAGATCACTTTTATTAATTAATTAATTGATTCACGTTTAGAGATCACAGAATGAAATGCAATTTTATATTAACGATGATGTAACAGCCTAAGTGTACATATACAGGAGTCAGACACAACACATTTGCACAAAAATGGGCACATCTCTTAAACAAAGTTCAGTTTCATGCTTTGTGTTAACATCACAGCAGCTGTACAAATGATTGAGGATGCGCCCGCAGCAGGGAGGTAGAATACTCAGCTTTATATAGCTTTTTTTAATATATAGACATTTTCAGTATTTAGAAATAACACAACTTGCTGGAAACCAAAGTCAAATTACTGTTTATTTATTGTACTGTGGGTAAAGAGAGATTACCTTGAATCTCAGACCCTCCCATTGACAATCCAGCTATAGTCAAGTAGGCAAAGTGTGCACATTTTGAATTTCAGATGAGATTGAGAGTCTGTGCTCTTGCAGCCCGATTAAGGCTCATTAAGGATCTGTTTAAAAAAAAAACTAATAAAAACTAACTAAACTCAAACAATACTTTAGGATATTTTATCCACAGCAAAATAGTAATGGACAACAGTAAAGACCAAATATAGCAACAAAAATAAATATACCTAAACCAAATATTATAACTCATTATAAATATCTCAAGATCACAAGTTAATTCTCTCGTTACCTTGGGATAACGAATTTATTTTCTCATGATGTCAAAAAATGTCATAATCTCAGGGGAAAGAGACAATGATATCATTATCATGAGAAACCACTTGCTATCCTGAGATAACAAGATAATAGGGCAGATATTTTGACGTGTCATAGGAGCAAAACAGCAGGTGTAATTAATAACATTGATTTAATTAATAATGGCTGCATTTCATTCACCTGTTTGAAGGGCTGCTGGCTCACTGGCATGACTTACTGGAGCATCTTAATGGATCAGAGCTGTTGTTAATGTTGTGATGTTACACCTGTGCTTTTCCTGCTGTGACAGTTTTTAAACAAATAAGGAACGACGGACATCCTCAGTTTTCATACATAACATACAGCATAGAAACACGTGGTATTGTACATACAAATAAATGGAAAATATAGGTACTGATATACATATAATATCTACCAAACTCCATCTGTGTCTCCACAGCTGTGACCCTCACTCGGGACAGTGTGTTTGCAGGGAGCACATGTTTGGACGACGCTGCGATCAGGTTGAATCCGGCTTCTACTTCATCGCTCTGGATCACTACACCTACGAGGCGGAGGACGCCAATCATGGACCTGTGAGTGTGTTTATTGTACTATCCCATCTATTTAGTGGTGCTTTTACCCAGATATGTACAGCTTTGTTGATCTCTTTCTCTCTGTTGTCAGGGTGTGACGGTGGTACCGAGGCCTTATCCTCTGGATCGCAGTCCTACATGGACCGGTATGGGTTTTGTTAATGTGCCAGAAGGAGCCTACTTAGAGTTCACCATCAACAACATCCCAGAGTCCATGGACTATGACATCCTTGTTCGCTATGAGCCCCAGGTAACACACACACACAGACATAAACATAATTCGTATTTATACATTTAGTTCCTATCCAGAAAATCTTAAAATTAGTGCAGCATTTTAAATGAATTTGGAATCATCGATCATACTACTCTGAGCCTAGAATTATATATAGTCCTTCAAAGACCATGCCACTTGTGACAAGTAAGTCTAGCTGTTTCTTGAGAAGTAGTTTTGAAATGCATGTTATGAAATAAGAGTTGGAGGAATGAAAGGAGGGTCGAGGACAAACTGATAAATTGGGGATTTAAACAGTCGAGTGGGGAATCGGTGAGCGGTTTAGAGCTGGGCGTTCGGATTTAAGCTACCCAGTGAGTTGAAACTCAGTGTGGAGACTCCATGTTGCTGAAGAGGCATCATCTAGCGCCATCGTTTACCCAATGTGAGGATCAAGAACAGACAACAGACTTTTTGTTTTTTGGAAAAACTGAAAACATATTCATCAAAACAAAAAAAAAAAAAAGAAAGTTTAGTTATGTCTTAAAATCTGCGTTTGGCTGGAGTAGACTCTTTAGTGTCGCTAGCATGTGTAACTTAAGGAATTTCCCCATCAGGACCAAAGCTTTCATTGAGGACACAGGTTATGTCCTTGGTTTTGTTTCTGGGAATTTGGGTTTTTTAATTACCTGAAGAGGAGTTTACCTTCTACAGTTACACATAAATTACACATGGTGGGATTTCAAGGCTGCTTCTGATATTTTTTAAGAGTCAATATACTTGAACTTGACTGTTTTTAGGCCATAAAAAATTATTTGGACCTTCACATTTACAGAAAAATATAACTAAACGGTGAATTAATATAAAAATATGTATTAATATATATTTTATCATTCTTTCTGAAAAGCTGAAACATGACACTGTTATCACTCTTTCCATATTGTAAGTTAAATGTGTATCTACTACAGTTATGGATGGTAAAATTTGAGCATCTGGCCATTTTAACAGAGATAAGAACGCTAATTTTGTTAGCATTCAATGTCTACAGTTCCCAAAAGGCTATGAGAGCATGCTAATGGGTCAGAATGCTAACAAAATAATTGTTGTTTTATCTTGGTTAAAATATTAAGGTTTTAATATTGTATTGTCCAGCATATTAGTAACTTAGAATATGGACAGAAGACCCCAGGAACATGTTTTAGCTTTTCAGAAAGACTGCTAAGAGAACGTTGATGAGAAAACCCATTGAGTCTCAGCTAGTTAAGCTAGCTAAGCTAGCTATATAAAAGAAAGGAAAAATACACAGAATATCTGTGGTTCTAATTTAAGTTAAATAATGTTAATTTTAAGAATAAATAACATATATATATGTGTCTGTTTATGTTGGCAGCTGCCAGAGCAGTGGGAGCAGGTGAACATCAGAGTGCAGCGTCCCGTCTTCAACCCTCCAAACTACTCTGGTCACTGCAGCAACGCCATCCAGAGTGGAGATGAGCAGTCCATCTCTCTTTCACCTGGATCCAGGTAAAACAATAAAGTATACTTCACTGTGTCTCTTGCAACACGTTCACTACACACACACACACACACACACAGACACTGACTCTCTGTTATGTTTCAGACATGTGTTGCTGGTGAGCCCGGTGTGTTTCGAGAAAGGGCTGAACTACACGGTCCGTCTCAGTCTGCCTCTCTACTCGTCAGTCAGTGACGTCCAAAGCCCGTACACGCTCATTGACTCCGTACGTTGAATTTTATTAACTACATTCATTCATTAACCCCCAACTTATCTTAAAGGACGTGTCCCACGGAAAGATTGTGGTTCCTGTTGGTCTTCTTAGCTTAAAAAAGCTTGAGTTTCATGTCCATCCAAGTCTTTAAAGTGCACCAAGTGCCACTCCCATTACATGGTCTATGAACAAAATGAACAGGACTTTTAATTTGGCACCCTGAACATCTGAAATAACCCCCTCCACTCTGCTACTCTGCTATTCCTTCAAACCTGTGTTTTTATTATGGTTTCCATTCCCCCTGACGCCTCCTCCTCTCTTTATAGTTGGTGCTGATACCCCGGGTCAGGGAGCTGGACATATTCCATGGGATCGATGGTGAGGGAGCGTGGGATACGTTCCAGCGCTACCGATGTCTGGAGAGCAGCCAGAGCGTCGTAAAAAGCCCCATGACCGACATCTGTAACGACTACATCTTCAGCGTCTCTGCTCTGCTGCACAAAGGAGCTATAGGTATGTCGTTTTATGTGTGTGTGTGTGTTTGCACAAAGGCAGACATTTTCTTATTATCACTATTTCTTTTTGGAAAAAAAACATAAATTACAACATATGAAATTACACTTTTCACTGTTTTCTATCCAATGTCCATTCGGTGTCTGTGATATTTTTTTATCGTTTGTACTAAAGACAAGGAAGAAATGATGTAAGTGAGAGGCTGTGGATTTTTTTTTCTATTATTTAAGGCTACAGTACAACTAACGATTATTTTAATTATTGGTTAATCTAACAATTATTTTCTCAATTAATAAATCAAGCATTTGGTCTATAAAATGTCATAAAATAGTGAAACGTACGATCTTTAAGGCCCAACAAACCTGTCGAGTGCATTTCCTTCGTCATAAAACATTTACAAAGCAGATTTTTCATTAAAGTTTGAAATCTGCATTTTTTACATCCATGTTTTCTTGCTAACAGTCTTCTTCCTTCCTGCATTTGGCGGCTCATTGCTGTGTATCTTGGCGCATTACAGCCATCTGTGGATTAGTTGAATAGTGTGAAATCATTGGCAGGACCGTGTATTGCGTGAGCATCTGCGTCATCATGCACAAAAACAAACAAAATGCCGGCACACATGTAAAAAACACTGCTCCATAGCGTTACTACTAGTGGTCAAAAACTCCTCTAAGGTTTCATAAATAGACATTCATGAAAAAAGATTGAACCTTTGACTGTAGTAAAATGACACTTTTATAGGTCTAAACATAACACAGTCTAACACTAACACAATCACAGATCAAAAGAAAATGAGATTTATTGATTTGCCTAAAGGGAGAGTGAATCATTCACCAGAGAGGACATATTTACTGTCCTGTATATTTTTCTTTTACTTTTAAAAGATCACTTTATATGAGATTTTAGACCAAAAAATCCCCAATAAATGTGCTTGTCTTGTAGTACAAGAAAATCTGGAGAATCGCAAGACAGGATGAGAAGTTTTAATTACTGTACAAGTGATATTTCTCCTAACATTCCCATAAATCTCCACTTTTCTCCACCTTGTCTTGTCTCCCAGCATGCCAGTGTGACCCTCAGGGTTCACTCAGCGCTGTGTGTGAGTCCAGTGGAGGTCAGTGCCAGTGTCGACCCAAAGTTGTCGGCAGGAACTGTGACCGTTGTGCCCCAGCTACGTTCCTGTTCAGCCCCTCAGGCTGCAGACGTAAGTGTTGCGCATGACTGTAAGGTTCGATGCTTGCTTAACCCAGTAACAAGAAGTGTAACGATTAAAATTTCACCCTCAGCTTGCGACTGTGACCCTCGGGGTTCGGTCAGCGCCTTCTGCCATGAGGCGACAGGCCAGTGTGAGTGTGTTCCAGGGGCAACGGGGCGCCAGTGTTCCCTCTGCCTGCAGGGCTTCTGGGGCTTCCCTCAATGCAGACCGTGCCAGTGTAACGGCCACAGCGAGTACTGCGACCCTCAGACTGGAGAGTGTCAGGGCTGCAGAGACTTCACCACCGGACACCACTGTGAGAGGTAGGCTACAGCCCGGTGATGTGATCCGTGAATTTAGATGCTATTTCAGACTGAATTTGAGTATTTGAGAGTTGTATCTGCTGTTTGGTGATAGGAGCAGGTATTTATCTGGTAACGCTATGTCAAAGGCAAGTGGATGAACTTTTTTAAATCTTGAAGATGTTTCAATGACATTTCAAGACTGCTCTTTCAGTTGTCGTTAACTCACTATTTCTATATTGTGGGCGACTGTAGCTCAGGTGAAAGAGAGGGTCAGCCATTAATCATAGGGTTCATGGTTCCATGTTGAAGTGTCCGTGAACAAAACACTGAACCCCAAAATGCTTCCAGTGTATGTACGAGAGAAAACGTGTAAGTCTTCTAATGTAATGACATGTAAATTATCATTTTAACCTTGATGATGGCAGAGCCCAAAAATAGCAATATAGGTTGGTCCAACACTTAAAATATATCAACAACCACTGGCCAGATTGCCACGAAGTTGTCCCCACAGTATGATTCCTAATGATTTTGTTAACCCCCTGACCTTTCATCTAGTGATATCAGGCCAAAATGTCCAGTTATACACAAAAAATATTCAAATCTAATTGGTATCACATTTGCTGAGCATGTACACGCTCCCAAGGGTATAAACCAGAGCAGTTTTGAGGCCTCTTGGTGGCCTGTTGGTTTAGGACGCTGACCATGTAATCACAAAATCCCTGGTTCAGGCCAGGCCGGGGACCTCTGTTGCATGTCGTCCCGTATCTCTCCCCCCTCATTTCCTGTCAATTCTCTACTGTCTCTCCTATTGAATTAAGTAAAATGCCAGCAAAAAACATACAAAGAAAAAACAAAACCATTTTAAGTTATTTGGGGTCCAAGACAAGTCCTGTGTCTTGTCAAAGAAATTCTAAAATCAAGTCTCGAGTACTGGAGGGCAAGTAACAAGTCTTCATAAACAAATTCAAAGGCATTTGTAGCTGAGACCAAGTCCCTTCATTGTATAGACCTAATAATTAAATGTTTAAGGACATTTAAGGTCTGCCTGATGCGGTTTAATTTCAAACCAATGTGCAGGAGACTTGAATGTTTTTGCTTTCAAGTCTCAAGTCAAGTCTTTAAGAAGTCAAGTCTCACAGGATTCAAGTCCAAGTCAAGTCTAAGTCCTAATTTTTGTGACTTAAGATTGATTTGAGTCTCAAGTCTCAAGTCCACAGATCTGTTATAAAACATTGTTGATGTATATGACACATGGCCCAAGGCTCTGCAAGCAGCAAAATCTTCAGTACGATGTTTGTTCCATCCAAAACTTTTGTATTAAGGGTTGTAAAGCTTAGAGTTTAGGCTTTAGTTTGTTAATTTTTTCATTCCTCAGTACCAGGGTGTCATTGGGAAAACACTGAGTTTTGACTAACTTTTCCTTCCAGGCAGCCCCAGAAAGGTCAATCGAAGGGATCTGGGAGTCTCTCTACTTCACCTTTTTCCTTTACTTCCAGGTGTCTGGACGGTTACCATGGTGACCCGGAGTTGGGTTCAGGTGGCCACTGTCGCCCCTGTATGTGCCCCGATGGCCCGCGCAGTGGACGCCAGTTTTCTGACAGCTGTTACCTCCTGGCTAATACTAACCAGCTGGTGTGTGTGTGCAGCCCTGGCTACAAAGGTATATAAACACACACACACACACACACACACACACACAGAATCACATGTTGCACTTTATGTCATCATGTCTTTACCTCACATATCACATGTTACAAACCCAAACAACCCTTGAGGTCCCTTCTAATTATCCTGCAGAACTTAAAAAGTGCTCTCTGACATTCATTTACTTCCTGTTTTCTTTCGTCATCCAGGTGCCAGGTGTGATGAGTGTGCTCCCGGTTACTTCGGGAACCCTCTGGTGCCCGGTGGGCGCTGCATGCCCTGCCAGTGTAACAACAACATTGACATGCAGAACCCGGCGTCCTGTGACGCTCGGACAGGTGCCTGTCTCAAATGCCTGTACCACACTCAGGGCTACGCGTGTCAGCACTGCAAACTGGGTTACTACGGCAACGCTGCCACTCAGAGCTGCAGGAGTGAGTACAGCTGTTAATGTGACATGACTAACTTACTGTATGTATACAGGGACACAGGATATGTACTGAGCAGGACATTTTAGAGTTAAAAAATACACCTGTCAGTGCTCTCTGGTGGATGGTATGTTACAGCAATACTGTTTTTAATTGATCTCGAACATGTCTTTGAAACTTTTTTCTGCAAAAGGCTAATAATGGCCAATATATCAGCCTGGCTGGCTTGCCAGTTTAGCTCTAATAGATATTAATTTAATTTTTGTATAAATACAAGTTCAACACTTTTACTAAGAAAAATACACGTTTGTTTTTTTTGGTAGCTGGTCACAGTAGCTACAAAGGCACATAGCTCTCTGGTGTAATGCAACCCACATGTTAAAATATTTTTTTAACACACACCTTGTATGATTTACCTTTTATAATAAGGTATTTTTGTGCATACTGCCAAAATAATACACATTGTAGATTAGTACATACAGCATAAGGGCTATATTTTAAGGTATTAGTTCAAAGTATGGAAAACGATTTTTCACAATTTCTAATTAGAATCTATCTAGAATAAAAAAATAAATTTAAGGGATCTGTATCTAAGCTGTTTGTGTATGTTATGTGAAAAAAATGACAATAGGCCAATATGTCGTTATAGAATACTCTCATATCAGTATGCCTCAAAAATCCAGTATCACTTGGGCTCTAATATCAGTCTCATTTTACAGTGGGTTTGAGGGCAAAAATCTCCTTCTGCAGTGCCTTTAAATATAACCAATACTCACGCAAACTACTATCAGAAATGTTAACCCAAAGACGTTGGTATAAGCTTTCAAAAGCCAGCACTCGTTGAACCCTGATTATTATCTTTCCTCCTCTGTGCAGAGTGTATGTGTCACTCTGAGGGCTCAGTACCTCAGGCCTGTTCGTCCCCCGATGAGTGTCAGTGTGATCAGCGCAGCGGCCAGTGTCCCTGCCAGCCGAACGTGGTCGGTCAGAACTGCGACCGCTGTGCTGCTGATACGTGGAACATCGCCAGCGGGACGGGCTGCCAGCGCTGCGACTGCAACCCCATCCACTCCATCGGATCCTCCTGCAATGAGGTGAGTCAGACACTGTGATGAAAACCAAGGGCCGTAACGGCTCACCGAGTCCAACATCTGTCTGCATCATTTCCTGCATTAGCATTGCAACAGCTGCTCCAATTTGTTCTCCCTCATTATGATGTATAGCTGAACTGAATCCCAGCGCTGCACCACAAAATCTTGTCTCTCAATGAACTGTTGTTGCCAGAGTTTTCCTTACACAATGTGTGAACTGGCTAGGATATTTTCCAAACTATTCTCATTGAGAGCAAAGCTGCAGGGCGGCAGTAAGTCACTGTGACCAACCCATCTAATCACAGAGGTCTATGTTTGTATAATTTATTTTGATATATGGACTCCAGCTGTTTGGGAATTTCTTCTCTCTCTGTTTCTCTGCAGCTCTGTTTTACTCATGCACACAAATCTGCAAGTGTGTATATATAGAAACATGCAACAGAATAGTGTGCACCTACACACACACACTCACATTCACACACAAACATTTGGGTTTTTGTGTTTACTGGCTGCTCTCCATCAGAGGAAGGAAGTCTCAGAATACACTGTGGAACAACTGAACACACATCTCTCTAAGAGGAGCGAGTTGTATCAAACTACAAAGGTCCATTGTGTCTGCATGTGAAAGAAAAGACATAAAACATACTGCATTAGTCCAAACGTTAAGCTAAACGTTAAACAAAATCCACCACCAATCTGTTTTTTTCTCACCTCTACACTTCCCATCTTAAATAATTTTGCAATATTTTGTTGACCTTTTTGTTTTTGTTGCTCCTGTAGTTTACAGGACAGTGCGTGTGCAAACCCGGTTTTGGTGGCAAGACGTGTCACGAGTGCAAAGAGCTCTTCTGGGGGGATCCAGAGGTCAAATGTCATGGTAAGACATTAGAATATTCCCAACTTTGGCACCCCTAAGTGGTATTATCAAAAAAAGTCTGTGGCATATAGCAATCTATGCCTTTAATATTCACATCAGTGAGGTGTAGAAACTGTAGCCCATTTTAGACGTAGCCCCCAATTTTAGAGGACAGAATTAACAAGTTATGATAAACTTAAATAACGATATCATATTAAAACTGCTTTAATCAATATTTTATATTAACAATGGGTCAAATGACTACTTTTAATTAAATTTAAAAGGTGTCACTTGTGGTGACAAACCCACGGAGGATTATCACCCAACTAACCAGAGCTTTTTAGCGTCTTAAAGCTCATTGTTTTGTTTTCTGGCCCACAGCTTTACTGCTTTGGTTCACTCTCACTGCTCTCATTAGCTCAATTTCCAGCCACAGCAGGCAGCTGTTTTCAGCTGAAAACTCTAATAAAGACACGGTACACTACCTGCCCAGCTGCAAACAGCAGACAGACACAGTTAGAGACTAGCTGGTGAACATAGTCGAGCATTTAGCAGCTAAAGAGTCCGATATTTCCCTCAGGAGTTGTTAGAGACCAAAACAGAGATAAAAGAGGGAAAGTCACATGACTCCTAATGAATGCCAGTGTTGCTCTGTAACAGCCGGATGTGTAAATAGTCAACTGTTAGCGAACATGTTCGTCATATCAACTTAAAAGGTGATGATATGTGAATGCTATATTTACAACTTGTTTCCATTGCCCCCAAGTGGCCAAGAAAAAAATCTGTTAATGGAGGTTTATATCTCTATATTCCCCAGTAATGCTCTGCCAGGCCTGGACGTCCTGCTTTTTTTCAGGAGCTTTTTTGACATTCATTCTGGTTTTCAGTATGTGAAACATGTTAACAGTTTGACTGAGGTCAGGAAAAAGATTTGGTCAGCCAGGAACATGCCACTGTTAGGCCATAAAAGTTTAAGGTTATTGTCCTAACACTGGGGGACTATGGATAAAAAAGGCCATGTGTCCTACACTGTTCATCCAATAAGGATGTGAACACAGCCTTAAATCTCATGGTCGCTGTTTTATTTCAAACCAATGTGCAAGACTACAGAGCCAAAACAATGGATAACATCACTGTCCTAATACTTCCTGACTGTACTGTATTCTTGTGTTAATATTTCCTTTTAAACACATTAGATCTTATTTTTTCTCCCTCTCCTCGTGGAATATGATTCCCTTGAGTCACCATGTTGAAGGACTTGAGCTTTATATTGTTTTTCTATGGTTTTCTGCTGTTTTTTGGGTGTTTTTGTCTGTGTGTGCGCAGCTCATTATGTATGAGGAAGCATACCAGTGGTGACTGTGGAATGAGCTGGTTTTGTTCGACAGTGATTACATGTCAGCCACAGTGAATCAGCAAGCTGGTGCTCAGTATCGGTCCAAAAAGTTTATTTGTCTGCACAACAAACTGCTGTAGAGTCCATCTGCAGAAATGTGCACCTCACAGTAGCTGGCGTAGGAAAGAGAAAAGGGTGAGGAGAGGGAGGGGATCTGGAAATGACCTCCCTGCTCATGAGAACCAGATGTTCTTCAGAACTCCCAGGCATCCCATTTTCATCATGCACCAACGCCCAGAGGACCCAGGAATCCTGAATTATTCCTGCTGTATTCCCTAAAGGTCTCTTTGGGCAGATAGAAAGCAAGGTCCAGCTGGTTTAACAGCTGGACCTCGCTTTCTATCTGCCCAGATGATACACTAATGTGCAAATTCATGGGAAATCAGAGCACTGTGGCCATCTCACTGAGAAATGTGTGGGAGTAATGTGTAGTTATGTGAGAGAGTGTTGATAATGAAGCCTCTTAAAGATGCCGCCACAGCTGAGAGGTTATTCTTATGTCCAGATTTAGATGTCAGAGGTTAAAATGTTTGTTTTGTTGGCATCTTTGTGTGTGTGGTGTGATTTAAGGGGACCAAACCGGGCGACTGTTATTAGTATGTGGCTGTTGTGTGGCACGTCTCTGTAAATGGCCCATAATCACCATGTATAGTATGACCCTAAGGTGTAATGTTTCACCATGACAAAAACCCAACCCTCACTTTCTGCTCCATAAATCACACAAATAAATGCAGCAAAATGATGGTGGAAACCTCTCAAACCCTGCATTCCTTCTTTCTGACTTAGACCAAACCTCCTCCTCTTCTTTTTCTTCTCTGGGGAGGAAGGGCAGTGCTGTGGAGTGCCTCAGCACTCGGGGGGTCAGTATGACCTTCAAGGTCTTGTTCATGTGAAAGTTTATTTACTCGAGGGGCTGGAGGTTGAATAAATGTTGTTTTCAAATGGCTCATTTCCCTGAAGAGGCTTAAAAAGTATCACACATCTCATATAACTGTTTAATGGTCAATTATTATGAGTCATTAGGCTTCACATAAACTTTAGACGGAAAATAAGTTATAAAGTAAGATTTTTCTTTTTTGATCAGGTAAAAGTACAGGATAAGGACAAATACTGTACAAAAGTTGTTTGTACGACAAGCCAAATGATAGATGTGTCACCGACTCTAATGTCACCTTAAATGGAAAATTAGTTCAAAATGCTAACTTAATGTCCAGGCATTTTATTGATCTTCCATGCCAAATGAAATGGAAAGCCAACAAAGAAATACAGTAAAATAAATCGCATGGTTTTACATTTATTTCCTTAAGATATGCACATGTATTGTTTCATAAGCTGTACTTTATTTCACCTTATTTCTTTGTTGGGTTTTGTTTTAATTAGGCATAGTTGGAGTAGATGCAGTGTCCTGAGATGTAAAGGTCCAGTGTGTAGGATTTAGTGGCATGTAGTGGTCAAATTGCAGTTTGCAACCATTTGAAAACCGCTCGCATCACCCTCCCCTTCCAAGTGTGTAGGAGAAACTACGGTGGCTACAAAACTCGCGAAAAACACGAACAGCCTTATCTAGAGCCAGTGTGTGGTTTGTCCGTTCTGGGCTACTGTAGAAACATGGTAGTTCAACATGGCGACCTCCGTGGAAGGGGAGCCGCTCCCTCTAGACATAAAAACAGCTTATTCTAAGGTAATGAAAATACAACGATTCTTATTTTCAGGTGATTATACACTATATATACACTACACTATATATATTCCATTTCTACCAGTAGCTCCTCAGAGTAGAGAAAACTCTCTCTTGTGAAAACTTTACACCCATCATGTAGAGAAACTTAAGGATGTATTATATAAATTAACAGAACATTTTACTGTATTTTTAGGTCTCTTCAAAACTATCTGGGGCTGAATGGGCTACTTGAACTTACATAATACATTCTTAATAATTCTTCTATATGGCAAATGCCTATTCCTGGATTTATTTGAATTACTGGAAAATCCTGGAATTAGTTTTTCCCTGACTTTCCTCTCTGTGTGATTCCAGCTTGTGACTGCGATTCTCGGGGAATCTCCAGTGAGCAGTGCCATCGTGCGACAGGTCAGTGTACCTGTGTGGAGGGCGTGTCTGGCCCACGGTGTGACAAGTGTGCCAGGGGCTACCAGGGTGAGTTCCCCGATTGCGAACCCTGCCACCAGTGCTTTGCTGTCTGGGACACCGTGGTCGCCGAGCTGACTAATCAAACTCGACGTCTGGAGGTCCAAGTAACAGAGCTCAAAAGCAGCGGGGTGACGGTGCCATATAAAGAATTAATCAGTAGCATGGAGAGAAACGCCAAGGCTGTGAGAGAAATAGTAGAGAGCAACCCTGCAGCAGTGAAGCTGGAGCAGATACAGGATCTGATGCATCAGATTACGTATGTACATAAACAAATAGAGATCTACAAAGACATGTAGTTGACACCTTTTTCTTTGAGTTCATTACTGTCTTGTTTCTTCAGCGGTTTGATGTCCTACCTAAATGGAAACCTGAACACGACGGCGGAGACCTTAAACCTTCTCCACAGTGACACCAACGCCACCGATGCAAACCTGGACGCATTGACTGATGAGGCCAACCAGCTGGAGCTGAGTGTCCAGACACTGAGACAGGAAGTGTACAACGCCAAGAACGCCAACATCCAGGGTGAGAAACCAGACCATGGTAGAGTGTTATTTTTTTAAACCTTTACCTAAGAGAGAAACAAGTGTGTCATTAGCGTATTGCTTCACATTCATCCTTTTATTCTCACCATGGAGCTGTCTCTTAAAACTGCAGTGTTTTGTTTATAAAAGTTGGGTCTGTCTGTCTGTTTGTTAGTTAGCTTGTTATCTGAAAGAAACCTCAACAGATTTCTATTAAATTTGGTGGAAAGTTAGTACATTTTTGGTGCAGTTCCAGAAATTTGTTTTAAATGATTTCTTCACATTGCGAGCTTTGAGAATTTTTTATAAATGTTTTGCTGTTTTCTCATGACTCGGGACTGCACTTAAAAAAAATCTGATCAATGTTTCCAAAAAATGTCTACTCTGATGCAGATCCTGGTCCAGATGCAGTTTAAAAATGTGACAATATTTCTGTCCTTTAAAATGACAAAGAAATGTGCGGCCTTAGCAGGGGTATGCACTTGTTATTAGTATTAAGTATAGTTTTGGTTTAACTTAATCAAGATAATATTTAGGCGGCTTAGTCATCACAGGGTTCCTGACATGGCCCTGAAGTGAAATTCTGTAATTTTCCAGTGCTTTATATAACCACCAAGCAGTGTTTTTCATGAACTTAACATTTTTCACCGTACAAACGAGTCATGCTTAACCTGTGCTGAAAACCTCCAATAATTGAATAGACATTACATGCTACTATATTCCTGTGATGTAACCTAGTTTCACATAGCTCATGCTGACATTCCCATAAATTAATGACAGACAGAAACCCTTTGATGGGCATGTGTGTGTGTTTTCAGGTGCCATGGACACCATTGCAGCTGCACAAATGAAGTCTACGATGGCGGAGCACCGCGCCAACGCCTCCACCAGTAATCCCGGAAACATAGTGGAGCAGTCAGCCACTGTACGGAAAACCACAGAGGACAAACTGAGCAGCAGTCAGAAGGAGTTTGACCGCAAGCACCAAAGAAACTCGCAGAAGCTGGACAAATTGTCCAACGAGCTGAATACATTTGACTTGTCACCACTTAGCAAGAAGGTGAGAAATACTGAAGGACTAGATCCTCCTAAAAATAACACAGGTTATATTTTCTGTATTGTCTCTATTATAAAGAGGCAACCTGAGTAAAGTCTTAATGCTGAACATTAAAGAGTTTCCCCTCGGGGATCAATAAAATATTTCTGATTCTGATTGCTGACAAAATATTTGCAGATGACAAAAAATCCAACCTAAAACTGATTAAATATTCACTTACATTATATGTTGATGATAATCACTTTGTGTTTATTCTCTCTCTGCAGACATGTGGTGGTGCAGCTGAAGGTGACGGCTGCTCTGGCTCCCCCTGCGGTGGTTTGGGTTGTGTTGGCGAGGACGGAGCACCTCAGTGCGGAGGAGAAGGATGCGTAGGTCTCGCCATGACTTCCCATGCTGCTCTCAAATCAGCCCAACACCTGGATCAGGAGATCCTAGCAGCGATGCAGGAGGTGGACAAGCTCTCCAGGATGGTGAGTGAACATGGTAATTTTTCTTAGAACTAATGTAGAATAACTCAAGATGGATGTGAGCAAATCACTGATTTTGTTTGTGGTCAGGTATGGGAAGCCAACAACCGTGCAAACGAGGCCAAGGTGAACGCTATGGAGGTGCTGATCAAATCCAACCGGAGCAAAGAAAGAGTGGAGCAGAGCAACGAGCAGCTCCGCAACCTCATCAAAGAGATACGAGACCTGCTCACCAGTAAGTACGCCACAAACAGACTCTGCACAGTAACTGCATTTGTCCATACGGTTCTACAGGGACATACTTTTACTTTTCAGACTCGATTCTCGTTTATGGTGGCTCAAATATATATTGGGGTAATGGACACAGAAATGGCTGCCAGCAAACCTTCCAACAAAGGACAACTGGACTGCAGTCGTCAATAAAATAAACCGTATGGAGAAATTGACCTTTATCTTAAGTCTATGATATAATCAATATGTAAACTACTGGAGAAAATAGACTGCACAAAATCTTTTGGGCTATTGGACTAAGTCTGTTCAGCCTTTCAAGATAACTAATTGCTGGTAACCCTTGAAACATGAAGTTTACCCAACATTTCAATGTTGAAAAATCACACACAATCCCAATCGGAGTTTGGTAAAAAAAAAAAAATATATATACATATATGTCTTTTTTAATCCAATAATCACTTTGTAGATTTTCAACTATGTTTTGTTTCTGATTAATCCAGATGAAAAGGCAGATGTTGCAGTGATTGAGGCAGTGGCCAACGAGGTGTTGGCTCTGGAGATGCCGACCTCAACAGAAAAGTTGCAGGAGCTGACGAAGGAGATCAGGGAGAAGGTCGGCACTCTGACCAGCGTGGAGACGATCCTCAGTCAGAGCGCAGAGGACATCCAGGTTGCAGAGATGCTGCTGAAACAGGCCAAGGCTGCCAGGTAACATGCACACTTAACTTTGGATCAAAACAAGAAGTCTTCACAACAAAAATACATTCTTAACATTCAAAAAATTAGCTTCTTAATCTTAAAAGGCTCAGTTCACCCAAATCACAGTATTATGTTATTTAGCCATGCAAATATTTTTGGTTTTACTGTATGGATTTCTGCCTCCACACCAATACAATGGAGGCAAAGGTAATTTTGTTTGCAGTGCTCAAAATAAATAACATTTATAAAACGCTTAACAGCAACATCTTTCGAGAATCAATGTCCCAGCTGCTCCCAATAATCCACAGAACACACTGTCAACAGTTTTCATCAGAACAATTTTTTACCAAAGAAAATTATTTGGGTGAACTGACCCTTTAATATCTTGTTGCCGACTTTTGCATTTGTTTAGCATCTTCTAAACTGTCCTTACCCCACATGCGTGGTTTCATTTCTTTCAGCACAAACTCAGCTAGTCTGACTTACCATGTTTTGTTTGTATTGTCAGTGTAACTATAAAGTTGCCAGAAACCCAAAATACACAAAAAAAGACACATGCACCTATAAAAATGTACAAAACTTTAGTGATAATCACTCAAATATTATTATAGAACAATCCAAGGTTGAAAAAAATACTGTTTCACTTTTTATATGCACAATACAGCAGAAGAATATAAGAAATTAACATGTAAAGTGATTTTATCCCAACTCACGTTTAGTGAGTCTAGTATGTATGCCTGAAAATCACTGAAAATATTAATAATTCAAACTTTTGGTTTACAGACATAAATGAGATACTGTGTGAAAGCCCCACATCAGCACTTTCAACTTTTCTCATCTTGTCTTAACTTTATAAATAAAGTTATGTTACTATAAATAAAACATGCCCAGTGTATTCACCGATGAAGCATGTGCACTATCTGTCCATTTCAGTGAGGAGGCGTCTAAAATGAAGGAGACAGCAGATGTAGTGAAGGCAGCCCTGGATGAGACTGAGCGTGCTCAGAGTATCGCCATCGACGCCATCCAACTGGCCCAGAACAACACTAAGGGCACCCTGGACCTGCTGATCTCTGTGAGTTTGACCTCTGACCTCCAAGGTTACGGTACAGTAAGGTTACAAAAGGGGTTGTCGTGGGAAGAAAATCACCATCAGTTTGTAGATTTTGGTGTTTTATTAAAAATCAGACGTGTTTTAGTCTCTAATGTGATGGATATCAGTGGTGACCGGTGGGCGATTCGGCTCTAAGGATTGTTTTAACCACTGATTGTTTGTGATTTGTTTGTCTGTAAAATGTTAAAAACTACGATGTCCAGCACAATTTACCTGAACCAAAACTAATCTTAAAGTTACAGAATAACAATCAAAAAAACATCAAGATACTGGAGATGGAGAAAACCAAGGAAATCCTCTCATCTGAGAAGCTTCAATATGCAAAAATTTGGTATTTGTAAAAAAAACAAAACAAAAGATTTTAATGACTGTTACATCCCTGACATGGACGAGGGGAACCGGAAACAGTAACACAACCACAACAAAATAATGGTAGAGACAAAGTAGAATTAACAGAAAATGTGTGCTATTTATTTGAGCATTAACAATATTTACATCGAAAGTGGTTGTGCCAAAATGAATTAAATTAATATAAAAAACTTGGTCTAACTAAATTCTTCTTCTAGAAAACAAAATCCGAATTTAACTAACTTATCAACAAAAAGACAGTAAGTGTGTAGAGTGGAAAAGCCGCTTATGCTTGTCTGAGGTGGAAGAGTTTGTATATCGATAGAAGCAAAATGCAACAAAGTAAAATGGAAGCAGAGTTAGTGAATTAATTGTGACGTACATGAAGCAGGCGAGTTAAACGTCCACTGGAGAGACAAAACCATCAGATCTGTGTGGAGCGATGAGGAGGCTGTAACCTTCCTCAAATTAAAACATGAAACAAACATAAGTTCCATATTTCCATAATGTTTTCAGTCGTTTGAGGTTTTAATGACGTCGTCTCATTGCACCATCCTCTTCTGTGATGGTTTAATGGCACCTGAATGGAGAATTAACGCCACCTACTGTTTATCTCAATGAAACTCACCTATTAGTGTAAAATAAAAGAATGAGTTACCCAAACTTACCTATGCGCTCACCCCACCACGTACCTCTTGCTGTAAACTCCCCCGCCACACCGACGAACTACAAAGCACCAACATCTCATACACAGAGCAATGTGTCTTGCTTGAGGTCTCCTCTAACGAAGGGTGTCCCTGATATCAACATGTTTCAAGTAGTTTTCTCTCCTTCAAGTCACGTCTTTAATGGGCAGCTCAGCCAATAAAATGTAATGACTTTCGCTGCCTTTTGATTTTATTGGTTTGGAGGCATAAAAAGAAATGTCCATTGTCTTTTTTTATGTAACATCTGGCCACAGTTGTGTACATATTCTCTCATATCCTATAAACATTTTTTTTTATTCTATAGTGAAGTGACAGCCTTCTTCTCTCAGGCTGATTAAAGCTCCATGTGCTGATAAATGATACAGATCCATTATCTTATGTTATGTGTCAGGTGGAGTCGGAGACGGCCACGTCGGAGCTGAAGCTCAGTAACACCACGGGTCGTCTGGTTCAGCTGGAGAGGGAGGTCGGCCTGCTGAGACAGAACAACCTGGAGGTCAAAAGCCTGGCGGAGACGTCCAAACACATCACCGACCAGGCCAAAATGAATGCAGAGGAGGCCCAGCAGGTGTCACGCACACTTTTATTCATTCTTACCTTTTTGAAATAGCACAGAAAACACACACAAAATGCTTTCATCTGCTGCTGTCATCCCAGTAACGCTTATTTGTTTGTGTGAAGGAGTTTGAGGTGGAGGTAAAAGATAAATTCGAGGAGGTGGAGGACCTGGTGGAGGATAAAGGGGAGTCGGTGCTGCAGGCGAGGAGGAGAGCGGACGAACTGCAGCAGGAGGCCAAAGAGCTGCTCGCCCAGAGCAGCAGCAAGCTGCAGAAACTCGGAGGTAGCCACATATGTCAAATCCTTTGTGTATTTCCATATTGCATGTTTTTACTTTTTCGTATGTTTGGTGCATTTCTTTTAGTTCATTCATGTATTTCTGAGATGTTAGAGGTGTTCAAATTAAGGGTAAAAGAGAGGTAGTCCATACACTGACTATTGCAGACGCCCAAAAGTTTAATTAGGCATTAATTATTACATACGCTCTATATATATATACCCAAAGAAATAAAAATAACAGCTCCACCTACAGTTGGGAGATCAAATGATCCAAAAAAACTTCCATAATCTCAAAAATCCTATGCAGGCTATATATAATTCACATTTTTATAAATTTACAATGTTATCAGATTTTGCAAAATATCTATATCAGTATCAGTCGGGCTATAGCTGTAATGATCTATTTTTTTTCAATTTGATTTATATTTAAACACAACACATTTGATTCAAAGTGCTTTACAGTTAAGAGAGAGAAGAACAAAAGACGGGAGAGAAAAAAGAAAATAAAGTAAAATCAGAAGTTTAAAGAAAGTGTACGTAGATATAACCACGTCCTACTGACATACATATAACAAAGACAAAATACAGGGATCAATATCTGTAGCTTAGGGCTACAACTAACAATTATTTAAAATAAAATGACAGAAAATTGTAGGAAAAAAAGGCCCAAGACAAAGTATTCAAACCGCAGAAAGCCAGCAAATATTCACATTTTAGAAGCATTTTTACTTTAAAAAAAAATTACATTAACAATTAATCAATTATCAAAATTGTTACAGATTAATTTTATGTAATTGTTTCAGCTGTAATGTAGTTTTAACCAATCAATTATTCCCAAGACGTTAAAAAATACAATCAGATGAGTAAAAAAAAGTGGTAAAATTAAAATAAATATAGATAAATGTAAAAATACAACAGTCATATAATCCCTTCAAACACCACACAGACACGTCTTATAAATGCTTTCTTTTCAACACACACTTATCTTATCTCCTGTGTTTTCAGATTTGGAGATCTCCTACGAGCTCAACCAGCGCATCCTGGAGGCCAAAGCTGCAGAGCTGGATGAGCTGGAGCGAACCGCCCGCCGGATCCTGGAGGAGATCAGCCACAAAGTGACGCTGTACAGCACCTGTCTGTGACGATCACCTGGACACTCCAGCACCTCAAACTCTTTACTGTTCTCAAGCGTACTGGCTGGGATTTTAATGGTGCCAAATGCTTTCAAAGCATTACAAAATACTGCTCCCAGATGATTCCCTGAGTATTTTATAGCTATTAGGACCAAACACTGTAATATGTTTGACACTTTCAGTGCTAAAAGTTTTAATTGTGTGTGAACTTAACACCCAAGTATATTTGGACAGCTGTGCCAAAAAGTGTTGTAACAATGGAAACACGTTTTTTAAAGCTGCCAAAGACCATTAAAGTATTGAGTCCCAAAGGAAACCACTAAAAGCCAATGTGACCTCAGTGCTCGAAACCAACAATGTGTAGAGAATAAACAACAATTTAGCTGTGTAAGATACTACAATCTGTGCATTTAAATATATGACCGAACGTATTTGATAGAAAGAAAGATAGAAATGGCGTTACATTGTGCTACCGGTCAGCTTATTTTGTTTTTCTGCCCTCAGTGGCTAAAGATATTAGTTTTTGGGCCTCTTTAATAGCAGCTTGATTCAGGACTCCACAACTGAAAATGTTCAAGGTTTCCCACCAAGATCCTTAAGCATAATGTCATCAATTTAGTTAGTTGATGACAGCCTGAACAATACTGCCTTACAAAGGCAGTGAACAGTAACTACAGAAATGGTGAAGTTGAGAAAGAAAGGTTTCAGGTTGTTAGCTAAACTGTCTTAACATATATAAGGTGTAAAACTTTGATTTTATGCCTTTTAGGCTGATTATTAATCATTGTCAGTCTTAACATAAAACCTCAAAAAGTAGCCTAGATCACAGGGAAAATGCAGTATTTATAAACAAAATGTCTTCATTTCTTTAGCATTCTTGTCCATTTGAACAAATGTGCTAGTTTTAATTTAATACATTTAAATGTGATTAAAAGTTTGACCACATCAAATCAAAGGAATTCCTAGAGTCAGAGGCTTTAGAGACGGCAGTTGATGCTACTTTGCTAAGCTAGGCTAGTTAGCGTTTAGCAGGACTAGCTTATCTGGAGTTACTTTTCCCCCTTAATGATTGGATTTTGCTTCTGCTTTATGTGGTACAACAACCTCAATACTATGTTGGGGCATCAAAACTGAATTGTCAATTACAGTAATCAGGCAGGACAAAGTGGTCTGTAGTGTTAGCTAGCTACAGCTATCTGATCAGCTAACGTTAGCTAGCCCGAGTCTAACACATGTTAAGGTTTTACGCATGTTAAGATTGGACAAAGACGACAAACCCTATTTACAAGAACAGAGAAACATATTTTATTTTCATTTTTTGGCATTCAGAAGAATATTTGTTCCTGCTAAAATAGAGCATCCTCCATGAAATAAAAATGAATTCAACATCAATACAAAACATGACAGAATCCTACAACACAGGCTTAACTTATACAGCACTCCCAACAGATGGACATCACTTAGTTTGTGAAATGAACACCTGTACTGTATTTATATAATGATAGACAATGTATTCTCATTACTTATGGTTCTATAGGATCTCAATACAGACAATTAAAGTCCACAGGACTGTTTCCAAACTTTCAACTTCACTCTGGAAAAGTGTCAAACAGTGCGATGTTATGGCTCTGTTGTTATGTAGCACTTCAAACAGCACAGTGATAGCAGCAGCAACATTTGTGTAGATTCTTGTTTATAATACTTGCACAATGGTTACAGATATGGGGATTTAAAGGCCAACGCTGACATTGATATTGTAGATTTTTTTCCATTTGAATGCCTCAAGAACGACTATTATTCAATTCAAGTTGTATGCTTGGAAGCAAAACCTGAAATAAAACTGAATCCACACAATCATGTGACAACTAAAAGGCATTTCTAATCAAATTGATGAATATTAGCAGCTGGATCAGACGAGGGTGAGGGAGGTTTGACAGACTGACAACACTGAAGCTGTTAAAGGAAAAATCCTCCCACAACACACAGGAATGATCTCCGTTTTCAGACATCTGGTGTAAAAATATATGGAGTTGTGGTCAGAGAGGAACTGTCACATCTGAATCTTAAAGCTAGGGTAGGAAGTGTATTTCAGAAGCATTCTCTGTTATATTTGTTGAAATTCTCTTTACATCCTGAAAGCAAATAATAAATCAAATGCTCTGGGGGGAAAGTCCGATATCTGTGGCCGTCCCAGGCCTGTAATAAGCCCATCAATCATCACTACCTGCTCGCCCTCTGTCCGTGCACTCATTGCACCTGAAAATGTGTTTTGGGGGAGAGGATTTGGAGGGAGGCCTGCAGGGAGGGGGTGGGTTTTCTTTCAGTTGGATACTTTCAAAATCTAGCTGTCTCTTGATAGTTTCTCCAACGTTACCTACCCTAGCTTTAAATCAAAATATCGACCCTATTTAGTGGTCAAACTAAAACAACCTTCACGAGCTACAGCTTTTAAGCTCCAAAACAAAACATTTACAACTACTAAGACTGTGAAAGTGCTTTGGATGTTTTTTTCTACTTCCTGGAACTCATGGGGGTAAAGGGTCGAGTCAGACGTGGGGTTCCTGTCTGCACAAGCTTCCGGGTCTAGTCCCTGCTGCGGGGGTTATGTGGTGGAGGAGCTCCCTCCACAGGAGCTGAGCTGGGAACCGAGAGCAGCTGGCCGGCGTGCATGCGTTCATTGACGCGCAGCTGACACCCGTCCTGCAGCATCCGTAGAGCTATCTTGGCAATGTTGCGTGAATCGTCCAGGCCAGAGTGAGGACGGCCTTCATACTTCAGACCCAGCTTCTCCAACATGGTGCTCAGCTTCGTCTGTGTGCGGGGAACCTGGAGGGGAGGATAATGGGGCATAAAATTATTTTAAACGTTTCTAAGATCCTTAAATGCTACATTCGACATTTGCCATTAGCAGCTCCACGATAGACATTTAGTCACAAAACTGGTAACTGAAGTGAAGAGAAACACAGCAAATTGCATCATATATGATGAGTTTGATAGAATTAAAAAAATAAAAATAAAAATCCATATAATAAATTTTTGGGATAATTTAAAGAGCAGTGCCCAAAATAAGATATCATGTGCTGTGTTTAACTTGCTACAGAAACTGTATGAAAACAATAAATATCTTTCTACATGGATGCCTATGATTAAAAACTTTCTTCATAAATGTGGGTTATCATGTTTATAGCTCAATTGTGTTAATATATTACATTTTAGTTAAACCTCAAGAATATGGATCATCAGGACTTGCACGATTAGCTTTATAATAACCCTCTGTGTAATAATTATAGGTTTAAGGTTTTTCATAGCCCTGTACAAGACAAACTTAGATCGCCGTAATCTGCCAATTTCAAAGAGAAATTTATGTGACAATGTGTAACTTTATGATTGACAGAAGATCAAGATGACAAATACCATTACACATTAGTTTGTCTTAGATCTGATGATGAGAGAAAAAGATTAAATAACGCTACAGGATTCATCCAACCTGTTAAATGAAAAAATAAAAAATACTTCAACACTAAAACATCAAAGAGTTAGCCAATCTCACTAAGTTGTGAAGTTTGTTAAAATAATACCTGCTTCTTTTCGGTAACTACTGGACACTTATCACAATGTGCTTGTTTTCATATTTATTTATTTATTCATTACATTTTCTTCTTTATCGTATTGCATTTGCCCATTACTGAGGAATAACTGTGGCTTTTTATCAGAATCAGAAATACTTTATTGATCCCCGAGGGGAAACTCTTTAAAAATTAGTAACTTATGAGTAACTGTGTCCATAAACTTCCTTCAGGGGTCGTCGTAAAATAAAAATAAAATTCTTCTGTCTGCCATCTTAAAACTATTAAAAAACCCAAACCTTGTAGAAGTTTCCGTATGATTTCCTTATGTTAATCCACTTCTTTGCAAACTGAGGATATCTGATCCGGCTAATCCGGCACTGGATGTTGAGGAACTTGCTCATATCCCAGGCCCTAAAGAAGATGGAAAACAACAGCAGTGTAACTGTCAGTTAAGATGTCACTAAGCTGACGAGAAGAGACACACTTTTCGTTCAAATTCTGCAGTATTAGTGAATTCAAACATCATACCCATCAGTTAGAATGGCATATTTGTACTTTGTCCCGAGCTCCCTCTCCTGTAGCCAAGCTACGACCCGCTGAAGGACCGCAGGAAATGTGTCTGCATCATCGACCATTTTCTGCTCAACAAAACGACATTTTATTCATGTACACAAAAACATATACATATATATAACATTGTGATATAAACTGAGCTCAACTAACCTGTGTTATTCCTGTTAACTTCACACAAAAGTCTGAAAGCTGTGGGTTCAACTCTGGTTTTACATATTCCTGAAAGGTGTCCACCTGCAAAATAAATGGGGAAAACATTATCATAAATACAAAACTCGCCCTGCAAGTAAAAAAATAAACGACATCACAAACTCAACTTACAATTTCTAAAGTGTGCGTGTTGATAAGAACCATGGGGAACTCAATGATTTCATGATGGAAGTCTGCAGGATTATCCTCCTCACATGTTGCTTCAAAGTCCACCACACAGATGTAGTCGTAGTAGGTGTCAGTGGGTCCTCCCTCTGCTGCAGACTGCATCAGCTTCTGCTTCTTGTAGTGGCTCTTCAACCTCTTCTTCATCACATCCTTTACACCTCTTTACACACAAAGAGAAAAAAAAAGAGCTTAGGAAACACTTTTTCTATGTCTAGTAGCTTTCGATACTGGCGGTAGAAAAGTTTATCAACTGAGCTTGAGGTTTCTGCATATACATTTAATTTGTGTATTTTTTGTTGTTTGTTTTTCTTCAAATAGTTACCAAATGCAGCTGTAGATCCTTTTAAACTGTGTGTGTTCACTGTATTGTGGCTGCTATTACCTTGTGTCAAGCTGCAGCTGTGATAACTTGATCCGAAGCTCCTCCTTGGACATGCGGTTGATGTGTCCATTAGCCAAAGCGATCTCTTTGTACACCGGATGACTGAAGTCGCTGTTTGACTGAGACGGGGACACCTGAGGATCAGATTCTTCGGGAGGACATATCCTGCTGCAAGGCTTTGCCTGAAGAGGAATTGTCAGTCATTATACATACAGAGCATTAAGGAAGTCGTAGATCTGGTTTGTTTATAGAAAGAGATAATATTAGAGTAAATTCCAAAAATGCGTCTGCTCTGATGTGTAAAAGTGCACAGGTCAGAAATGTCACTCAATATCTTTCAACAGAGAACCCTCTTCACTTTGGTTTACAGATGGCAACAAATTAAAAGGAAAAAACAATATAAAGTGTCTTATTGAGGTGTTGGGCCACCACTAGCTTTCAGAACAGCTTCAACGCTCCTCAGCAGATATTTTAAAAGTCTCTTTCTGGATGGATGAACGCCTTCCTTCCAAAAAATATTCCCTCTTTTGGTGTTTTGATGATAGTGACGCTGTCTAACACAAGGCTCAAATCATTTTCATACCATTCAGTGAGCTCTCGTAAACTGTATGGAAACATCTGGATTCATTATGTTTCTTCACTCATTTATTAAGGTTTTTTCCTTTGTCACTCATCTGTATATTGATCAGAATTTAAGAAAACTATACCAATGATTTTGCTTTCCTTTACACGATTCACTAGAAATCAGGTATACTTTACATGGACATTATGTTTCATAAACTATATGCTGCAGGGATAAATGCAGCCACTTCTACCACTGTTGGTTCATTAGAAGACTACTTCAATATAAATCTCACTCTTCTGATCCATCAATGTGAATGACAAAATATCTTATTTCTATTCTTCCGCCATTTTGTATTTATTTATTTTAAAATCCCATGCTTTATGTCAAATGCAGGAGAGGGAATAATATTATAAGAATAACGTTATTTATATAGCACCTTTCAAAACAAAGTTACACACAATAAAAACAAATAATAAATGCAAATAAAACCCAAAACATAAAATATTAAACACGATAAAATAGGACAGGGATAGGGGTGGAAGGGAAGTGGGTGTTTCTGGGCAATTTGCTGATATTGTTTTGATGACTGACTGTTTCCCCAACAAAATCAAGAATAAATCTGTGAACACTGAATGACAAGAAAAAGAAAGGAGAAACATGATTAACTTAGCTTAATGTGCAGGTGATTATAGAAAATTGACTAAAACATGCTAAAACATTGACAAGGCTGTTTAACTCTTAGAAGAAAATGGCAGCTTTTATAGCTGGTTCCCTCTTACACGTTTTTATAGAAGTGACTTCAATTTAGTATACTAGGTTTTAAATATAAAAAGGTGCTAAATATAACTGTGAACCAAGTACTTGTTCATAGCAATTTGTATGCTATTACCGGACCTTTACAGATAAGAGACTCCGCGTTAAATTGCTTGTTTAATCTGACTGTATCTAATATCATAACATGAAGCTAGCTTGCTGCTAACACCAACCTGTTCATCTTCTCTTGTTTTAGACATCTTCACATTGACGTCCTTGGCGTGAATGTTCTCCTTGTGCTCATCCATTTAAAGTGAAAGTTAATCCAGAAACTAGTCAGCAATTTAAAAACAACCTAAAGTGAATTTAATTCAGGAAAATAACGTTACTGTCTAACGCTAGTGGTCTTGCTAGCTACACTTGCTAACATTAGCTAACAGGATAGCCAACATTCCTGTGTGACTTCTTCGCGCGTGTCTACTTTGAAGCCTCCGAGTACGATGCTAATTCGATAAGTTATTATTATATTTGTCAAAATTTAAATCTAACAACACATTTAATCGATACCGTTACTATTTCAGCGCCAGTTGCAGCTCTCCGCAGCAACATTAAACTTTTTAAGGTGGACAGTTATGACGACTTCCGCTTTGCGCCAAAACAACCTGACGCTCACGGCCGCCATCTTGTGTTGTGGATGATGCAAAAAACATGTCAAATACTGTATTTTGGCATATGTAGTATTTTTCAAAACATAACATGGATACTTACTTACTGGATTTTATTAATTTGATAATAAATATCATATTCACACCTGCAGAATGATGAGTTGCCTCTCTTTTGATTTATTATGCAGTTCTTTCACAAATATATATCGAAGATGTTAGGAAAAAATAAAAAAACTTATGTTGATGTTTCAAATTTTGTGTTGTGTTTATTTATTTATCTCTGCGCTTGTTGGTCTTGTCTATTTTTGCTATGCTCCAGTTCATTTTTCCATCTTTATTTTTCTTTCGTTTCTTGTTCTGTAAATTGTTTTTGTTTTTTGTATTCATAAATAATAGGAATGATCAAATGAGTTACATATTGATCTGTGTTCACACTATAGTTTATCAACTCTGAGAGATGGTCTTTTTAAATTTAGGAATATATTCTCATATTCATGTGTTTACAGTGCTAGAATTAGACATATCAACATTAGTAATATAGTGGCTACGATTTTGTTGATCAGATGGATGATATCTATAAAAAAATATCCTGTAAACTTACATCTTGAATAACACATATATAAAGTATGTATAATGTATAAAATAACACTGTTGGTCATTTTTTTCTTATATAACTAGTGTGTATTATAATCACAATTGTTTTCTTTTCTGTTTGTCTACTATTTTCCTCTATATGCGTTGGAAAAACAAGTGTCTTTACATGTCAAATTGATATTTATAAATAATCTTTTAAAACACTTCAATTTATCACACATTTGTGAAAGACTTTGGGCGATTGACGTGTAATTTAGAGGCACTGCTCATATCTGACAGCTAGGTGGCAGTCTCCTCTAAGTTTTATTCTGTGCCATGCATACATACATAGAATATAATGTATGTACATATATATGCCTTAGTAAATGTACAGGACTCAGTGCAGATGTTTGAACCTAACCTGGGCCATGCCTTCCTGAGGAATATTAACTCCAGAGGAAACAGAGCAGTGTGTAGGGCAAAGAGCAGGAGGCAAGAAAAGGAGCCAAACACCTTCTGAATAATGAATCGGAGGCTGGCAAAACTGGATAAAAGATTTATGATCCACAAAACAGCTGGAACATGGACTTGCTACTTGTTCTATGTGCCATAAAACACTGATGTATCCAACAGTTTAGCTAAAATGCTACAGTGTTTGGCACTCAATCAAATGAAAATGTCTTTCTTGATGGAGATCACTCAAAACCACCTGACATTTATTTCAAGATGCATCTGTGAATCCTTCAGGACTGAATTAATTTCCTGTCAGTCATCTGTCATTGCTTCACTTATCTCCAGAGGTGGAATAAGTGCTCAGATCACTAACATAAGTAAAAGTAGCAATACCACAGTGTAGAAATACTCTGTTACAAGTAAAAATCAGTTTATATAAGTAAAAGTACAAAAGTATTAGCATCAAAATATATGTAAGTAACAAAAGTAAAAGTACTCATTATGCAGAATGACCCATTTCAGAGTGATGCATATTATATTATTGGATTATTATCACTGATAGGTCAATGTTGCAGCTGATTACTTTATGTACTGCTGTGTAGCTAATATATCATAATGTATTTGTTGATAATATTTTGTATTAATAATCTGAGTCTGTAAAGTAACTAGTAACTAAAGTTATGGAGTAAAAAGTACAATATTTCCCTCAGAAATGTAGTGAAGTAGAAGTATAAAGTAACATAAAATGGAAGTGCTCTTGACATTTTTTAATTTGATTTGATTTTTGTGGCAAAATATAAGTGGATTGAATTGCACTTGATTTCATTTTCAGTATTATATCTTTTCTACAGCATTTAGAAATAGGCTATAAAGATCCTGGATTTTAAGTATCCATAAATTCACATCAGTAAATCACTATACCTACTCATAAAGCTTATAAAAACTGAAGTGAAACAAACATGTCAGCTAGCCAATAACTGCATTATAGATGCCACTAAATTATGTTCTGACTGTTCAGATACAGTCTGACCTGGTGATTTAATCTTTCAAGTTGACAAAAGGCTCCTTTAGAAATCCACACCATGTGCTTGGAATAGTTTTAATCCCTGGACAACCTCTTCATTCCCATATTATCCACATCTGAAAACACTGTGCCTGTCACCCTCCATCATTACACACTGATCCGTTTTTCCATGCTAGTCAATCTGTCTGATCCTCATCTCTATCATGCCTGGTTAAAAAATGTTCATGAGTAGGACACATTGTTTAAAATGGACATTTTGGGAAATACACATTCATTTTCTAGCCCAGGTAGCCTTAGATGAGAAGACTGATAGCACTCTTATTCCATTAAACATAAAGCTAGAGCCTGGTTAGCTTAGCTTTAGCTTAGTTTAGCATAAAGACTGAAAACGGGGGGCAAAGCTAACAAACCCGACTAGCAGCACCTCTAAAGCTCACTAATTAAATGTTTTAATCCTGGTTCAACCATGTAAAGCAACTAGTAACTTGGGTTTGCAAAGTGTTGTATATAAAGTTTATTATTATCTGTTTTTACTAAAACTGACATTGTGGTGTAATGGGCGGTTGGGTGCCAGAGTATTTCCAGGCACCGGACTCCAGGAAGTGACTGCACCAACAGATAGTGGCACATAATCCATCAAAACACCACAAAGTGCCTTTTTACACTTTGGTTTTTGTACGGATTAAACAAACAAGATATAACATGTTAATTAGCAAACTTTAGAGATGATGGTAGGTGGATTTTGTTACTTTTGGGCAGAGCCAGGCTAGCTGATTATGCTAAGCTAAGCGCCTCCTGACTGTAGCTTCATATTGGGAACTTACAGACATGACAGGGGTATTAATCTTCTTATTACAATACGAAGGAACAATGTGAGGGGAAAAAACTGAAATGTGAGTGGCCCAGCTAACTATTTATGATTTATCCAACAATTATAAGTATAGGTAAAAGTTCAAAATAACCAAAACTATGTGTTGCAGTAGTATTGAGCCTTATTTTGGTTTTGGGAAAAATGTAGGATATGTGGTTTTAACGTGGATGTTATGACAGCAAATAACTCTGGAGTCCTGAATACTATATATCTAATAATCTTTTGAATAGGCCTACTACAAAGAACACACTTAGTGCTTTTTCTCTACACCAACGCACCACATTGCGCAGCTGGTGGGTGTTTGTTAAGTAATTTACACCCATTTTATGTATGAATTCCTTATGATGCTTGCAGAGTGGTTTGATCCCTGTCCTCACATCGCATCACAGCCTGCCTGATGGATAATGTATAATGGATGGGATGTTAGGAATAAAAAATAAAAAAAGGACCAATAGGAAACAGAAAATCAGGAGCAATCTTACAAAAACAAAGATTTATTCTCTCATTTGAAAAAAAATATTATGGAAAACCCATAACCAGAAACTAATGCACATAGAAGAGACAGAAATTTTAAAATTCATTATGGACTTACAAATACAGCTTTTGAGAGGAGGTGCATGTCTCTCATGAAGAGGAGACAGAAATAGTGTTTGAGACAATTTGGAAAATACATCAAAGACTAATGGTAAGAAAACAAATGTAATTTCAGTGTTATTTAGAAAGGCTGAGGTGCCTTAAAAATCTCCATATTTGGCTTTTGAAGGGACGCAAACAGAAGTTGCACAGTAGAAGAAATAAGCTGCATTGAAAAGGCATCAGTCCCACTTCATCCCCCTCATCATCACAGTGATAAAGGGTGAGGGAGCATGGAGCTACATTGTTCAGTTTCCTCTGTCCAATCTGTAATGCTGCATTCATGTCACATGGGAAAAACGGTTGCTATGGTATTGATATTACCACTTATGGTTTTTAGTTTGTGGTAAATGCTGCTTGGGAAGAAGGGAAATGGAGATGATTTTTCTAGGTTACTGACATTTCAGTATTTTAGTGCAAGAACAGACATACTTATTACAAGTTAAAAAAAAAAAATGCAGGACTTTCTGTGCTAGTTTCAGAAATCATTTGAGTCACTTCCCAGCTGCGCTAGAGCGTCAAGTGTGAAAAAGGCTGAAAGGAATTATTATGAGCAATTCAAATGTAGTAGCAGTAATCACCCACGGTTTCTCCGTGGCTTAAAACAAGTTTCAACAGGTGGGAATCCTTTCAAGTCAAAACTTTGGTCAGAACATAGCTTAGTTATTCCCACCAGACATGAACGTAGCATAACACCAAAGACTTCACAAAAAAGTTAATTTGTTCTGTTCACCTCTTAAAAAGGCAGTTCAATAAAATCAGGATCTTTAAGTCAAACATGCTCGCATTTAGAGCTTTTCTCTAGTTGTCTAGGTTTTCCTCACAGTTTACATGCTAGCTGGTCGACGCTAAAGCTGCAGCCTTTGGAACTGAGTAAAGCACGTCAACTCACGGACCAAGTTTATTTCTCAAATAACTTTGAGAAGCAACTGTTACCCGAAAAACATAAAACAGATTTTACATGACAAAAACCCCCAAAGCATTAAATTAAGAAGACAGGAGGCAGTTTATAAGTGTTCCTTTAAAAGGAATAGTTCTGACATTTTGGGAAATATGCTTATAAGCTTTTTTTCTTGTACATGAACGTACACTCAGACAGACACAAACCCACACAGTTTAAAACAACAGCTTTAAAAATGTCCTTTTGAATGAGACACTGACAAGAAAAACATCACATAAATACATAAACATTTAAGTACAGACACACAGTACAAATCAACCTTCAGCTGGATGTGTCTTGTGTTGTCGCAGCTGGCTGGTGTACAAGGAGGCGTTCTGTGCAGGTTCAGGAGTGATCGACGGGCCACATACTGCCAGTGAGTGTTTGTTTAGAGGTGTGAGGTGCTGCTATAACAGATACACTTCCCTTTAAGGACAGGAAATATCATCATCCTCATCCATACCCTCAATAAAAGCCCACTCCTCTATATTTAGATTTTAGTGTCTGTTGTTGGTGTGATCAGAATCTTCTGATGACCAGATAGGGGCGAATCCAAAAGCCAATAATATGGCTGGCATCTGATCAATTTCAGCTGATTTCTGTCTTATTGGTCCGGTACTTTGGACTGTAATGATACACTGTTATGTCAGCGTTGTGCCACGTTTATACGTTTCAGCCTTGTAGACAGCACGTTATTAGAGCTTTGTCACAGTTCTGTTCACTTGGAATAACATATCAGTTTACATCTGTGTGTTGTTTGTTGTGCTGTGCAGGTGCATTCTGGGAAAAGGCTTTGTGGATTTGTGTGGACTCCATTTAGACATGCAAAGCCATAAATCAAGTCACTGTGGAGGCTAAAAATCGCTGGGGAACTAGGGCTAGTGTAAGGCTACATGTAAACTCCTCCCCAGTTCTTGTGTTGCCATGACGACACACCTCATGGAGACCTGGACCCAGGGTTGGCTAAAGTTTTCTGGTCTTATTTGTAGTCCTAGATCAGTGCGGGAGGACCAGTCGTTCCAAAGCGCACTGTAAATGTTCCCAGTTCTTCCACAGCAGCGCTAACACAGACACGCCCACGCAGGTGAGCGCCAGGTGAAGGCGGCTACGCAGCAGCGGGGCGGTGAACTTGGCCGCCGTGGAAACGCACACCAAGATCACGGTGACGATAGCCAGCATGATGTTGATGCACTTCCCCAGCAGCACCTTGGCGTCAGTGTTTTCCACCTGAACTGTCTGTTGCTGCTGCTGCTGGAGCTCGAGCTTAGACACGCGAGTCTGGCACGACTCCAGGACCTCCTGCACACGCACACACACACACACACACACACACTCTCTATGGTTAAGATCAGGGAAATACCTGAGAGCAATGAGTCACAAGGGAAGGGCAGTGAAACTGGATTAGATATGAATTAACATCAGCTGCATTAGAAATTAACAGGAGTTGAGTATCACATTAGAAATGAATGACAGATGCTGGAGGCACCTCTAGCAAGTATTGTCATTAGTGACTTATCTGTTAATTAATCATTTGGTCTAAAATAGTGAAAATGCCCGTCACTGTTTCCCAGAGCCCAAGGTGATGTTTTCATATGGGCCATTTTGTCCGAGTATAGAGCTGCCAAGTGGGAGGAGCGGCTGGTCCTGGAAGTATTTGTCCCCACTCTGAATTCCTGTTTAAAAATGTTCTTTTAATGATATCCTTTATGTTACTTAACAGAAACGTTCCCTGATAAGGTAACACCCTTATGGGCTTAAATTCTGACCATCAGTTAGAATTATTTATTTTGGCAGATGGCTCTAAATACCACAATACCCATGAGCCTCGGCTGCTGTTGCTACTGTATGGAGAAGAAGCCAGTCGGAGGTTCGAATCAGTGATAGCAAATTGAAAGTGCTTTGTTGTGCCATAGTTCATCCAACACTGACCCAGAATCTGAGAGTTGATTAATTTAAGCTGCACACTACAGTATATTTTCAGTTTTTCTTTAGCTTCGCCTCCCGTTAACATTCATTTTAAGCTCCATGGTTGAGTGGTGGTACCGAAATATACATTGGGATTCTCTTATCAAATTATGTACGCAGAAAATATCTGGTTCTTTGATAAAAAGTTGAAGGTAGAACTCTAATACAGTTGTACAGATAATTTAGTCACCACCAACAACAACAAATGGTACTTTAACATCCGGAACCAGGGGCGTCTGAAATAGCTCCTTACATTTGGCAACTCTATTCCATTTATAATGAAATAAAACAGATTTAAGACTCTGCAAACGGTGAATTTTTGTCATTTTTGCTTAATAAATGACTTAAACTATTAATAGACTATCAAAATTCAAAAATCTAAATAATAATTTCAGTTCAGTAAGTGTCTGTATAGTCAAAAACAGAAATTCCAGTGCTGTACTTCAAATATGTGTTAGTTAAAGGTTAAATGTGAGTGTGTGGTGCATTATATAACTGCTACTTATAGGCTAACTGTGTGTCTGTGTATGTACGGCATATAAAAACACACATTACCTGTATGTCCCTGGCCCTCTCGTAGGCCTGGTAGGCCACCTTCTCCTCAATACTGGCCAGTTCCTGCTTCAGATTACTGGTCTCGTGCTGGTGGAGCTCTGTCAGGTCATTTAACTGGTCCTCCAACCGCTCATACCTGACAGACAGAAACACACACACACACACACACACACACACACACACACACACACACACACACACACACACACACACACACACACACACACACACACACACACACACACACACACACACACACACACGCAGAGTAGGTGGAGGCAGAGAGCCAAGGAGATGCAGAACAATGCATAATTGAGTGTGTGTGTGTGGGCGAGTAACAGTACAGCAGTTTATCTACTACTGCAACTAAGCTGCTGAAAACATTTGCCCTTGGTTGACTGAGCAACAGTCTGGGGGTTTGTGTGTAAGTTCCACTATCTATTTTTAAATAACAAAAGCTTATAATAATGGCCCCTCTAAAACTGTCAAAAGCACTTTAAAGTTCAACAGCAGATATTTAAACAAAATTTGCCCAGTTAGGAGTGAGGATTACTGGATTCCTGGAGCAGAAGTATAAATATTTGTTGTCATCAATATTTATTTCGATATGTTTAAATATTTTAGGTTGTAATATATAGCTGATCTAGATGAATGATTTCCAGCTTTTGTGGCTTGTGACCGCTTAAAATGAAGCAATATCTACTTGTGACCCTTCATACGTCTACAGGTTACGGCTTCAGTGTGGCCGTTCAACCAAAGAGTAATTTTTCCTTCTGGGGCGGTTTCATTTGAAGGACTTTTAGAGGCATGAGGAGGATAAAGTATCCAAGATTTTGAAAAAAAAAAAAAAAAAAAAAAAAAAAAAGCAAAACATTTGAGAAAAGCCAGAAGAAAATATACGTAATTTGACCAAAATATATATAGTTTTTCTTTCTTATCTCTTTAATCTTCTTGGACCCCTCAGATTTATGTTAGCTCCTGGCCCCCAAGTTAGGATTCACTGATTATATAGATTATATTATTGGAAAAGATTGTGATGGCCCTTTTTGGTTTGGTCCTTTTATTAAAGCGCACCTCTCCTAACCTCAACTACATGACACATAATATGGTCTGGCTACTGATGACTGTTTACCCTTAACTCAGAATATAGTGGACTGGAGACTATATTTAAATTAATTTGATTATTTACATATTTGCGTATTATCTTTCATCTTTGTATCTTTTAATATTTGTTTTTTCCCCCCATATTGTATTGATTCAGTTGTGTGTGTATATAATTATGTTTTAATCTTATTATTCGAACCACAGTGATGTTTATGATGTGTTAAATGTGGTAATGTCCTGTTCTATGTGTTGCTTTCTGTTTAAATTCAATAAATTGCACTATATACTATAAAGACTCCCAGTCATCACACACTGAGGAGGGCAAAGCCTGAAACATCCATGTGTTTACTGTTGCTATTAATCTAATAGAGTGTGGCTTTACCGACTTATTTATGTATTCTACTTTGGAGTGTATTTTGCTGACCATCACTTGGTATGTGTGTCCTGTATGGTACCGATATTGGCAGGGTAAGTGGTTAAATTCCTTAATCCATCCTAAACACGTGTGTGTGTGTGTGTGTGATGCTGTACCTACCTGTATCTCTCCTCCTGCATCATCTGTGTGAAGTAGCTGTAATCTCGTTTGAACTGTGAATTCAGAGTCTCCATGTCCTCTGCCAGCTGTGCCTGAGCCTCCCTGATATCCCGCACCATGTCCAGCACCTCCCCCAGCCGCCCGTTGGAGTCTGACCTCCCCGGACCTCCAGACCCCGCCCCCGAGCCCCCGGCCAGATTCCCGTTTGAGTCAGCGGATGCAGACGTCCCCGTGGAGCACTCGTCATCGCTCTGGTACTTGGTCGCCTTGGCTACTGTGTTGGCACTGCCGCTCAGACCTCTCGCCCCGCCATCCACCTGCAGCCCCGACCCCGCCTCCATGGAGCTCTTGAGGTGTGCGATGTTGTCAGCGCTGCCAAACTTGTTCCTGATGAGGTTGGCGAACTCCCGCGACTTGTTGAAGAAGAACGGTGGTGAGAGCGACACCCCGGGCCCGATTGTCTTCACTTTATCCAGTGCCGGATGACGTCCAGTGGCACTGACGTCCCGCAGGCTGCCCTCCTTGCTGTGAGTCCCAGACTCCTTGTTGCTGCCATCTTTGTGGCTGTGTTTCCCGTTGGTCTCGCTGTCCTTCACGCGACGGTGGTACTGCTCCAGCTTCCTCTGCAGCCGGGCGATGGTGTGCGCCGACTTCTGGTTCTTCTTTTCAAAGACCTGACGTATTCGTCCTACCTGCTGCTTGTCAGCGTTGTTCACCAGCTTCAGGTACTCTGCGACATTCTGGTCCCGAGCCGTCTGCTCCACCTTAATCTGCTCCGTCACCTAAAGGGAGAATGAAGGGAGAAAAATTGATTTCTCATGAAAACAATCTGATACCTTATGTAAACCTCTCTGTGTGGAACTGATTAAGATGTGTGTGTAAGTTAACATGCGGCCGTAATGACAGATCACATCTTCACTATAAGTGGAGAGGGTAATACAACAACATGCTTTTTAGGATTATTAAAATTTTATTATATGAGGTTTATGAAATTTTGTCACTGCACTGTATCAACCTCACAACAATAGACACACCATCGTGTTTTTGTGGAATACATGTAACACACACAGTTTGTGTTGCAGCATTACTGGTGTTGTGTATAGATAAAAAGTGTTATTATATGCTTCAATATCTCTTAACCAAACCACTTCGACTGGTAAAGTCTGGTGAAGGCCAAACCAACCTGCTAAACGTAGCTCCTCCATAGTGTTTTTTTTTTAACTCCAGTTGCTAAAAGTTTGTTGTTAATAAGATGTAACGTCACTACTGGTTTCCTGAGCTGTTGTCCTTTATCAAACTCTGTTAAACATGTAATAAAATATATTCCGTCCATGCAAAGTTTCAAAATGATCCAGATTAAAGTGCAGAAAATGTCAGAATGTTAGAAAAACTGTATGGAGTACATTTTTGGTAACATTAGCTAAAAGTGATTGGCAACACTTCTGGTTTTACAGAAAGGGTCTACCATTGCGTTCACATTAAAATGCATTTATTGTGAAGCACATGCAGGAAGTGGGGAAGCATCAGCTGTAGCTTTACGCATGTTAACTTAGTAGTAGTAGTGCTAATTTCACACTATTCCACTGATACGCAGATGATGGTAATGCACCAAGAAACACAGCAATGTGCCAACAAATGCAGAGAAGAAGAAGACTGGTAGCTAGCAAACACGGATGAATGAACAAACAATGTTGGATTAAAATGTTAAGAAAACAAATCTGCTTTGAAAGTGTTTTATGAGAAAGGAAATGCATTCAACACGTTTGTTTGACCTCAAGCATTCACACCAAGAGCTTTGTTGAGTAAAACTAAATGTAAACATAATTTTTGTTTGTTTTGTAGTGCTTTGTATGTCACTGGGAGCAGTAATTCATTATATCATTTTGTTAATAATCTCTTCTTTGCGTTTCAGTTACGGTCCCAAAATGCTTTAAAAAAATTAGGATAAATCACTAAATCAACTGAGAGAGAATGAACTAAATTGCATTGATGCCTAATATTCTTATGGTGGAAATAATTCCACTCTGAGAAACTTTTCTACCATTTGTAATGAAAGCTGAGACAACAAGGACTATAATGAAAATGAATCAGAAGATGGGGTGGACTACAATTTTTTGTTAATTCAACCAACTTTAACTGCTATACAGAGTACCATCAAACCGAGCTAAGGAGATACTTAATTCAGTCTATTACTTTTGTGAGGTGTTTGTTCAGAGGGCCCACGTGTCACTTGCGTAGACACCGCTCTGCAAGTCAAACACAGTAAATCTACAAAGAGACTAATGTTTCCTCTGACCTTGAGGATCTTCTGCTGCAGGCTGTCGATACCAAGCGCTCCTTTGGTGAAATCCAGGCCCACTCCGTCATCTCCAACACTGTCCACCACGTCCAGGTTGGACTCGGAGCCGCCACGACGAATGGGCACCGGGATGCTGAGGATGTTGACATCGCTACTGCTGCGCTCCGCCTATGGACACACATACAAAAGAATGAAGAGGAATGAAAAAACAAAAGAAACAAACAAAAAAATCAAAAAATAGTGAAGCCCGAGGTGACGTCTTAAAATGGCTGTTCTGCTCGACTAACAGTCCAAAACCCCCAAATATTCAGACAGTGATATATGACAAAGAAAAGCAGCAAATCCTCTCATTTGAGAGCCTGGAACTAGAGAAACGTGGCATTTTTTTTAACTTTTTTTGCTTGAAAAATGACGATTAATCGATTATCAAAATAGTAATAATATTTTTCTGTCCATTAACTAATCGAGTCAGCTTTAAGTGATATTATTTCAAAAACAAACATTCAGTATTCAGTGTGTCATCTCGAGTGGAGCTGAAAATCTAAAGCCAGACAACATCTGATACTGTCATTATAGCCTTGGAGATGTATTGCCTTTCACAAATAGGTATACCTATGATAATGACTGTTGTTGAAACTAGTACTTGAGAGGCACAAAATTATATAATGCCTCGTTCAACAACTTCAGAGAGAAAATTAAAGCTCCTCTGAAGTACAATAAGTGGTATACTGATAATATAAAATACATATATTGCAAATAAAAGACTTGCACTGACATCAGGCACTGCAGCCTGTATAGGCTTTCAGGCTAAACTATGTGCCAAAAACCTGCTGCACAATCTCGTGCCATTGATATAAAATATCAGGTGTGTTGTGGCCTCGTAGAAAAGTTTCTATCATCTTCTGAGTTCACTATTATATCTCTCGCTTAACTGTCTGTTTTGTCTCCACACACACACACAACCACATTGGCAAGAAAGACAGAAAATAAGAGCAGAGCTAAAAAAGAAAAACAAGAGGATCAAAAGAGTATTGAGTGCTTAGTCTTGAGAGGATTCTTGTGTTTAGACTAGAGGGAAATAGGGAGGAAAAAGGCAGCTGATGAGAGTAAATCTGTCTTAAGACTGTAAAATGGTCAGTTAGTGGAGCAGTGTGGAGGCCAGGGCTCCAAACAAACAGCCCCCAGCGCCCCTTGTTCTGAAAATCCACTCTCTGTATTGACAAAAGCAGACGATTATGTAAGGCAACCTAAAATATTAGTATGTGGTAACTCTAGTTGCCACGGCAGCAAAGCGCACACGGACAGACTAAGCTCTAAGATGCACACAAATGAGCAAACTGCTGACATACCCTGAAGGCGGGCTTTTTGGCTTTATTCTTTTTTGTCTTTTTCTTACACACAGACGAGCAGAATACATGACGCTTTAATTGTGTCCTGTGGCTTTTGGCTGTACAGCCTGTGATACATCCTGCAGAGTCAGCAATCATCATCCCTAGCAGTGAATAATATTCCTACAATATCAAACAGTTACAGTAACTTATTTAATTAACAGAGAGTCATTCATGTGAATCCATTGTTCTGAATTAAACTATACTTCTTGCTACTCCTGAGTACAGATGGCTAACACCCTCAGAACATCACACATCCATCGGTCCAACCAGACGGCCAGAAATGCAGCCAGAACAAACCTGTGTTGTAAATAATTCTGATACAAACAACATTAAGTAAAAATATAGAACATTTGTGGTTTCTAGCTTCACAATCTGAAGATCTGTTTGGTTTCCTCTCTTTTATAAAAACGATAAAATAAACAATGTGGGGATTTTTTGGTGGTAAGACTAAGAAGCAGTTTTTACGCTCTTGTAGCTTGTGATGAGATTTTTTAAAAACAATTTATAGCTGTAAGGATGAGGCCATTAACCCTCAAATGTCCAGTCACCCAGAGACACCATTCAGGTTTTATTTGTATGCCATGCAGTATACCTGGATTATGTTTCCAAATTATCTCAGAGTAACCCAATCCCCTAAGAAATAATTCACTAGCCACCAAAAAAGTCTATAAAATTTTCTGATTAATTAAATGTCCATTTAATTGTTCAGCTATACTGTATTTTCTGTAAATTTAGTCTCCCTACATGATGACCTAAATGTGGTTTCAGACGGAGAAATGCTCTTATTCCCTTAATTTTAATGTACTTCATTTTTTTGTGCCTAAAAGAGGAGAAAGATTTTGTGTCAAAAAATAACACAGCCTAAAAGCGGAACTCCACCTATTGTACACATCAAAGTCTGTTTACAGGTCTTGGGGAGTACTTCTGCATATGTGAAAAAAGTTGTATAAAGCCTTTTGCGGCTCCACAGGAAGCTGTGTGAAGTCTGATAAATCTGATAATGTCTACAAGTTTGAAAATGAAAAACAAATGAGGGTGTGGAGTTAGAAAGAAGTGAGCTCACCTCACCTCTGTAGCTCGCTCCTCATCTCTGCTTGAGGCTAGCAGCTAGAGGCAACATTAGCCGCTACTAGCATAACACACCCGAATCTCTAACCGAACTGTCGCTGTTCAAGTTGCATTGTGGGTAATATTAGGTACCATGTTTTGACAAGGAAGAAGAATGTGTGGAGTAAAAAAGATGACATCACTGATTCTGCTGCATCAATTTTGATACCATTTTTTTTTTAAACTGTCCATCACGAGTCGACAATGTTAAAGGAGTGCAAAGCTAAATCGGTACTCTTTTAAAAACACACCCTGTATAATTTGTGTCTACTCCTTTAGGTCATTAACTAGAATTAATGATGATCATCCTTGTATCAAGTGGAAGTTTCATCTAAATTTGAAGAAGTTCCTGAGATATCGCGTTCAGAAGAATGGGATGGATGTGAGGTCACAAATGAACTTGACCTTTGACCACCAAATTCTAATCAGTTCATCCTTGAGTCCAAGTGGACGTTTGTGCCAAATTTTAAGAAATTCCCTCAGGGTTTTCCTGAGATATCGCGTTCATGAGAATGAGACGGATGGACGAAAACATAATGCCTCGGGCCACTGCTATCGTCGGCGGGGAGGCATAAAAACTCCCAAATTCCCAGAAACAATACCATAATCTCTGGCAACACACATTTCTTACATGTTAATATTAATGTGACTTTTCATACTACTAGCGTCAAAAGTGCTAGCATCCCGCTGGAACGGTGGGTGGTAATAGGTTAATCTGAAAAATAATTAACAGATAATTCAATAATTAAAACAGAATAAGTCCTTATCAGCTGCAACCTGAGTTATTACAAAGCCTCTAATAATTAGTACATGATCACACTGTGAGCCCATAGCAACAGTACATCATCTTCCTATTGCAGCATACACTAAAAGTCCTGCTTTAAACTCACAAAATACTCACAATCTTGAATTAAATTGGATTGGATTCAAGGTTGTGTGTTTGTAAAAACACGCTTTCATCTGCACAAACCAAACATTTTTGCCTTCCCTCCTTTGCTGCCTCTCGCACACAAACAGCCTGGTCATAAATCAGCTGGTTGCAGGAGATTCTAGTGTGTAAACATGCGGTTAGTAGTGCCTCACACTCGGCAGTCCACACACGTATTGAACATCCACTGGAAAGTGGGTCTGAGGTTGAGAGTGGGAAAGTACTAACATGTGAACACAAATGTCTCTGAGGACACGTGTGTCTGTTTTACAGAGCAGATGTCTGGCCACTACTCATCCTATGACCTTGGTCTGCACTGAGGCCATTTAGATTATTATACAGATGGGCGGACACACAGCCAAAACACACAAACAACATAGCATCGCATGGGAAATACAGAGGAGCTATTTGGTTACTTGTGTGAAACTAGGCGATTCAACTCGTCTCCCAGAAATAAAAAATGTATGAATGGATGTGAAAGCAGAATGTGCTTCCCTTAAGAGTGAAACAAAGGCTCCAATCGTTTTCATTGGAGGGAACTACTGGCCAGAAAACTTGCTGCAGAAATGCTCTAAATTTGATTTTCCACAGCAGACAGCCTACAAGTGAAAAAGCTAACAAAAACATGTACAGTTCTGGTGGCTTAGTTGGTTAATTTACATAACATCTGCAGATTCCTGGGTTCAAATCCGGTCTGGAAGCTTTGATGCACATAAAAACCATCTATTTATACATATACAAAAATCTCACATGCTCTACTGCTTTTCAATTCAGGAACAATGGTCCTTGTTTACTGTAAACTATTTCTGAAAGGATCAGTCAATTCATTGGTTCACGATCAACAGGTTTGGTAATCGTTTAAGTCATTTATCATGTACAACTTGTCAAATACTTGCTGTTTCCAGCTTCTCAAGTGTTGTAAAGTAAATATCTTTGACTTTTGAACCTTTGGTCTCACAAAACAAGCAACTTGAAGATGTCAACTTGGGTCTGGAAACTTTTGTTTTCTAACACTATACAGAAGCAATTAATTGATTAATATAAAAAACAAGAAGAAGAGTCTACAGCCATGCTAGCGCCTTTGAGGCTATACTTAGGCACAGCAGTACTTTGAACTAAATGTTAACATTAGCAGTTAATGTTGGCCATTTTCACCATGTTAGTTTAGCGTGTTAACATGCTAACATTTGCTAATTAGCACTTAACACAATGTACAGTTAAGGCTGATGGGAATGTCATTAGTTTTGTAGGTATTTGATCATAAACCAAAGTATTGCACAATCTAAAACTAAAACTGACCTGATGATGGAGCGGTGATGAAAAGTTGCCACCAAAGTTATTACAATTAAACCTGAGAGGGACAGTAATTTGTATACCAAATTTCATGGCAATCCATCCAATAGTTGTTGAAACATTTCACTCAAAACCACTAATGTCAACCTCATGGTGGCGCTAGAGTAAAAGTCAGGGGATCATTAGAATCAGTAGGAAACAGTTTGGGAAACATTGTACAAAATGTTGTGCCAATCCATCTGGTAGCTGTTGAGATATTTCAGTCTGGACCAAAGTGATCGACTGACAGTCATTCCTAGAGCCATGCCGCTAGCGTGGCTAAAAATAATCTATAGATCAACTGATAATGACAGTAATAATCAAATCGAGGGCTTAAACTATTGCAAATTCAACAAAAAAACAACATGTAAAGCATACAAGATGAGGCAGATATAGTGTGTGTCTGTGCGTTGGTGTGTGATTTGCATTGGCGTTTTATATTCAAAATCTAAGATTAGAGACTGGAGAGGAAGCTTGTGATGTGTACTGTATGTGAGAAAGAGAGAGAGTGGGCCAGCTAGTGCTAGCAAGTGCTACTCCAACTCCCACTAAGCCATTGATGGAGCTGGGAGTGGGGACCTTGCCACGGGGAGACGACAGTCTGGCACAGACACACAGGAAATTGCCGAGGGAAACCTGTCTTTTGTTGCTCCAAGCACAGAGTCAGAAGTTAGTTATTCCTGCCTCCAATCCATCAATTTATTTTCCACTAACATGAGCCAGAGGTAGAGATAAGTCGGAAACAAAGAAACGGTAAACATGTCGTCCCTCATCCTCCCCTTCAGCTAATCAGTGTAATTTTGGCAACACACAGAGGCGAGACTCAACACTTTGTCAAAAACCAATCAGCAGCTTTCTTGCCAGTGACGAATTAACAAATCTATCCACAAAACTAATCCATCAAGTCAAGGCTGTTTACAGGGAATGTATAACTCCCTCTAAATGCTAGTTGAGTACATAACATGTTATTTGTCAACAGTCACACAGGAAGCTAGTGCAAGGGATGCTTGCAATAACATCTAAACTATACATATTAATGTGCTGATAAGACATCATACTCCGGTTGTATGTGTGTGTAGATAACTTGGTAACCTACAGGGCTGTAAGGGATGGTAATAGGCTATATGGAATAGAGCTGCAACAATTAATGCCAAACATTTGCTGGTTCCAGCTTCTCAAATGTGAGGATTTGATGCTTTTCAGATCAACAAACCATATGACGTAGTAGGAGAGCAGAAGCAAGTAGGAAGAAGAGCGAAAAAACATCTTTTCCATCAAGAAATGCCTTCAGTGCCTTTCTTTGCTCTTCTTTCAATGAAGAAATACTCTACAGTTCTGATATAACAGATAAACTTAAATCATTTATCAAGCAAAAAATGCCAAACATTTGCTGGTTTCAGCTTTCAAATAGTGAAAATTAGCCTTCCCTCTGTTTTCTGGAAGACAAACAACTAGAAGACACCTTGGGCTCATTATTTTGTGGCAATACAGATCAAACGATTAATTGATTAATTAAATAAATAAGTACATACATAAATAAACAAATTAATTTGTTTCTTATTTGTATCAGAGACAGAAGAATTAGTGTAAATATAAATTAAATATGTGAATTTTCAATTTAAATGTGTAAATAGGTGAAATAATGTATTTGACATACATGATTCTTTATTGGTCTTCTCCGTGACAAATGAGTGCTTAAAAAGACTGAATGTAACAGAGATTATACCACATTAGTCATCTATTAGTTGGCTCTAACCCAGCATGGAACCACACACTGAATTAAACTGGTATGTTTCAGTGTTGGGGAGGAAATAATGGCATTGGGAGAACCCAGATCCAGAGATTTAGTGGAGGCGATGTTTAAAACCAGGCTTCTTGAGCCAATCACAGGAAGCTACCTCACCATAGCGAGATGACATGTAATTGGCTTGTACATGGATATGACAGAGCTGCAATGTAACCATGGCAACAATCCTCATGCATTATGCTACATTTGGGGAGCCATACATTTTTCAAATAACATTTTTTTTAACTGTATTTTACACAAAATAATTTAAAAAGACTGAGTCTACAGCCATACTAACATGCTCACAATGACAATGCTACAATCCTGATGTTTAGAATGTTTTTAATCATGTTTATCATCTTAGTTTAGTGTGTTAGCATGCTAACGTTCGCTAATTAGCACGAAGTACAGCTGAGGCTGATGGGAATGTGATTAGTTTAGTAGGTCTTCAGTCATAAACCAAAGTACTGGATAATTTAAATTTTGACTTGATGATGGCGCTAGATGAAGAGTTAAGGATCATTTAAGTTATTACAATAGCAACAATGCTCATGTCCAGAGGGGGACATGAACGTTCGTACCAAATTTCCATCCAACAGTTTTGAGACATTTCACTCAAAACCCTACATGTGAAACTCATGGTGGCGCTAAAGGAATCAGCTGTCAGGGATCATCAAAGTCAGTAGGATTCATCTTCTGGGGAACATGGATGTTTGTCTCAAATATAATTATTGTTGAGATGTTTCAGTTTGGACCAAAGTTGTTGACCAGCTGACCAACATCCCTAGAGCCACATCGCTAGCTTGACTAAAAATGGATGATGATTATATGTTTTTCTGTTTTGTTTTCTTTGGTAATTTTCCAAGCTGCCAGTGTTCACCTCCTCCAACATTATCTCTTTCTTACCTAACAGTACAGGATATACAGCAGCTCTTTGGACAAATATGGAGATGTACTCAGACACTATTTAGATATTGAGGTTTTGAAAGGCTAAATCCAGCAAACCCTGTTAGAGTTGCCAAGGCCACTCTGTTCTAACAGAATCGAGAATAACACAGATGAGTACCCCTGGTAATTTATGACTGCACTTCCTGGGGGCTCCAGAGAAAGCTCGTACACCAAGCCTAATGCATCATGCTGCCACATAAATAAGGTACAGGTTACACAAACCACTGCACCTGCAACTGAATTCAAATCCATTCAAGCTGTGAGACACAAATCGACTCTGAAATGCTAAAAAGCAAGGGAGCATTTTGCGCAGGCGGATGACTAAAACTCTTTCTGGAACAAGTCAAACAAAAATGGGTAAAAGATTATTGTTTGTGCTGTATGAATAATAAATGAAACAGTCCCATACTGGGTCTCTAATAGTGTTATTCATCATTAAGATTACCCTTGTGCACTCTGCGGGATACTAAACACTGTGCCGTATAATTTCCACATTATCTTAATTCAGTTTTCTTAACTTTTACATCACCACCATACTTCTACCTCCACTGCTGTAATTTGAGGGCTCGAAACTTCTCTGATCTCCAAAGCAAACTTCTCTTTTCTCCTCAGTTGACTTCAATGGAACAGATATTAATAATTAAGCAGAGGAACTCCCTATATTCAAGCCTGCAATTAAAGAGAAACCTCTTTCTTTGCACCACATAATTTTTTAATATGTGAAATCACAGAAATACAATATGAAATATTTGAGTTGCTATTGTCCGACAGTTAAATTGTTAGGAAATCACTTGCGCCAAGTAAGACAAAAAAATAAATAACATAACTGGTTTGGTTTTGGAGTCTCCTCGGAGTGTGTTCATTTAACTGTTCCCATTTTTCAACTGTATTCAAGTCAGGTACAGAGATAGAAAAGATGATTTAAAAAAAAAAAAAAAAAAAAAAAAAAAAAGAGGACGGTTTAAGGTGAAATGAGACATTCGGTTCATGCGATATGGACTGGAGAGCCTCATGCCTGGAGGGGATCAGCCGTGACTCTGTGACCAGAGAGAGGAGCCTCCTGTGGGGAAGAGGAGCTGGCAGACAGACACACCTCCCCATGGGGCTCCAGGAGGTACGGCAGAGAATTACCCAGAGAATAAATGGAAAGCAAAACAGTCACAGAACAGATGGAAAAATGGGCTAGAATACAAACACAGAGAGATTAGGCAATACTCAGCATTGCAACAAGGGCTGAGCGTTATAACGAACAAGAACAGTCTTATCCGATCCGAGGGTCTAATGATAGAGGGTGTGGTATGCTGTACAGGTTGGAAAGACCTTTGGAGGCAAACTTTGTTATTTTGAGCTATATAAATAAAACTGATTTGCCTATATGATAATAAAATTTTACCTACATTTGTGTATAGGCTATTCATATGTGTAAATTGTAATTTTATCAATTATTATTATATTTCTTGCTATTTGCTTAAATTTTTCACTGTTCACTTTACTATTGTTGTATGCATTATGCTTTTTATAAAACACTTGATAATCACAGATTTTGTTAATTGCTATATACATGAATTTTATTACTATTATATATTATTACAAGTGTGGGGGAGAGTCAGAGCAAAACAGAGAGATCCACACACTCAGACTTAAAAGGCATCTGATCCAAAGACCTCCATATATGGTTCTGCCTTCGCTTTGTGTCGACAACACCACCTTTGTTCTACCTTCAGTAATGTGCACACACACACAAACCGTTTGTTTCACTATCCCCATGGGGGACAGTCAGTGACATAATGCTTTCCCTAGCCCCTTACCCTAACCGTAACAATCACAACTAAATGCCTAACCTTAACCCAATTGTAACCTGTACCCTAAAACCAAGTTTTAACCCTCAACTTTAACCATTATTATTATTATTATTATTATTATTATTATTATTATCATAAAAAGCAGCCTCTACCCATGGGGACCTATATTTTTGTCCACACGGGTTAGTGTGCATTCAGGCTAAAGTCCCCACCAGGATATAAGACCATGAAACACACACACCCACAAACACCTATACTGAGGCCAAACCCAAGGCGGGGCTGAAGGGAGTAAACAGTGTGTGCCTGATTACTGTGTCGTTGCACTGACTGAAGAAACGCTTGCAAGTCTTAACAGGCTGCTCTCCGCACACACCCACACGTACTCAACTCGTGGCGGGCTGAACGGGACGTGTCCACATTATTATCCAGAGGCTAAGAAAGAGACGTAACATCACTGTCCAAAAGGTGATGTCAGACCACGCTGCACGCTTTGATGCATCTTTTATCACTTTGCTTTTGATTGACTATAATTAAGAAAATCAGTGAGGTGGTGATGAAGACAACAGGGATGTATCTGAAAAGCATTTAGCATCATTGTCACTACCTACTTGGGTTGGTGCAACAGATTTTTGAGTAGCCTACATGTATCAGGGTGTAAAGCATGTGTGATGGGCTGGACAGGACATTTGATTGACACATTGGCGGAGGGGCTATGACTTTAAATAGTGTGTTGAAATCAACACTGAAATAAATGTGATTTTTTTTTTTTTAAATTGAATTGTTTAAAATTACTTGTGCATAAATAAATATCAGGACACTGAAAGAGCATTTAATTTTGAAAGCAGCTCAATATTAACATTTAGGCTGTCTTGTGTTATTTACCATTTAATTTGATTGCTATTTAATTAAACTTTTGCAGCTTCTCCCTCGTCCCTCATAGCAATCTTCAGTGCCACAACACACACCTCACTTTTGTGTAATCTGTATAAATACTTGATAACTGAGGGTGTGACGCTTGACTGGCCAGAGGAATGAGGATTAAAAGGTAAACTGGCACAGGATTTATACAAAATTTTTATATACTATATAAAATGCTTAGGATAAAGATCTACAGAACTACAGTCACTCAAACTAAAGAATAGACTAGACTGGTACATTAGAATAAACAGGACTGAGAGTCTGCAGCCATGCTAGCAGCTTTGTGAGGCTGTGCTCATAGACAAAGTGGTGCTTTGAGCTAAATGCTAACATCAGCATGCTAACATGCTCACAATGACAATGCTAACATGCTGATGTTTAACAGGTATAATGTTAAACATGTTCACCATTGTAGTTTAGCAAGGTAGCATGCTAATATTTACTAATTAGCAGTTAACACGAAGTACAGCTGAGGCTGATGGGAATGTTATTAGATTTGAAGGCATTTGGCCATAAACCAAAGTAATTTTGACCTGATGGTGGCGCTAGATGAAACATTAAGGGATTAACAAAGATTACAATTCATCCTGAGGGGGACATGAATGTCTGTGCTAAATTTCATGGCAATCCATCCAATAGTTTTTGAGACATTTCTCTGAAAAACTAAAATGTGAACCTCATGGTGGCACCAGCTGAAACGTCAGGGGATCACCATAGTCATTAGGATTCATCCTCTGGGAGCCATGAATGTCTGTACAACATTTTGTACCAATCAATCAATCTAGTAGAGGTCTCCCTTGATAAGCTTTGAAAACTTTGACCTGGTGGTGGCGCTAGAGGAAAAGTCAGAAGATCACAAGTGCGTAGGATTCATCCTCTGGGGATCATGAATAAACCACATTTCACGGCAATCCATCCAAAGATATTTCAGTGTGGACCAAAGTGGATAGACCGACCAACCAGCCAAACGACCGACATTGCCATCCTTAGAGCCACACCACAACTCACGTGGCTAAAAAATTTAATTTTGTGTTTTTAAATATTAAAACCACATTTTGCACAAACTCCCTAGCTTCCTGATGTTGCTATTTGTCCTCTGCTGCAGACTGAGAAGGATAAGAGTCGACAACAGCCTTTCATAACAACAACAATGCATTTTAAACAACAGAACAGTACACATGATTTGCTTTGAAATCAGACTGAATGGTGAACAATGTTAAATGCAGTGTGCAGCTGCCAGTCTTTTCAGTAATCTTATCTGTTTGTAGTAATTAAACTAATGTCTCTAAATGAATGATGCTAATGATATGATGATAAAGTGCTATATTTAGAAAGGCACATTAAAGTTTATTTCATTTTAAATAGAGGTGATATGGAACATTTCCTACAATTTAAGGGATCATTTAAGATCAGCAGTGTCTTGCTGTGATACATGCCTTAATAAACCTTTTGTAGAACTACACAGGTATCTTTGGAGTACATTTTCAGCAAAACACAGAGGAAAAAGAAAAGAACAGCACTCGTCTGTGATATACACTGTGAGGTGATTGCTCTGTTAACTACACCAGAGAGAAACTAGGTAATACAGCGAATCAATAAATCACAATCCAGCGAGAAAGAAAGGGTTGTGATGGATATCGAGTTAAAAATCAGTGAACTGTTGGCAATCCATTTACTATCTGGGGAGCTCAGCATCAGCTAATGACTTGGTAATATAGCACCTACATTTACAGAAACAACACACATACACAAATCTTTAAAGCTGAGCACAACATGTACTACACAAGCTAAAGGAAGGGTTTATGATAGAGATGCACAGATTGTGAAATTCTGGGCTGATACCGATGTTTAAAATAACAATTTGGCCAATACCCGATGCCTTATTGGTGCTGTTTATTTTGCTTTTGTTGTTATTTATTCCCCATTTTGTGCCAGGGAAACAAAGAAATCTTCATTATAAAAAAATAACTGAACTGTTTTAAAGTCATTCAGCCTTTCTTTACACTATCTTTGAATGAGCATAAATTCAATCATACGAATTTATGAAACAACCTTTAAAATAACCTTAAACAGCTTCAAAAGCCTTTTTAGCCTGCTATAGAACAAATACAAATAACCAACAGAAAATTTACCCAGTGCAAAGTTGACACAACAGATAAACATCAGCCACTGCCATCGGTGAATGTTATCCTATTTGCAAATCGGCCGATAGCAGTCAACAAGGCGAATACCGATGTTCGGCCGATATATTGGTGCCTCCCTAGTTTATGAGTGTGTGAGAATAGCTCTGAACCACGTGTATGTTTGTATATGACCTGCTTTACACACCCTCATGCAGTTTGGGACTCAATAAAAAAAAATAAAATGTTGTAATCCCTCCTCTTCTCTCTCCTCTCCTCTTGTAATCTGAGATTTTAATCTCTGCTTTCCAGAGCAAAAGGATTACCCAGCAGCCCTTGCTCCCATTCAAGCAAATGCTCGGGGAGGAAAGACAGCAGGGTGAGGATACAGATGTGTGAGGTTGTAATCTTGAGAAAAAGACAGAAATAGTAAAAGAGATTTAAAGGGCGTGAAAGAGAAGTGATGGAGACACTGAGAAAGAGATAAAATCCGGCCTGCTGTAAGTCGAGGCAGGTGTGTGTGGGGCAGGAACTCTTTACTGAAACAATTAGTCAATTAATTAATTAGTTCATTGACAGAAAATTAGTCAACTATTTTGATAATTCAAAAATTGTAATTTGTTTAACCAATAATACCATAAATTCCCCGCAATCAGCCAGTCAAAGGTGAACAATTGCTGGTTTTCTTTTTCTGGGGGGTTTGGATCTGTTGGTCTGACAAAACCAGACCAAAAAAACAAAAAAATGTGTGGCAGATTAATTACTAATCATTAATTGCTGCGCTAATTTACACAAAGTACATTTGTTGGAGTATGTGTATTACTAGGGCTGCAACAAACTTTTTCTTTTGCTGGATTAATTGATGAATTGTTTATTCTATAAAATGTCAGAAAACAGTGAAAAAAACGCAAGAAAACCAAAGTTTGATGCCTTTAAATTGCTTGTTTTGTCCGACCAGCAGTCTTGGCTTAATAAAATGATTGCAGTCATGAGTTATCAACCATGAGAACTGTCTAATTGATTGATCAACTATTCGGTTCAGCACTGTGCTAAAGGCAAACCAAATGCTGCGCAGTTTCTGGGTAGAAACATGAGCTGAGTCAGATATTTTCACATTAATGTGTGAATTAATTCATTTCTGACTAATTATAAAACAGGTTGTAATGATTATGCAGAAGCTGTACTGTTGAGTTTGAGCGGTTTGAAAATAAAATGCTAGAAGGGGTTGAACCAAATTTAGGCAGCTAGCTAAATACATCTGCTTCACAGAGTGTAATACTTGGCAATGAATCAGCTTCATATGATATGACTAAGGGGAAAACAGCTGTGTGTGTTAGCCCAACACAGGATCTCTTTGATGGGCAGAGTATTTGTGTGTTGGTTAATCCACACTGTGTTACTCACACACCCGGCATCACTGCTGGTGTGTGTCTATTCACTGTCAGCTTAGCCCACTCAATCGCTAATCCAAAAGCACAGAGAGAAAAGACACAGAGAGATAAACCTGTGTACCTGCATATGAAACGTCTCGATAATTTACATTTCACAGATTGCCCCTCTCTCTCTCGTTGCTCTTCCCTCGTTTTAATAAGTTTAAGCACCGTTTTATTTCAGAATACGAGCGAGAGAGAGGTGGAGAAACAGATTCCACCGGTTGCCCCGACAACAGATGCGACTGAGTCGATCTCACCTCGCCGTAAAAAAACAATGAAGCGAATCGAAGGCGAAGACCATCAGTCAGCTCCCATTCAACAACATTCACTCCTCCCATTTTGTTCTCTCTCAATGGCTGAACAAAGGCCACAGCTTAGCTCATCACTGTGATTTGTGGTGCTGATGGCGGACCGTGTGTGTGTGTGTGTGTGTGTGTTTCTTGTCTGTACTGCCCATAAAACTGGCTTCCTGTATCCCACAGAAGAGGAGCAAAAAACAAGCCCAGACCTGTTGAGTATAATTAAATGTTGTATTGTTATAGACAAAAACCACCAACACCGAAGGCCGGGAACACATTCTATTAACTCGCTCTATTTTCTATACATCTATTGACTCTCGTTCATGTGAGGTACACTGCGATAATTTAAAGAATGTCTCATTTTACCTCTCAAATCTTCAGTCTGAAAAATAGCTAATGAGAAATAACAAAAAAAAAAAAAAAGAAAAGCAGGGCTGCAACTAAGGATTATTTTCTGAATTAATCGATTACTCTTTAGGTCAATAAAATGTCAGAAAATGGTGTAAAATGTCAATCGCAATTTCCTAAATCCCAAGTTGATGTCTTGACATTGCTTGCTTCGTCCGACAAACAGTTCAAAAACCAAAAATATTCAGTTTACTATCACATAAGACAATCAAAAGCAGCCAAATCTCACAGTTGAGAAGCTGGAACAAGGGAGTGTTTGGCATTTTTGCTTTAAAAAATTCACTTAAACAATTAATCGATAGTCAAAGTGGCTTTCTGTCTATCAACTAATCAATCAGCTCTACGCCAAACCACAAATTTATTTAAAAAGGACAAAGTTTCAGTCCCGGTCGAATCAGTTGTTTGTCTGTTCACACATTAGGTGAGGACTCACAAATGTTTTTCTGACATTTTTCTTTTTATTAAATCTTTGGCACAGTCCGCTACACACACTCAGAGACGTTTCAGGCTCTGCCTTCCTCAGCGAGTGCCAGTGATTTAATAAATCATTGGAGCCAAAGAATATTTGACATTTTTGTTTGATAAATGACTTAACTGATTTGGAGCTGCAGAGATTAGCTGATCAGTCGATCAAAAGAAAAATAGTCAGCAATAATTCTGAAAATCAATTGATCGTGCAAGTGATTTTTTCAAGCAAAATTACTAACATTTCCTGCTTTTCTTTGTCTTATATGGGAGCCTTTGATGGACATCTTTTTTCCCCCCTATTTTCTCACATTTTATAGGCCAAACAATTAATCGGTTAATCGACAAAGGTGTTGTCAGATTCACTGATAACAGATATAATAATTTACTGCAGCCCTAAATGAATCATCAAAACAGTTGGCGATTAATTTTCTGTCCATCAAGTAATCGTTTCAGCCCTAATTACAAGACAGTTATGTATACTGAATTCAGAAAAAAAATAACTGTATTGGAAGGAATACCTACAAGACAAAACTGTACCTGAAAGTAAAGACGACCCATGACTTCCATTCATGTCTGCCATAAGGTGGAAAAATGGATCACGCACAGTCAGATTTTATTACCTTTCCTGGGTATCTATTGATCTAAGACTGAGGCCTGGGGATGACGGTCTCCCCAGGATGGCTTACAGAAGAAGAAGTCTTTGCACGGTGCATTTCTCAGCCAAAACAAACTAAACGCATGAACAAACCTTAACCTGACTTGACTAATGGCAGACACATGCTATTTCAGTAATAAATAAATCTTTCTGCCAAGAAAGTGGAATTAGACCTTGGGCAAGATCATCTCCTCTTTACTGACATGAATCTAAAGAATCTAAAGAAAAGCACACTGCTGCCCAGAGGGAATACTGTCAGGAGCTCAGAGAAGGAAACAACCCCCATCCTCTTTCCTCTAGATCAAAAACACATGCACACACTGAAGTCCAGCTTGCAGAGGACAAAATCTTCCTCTTTGAAAATGATCTAATGATAGCAAGAGAAAAGGCTACTTAATGCATTAACACACACACACACACACACACACACACACACACACACAAACACACTGTTTAGGCTCATGTAAACGCACACAAGAGCGAACTGACCTTTAAGAAACATCCATATTGATATTTCAATTAATCAAGTCAACTACAGTCCTCCTACCTGCCTGAACAAATCAATATCCTCACTGATATCAGTCGCCTTCCCTTTTCATCACATTTGAGGTAAAGCTTACGTACATATGCCAAGTCTCTGCCGCTGCTGATGTGGGTCCTTCAGAAGACCACGACCCTCTGAACTGAAGAGATGCTGAGGAAATGTTTTGGAGTGCATTATATACGATGGGACAGAGACAAGGCTGGGAGACACATTTTTCTCCCTGCTGTATAATATTTAGGCCTCCAACCACGGGAAAAAGCAAGGTTTAACGTTAGCATTAAGCTACGCCTACTCATTAAACAACATACTGTTGGCCCAAATATAGGACAATATTTAATTAGGGAAATTATGAAAGGAGGAGGTGGGGCATCAAATTCAAGGATTAGACATTTGCATGAAACAACAAATATTCTTTGTAAATGCCCGCTGCTACAAAGACCCTTAATGTTGAGAGACCACTTCCTCTAGTCCAGGGCTGTTCCACTACAAATTCAATTGGGCCAGATTTTAAAACCAGGAAATGTAGATGGGCCAGACATTTTCAGCAGCCTATTTAAAACCTTTTTTTAAAGTTTTTGGTAATGACACATTTTAAAACAAATGCAAATGAATGTAATAAAAAATAGCAGGCGTTTGGAGATGGCGGTAAAATAAACAAACACTTTCCAGTCCAGGCAGGGTTAAACTGACGGTTTTCATTGTCAAATTTACGTTTCAGGGTTGACAGAGACATATTTTAAGTAGAGCACTTCTTGTGACAAAAGCCAGATGTTTTGAAAAGCGACCAAGCGTGGTCGGAGCTCACATGAGAAAAAGCTGATTTGTGAAAGATATGATTGGCGGTGTCGCTACATCAGATTTATGTATGCTGGGCCACTCGGAGGCTGCTTCTGGGCTGGATGTGGCCCACGGGCCGCCAACTGAGTAGGCCCGGTCTAAAGGGTCTCAGTACGGTTGTTTTTGTCTGCACCCAACTGCTGTGTTCAGATCTGCTCAAACTAATTGTACTAAGGAGGAAAATGAAAGTCTCACTGGGAGTCCCATTCAACTGGACTAAACAACACAGGTTTGGAAAGCCCCTTATTAGGTCAGTCCTACGGTATTAATACGGTTTTTAAGGTGGTATTAGGCACATTTATGGACTCTCAGTGATGAGAGCACAATTCATCACACCAGCTGAGTTCAATAGACTTTATAATAGTCTTGTTTGCCTTAACTGTGATTGTTTAACTTTTTAATGTTCTTAAAATACACACTATAAATACTGGTTACTTATTATTTAATGAATTTGTTGCTGCAGTTGATTCTTTGTACTGTGTACTATTTTTCAAGCAAAAATGCAAAACTTGAGAAGCTTGTCCAAGCTTCTCAAAAGGTGAATATTTGATGCTTTTCTTCTATCACATATAATAAACTAAATATCTTTGTGTTTTAAAGAGTTTTATGAATACAACAAGCAATTTGAATACATCAACCTGGGCTGTCAGAAATTATAAAAAGCATTTTAGATTAATCGATAATGGAAATAATAGTTAGTTAGAGCCCTACTAAAATCACATCAAAAAATTAAGTTTTCTGTCCCAATTTGAAACCACTGAGAATCACTGGTAACCGAGATATAATGAGATTCAACCAGTTAAGAGAAAGAGAGAGAGAAACTGCTTCTGCAGGCTTTAGTGTTTCTCCCAACTTCAGTCAATAGATCTTACTCTCTCCACTCCCTCCGCCACCTCCCTTACAGACACTAGACTTTCCAGCTACTGTCTGGAAAATGTGCTTGAGGAAAATGACTAATGCTATAATTTTTCCACAACTACCCAGATGTGAATGTGAGGCATGGCTAGAAAGACGCTCAGTCGACACTCCCATAAGTATCCCCTGAGTGTTGTCAAATAAAGGCTAACCACTGAGGACAGGATGGTCTGCCTCCAGCCCCTGAACAGCTCATAAAAAGGTGTCACGAGTTGAAAAATGCCTGTGTGTGTGTTATCTTGTGTACCTGGGTGTACTGATGCCTAACAGACAGTATGTGGCTGTCAGCTGGCAAAAAAAATGCTGTTCCCATCTCTCTAAGGACTGTGGCGCTCTTTTAACAATTATCTTCAAATTGAGTCAAACTGAAGAAGAAAATTGCGAACTCCTAGCAATTTCGAGACTTTTAAATTGGGGTTCTCTCAAGACGTGTGAATTGCATGGCAACACAAAAGCCAGTGCACCATGTCTCCACTTAGACCTCCTCCTCTTTAAAAAGCTGTCGTATAACTCTTAGCCTAGAAGTATGTTCTGTACAGGGCAGCACAAAGTAGCAGCTCTCTGTACGTGAGCCCCCTCTAACTGGGTCAGAGCAGAATCTGTTTTTCTATCATAGCACGCCATGTTTTTCAACCTTTAGCCGGAATAACATAGTGACACAAGCATGTCACCATGCAGCACATAACAGGAAGGTATACTGTAAGGACATTTGCCCTCTTCCAACAAGGAGCTCTGTTAACAGGATCTTGAACACAACTTGAGAAAACAGCAACCAACATGTGATTGGATACGATAACAGAGAAAAGATTTGAATTTTAACCTGAAAACAATGCACCTGCAGACAATACTGGATGAACCTGCTCCACCACTGGCTTTGCCTGTGGGTGCATATACTGCTTTGGAAAACAGTCTACTTGATGTCTGGATGATACTAAGTCTACATGGTAAAAAGGTCGCATGAGCACAGTGTCAAAATGACTTAAAACATTATGACAAGTTCACTGTCTGGTCAGCAGATGGGTCTGCTCATCTCCACCAAACTCCATTACAAAATCTGTCTATTTAATGCTGCCTCACATATGAGTGCAGATACAAACACACAGTAGTATAACATGATATAAGATCTTTCAGAACTGGCTGACACATCTCCATACCGCTTACCGCTGTGCATTTTGTTAGAACACGACTGTGGGAGTAAGGAAATAGTAAGAGACCAATATTAAGAACGGAAAATTAAAGGGTTAGTGCAGCGACTGGAGTATCGGATCTGTGCCGAAATGCAGAGAGGCTCCTACAGATTCATGAGGAGTATGTAAATACTGCACGCGCTGTAGCAGATATGCACATGTTCAGACTAGCAAATAAATAATTTAAGATTTGTTTAAATGAAGTATGACATGTTGATCTCTTCACACAAGTAACTGTAAAACAAAACGTGTCGGGACTAGTCGGCATGTGACAGCTGTTTGCGGTTGGACAAAATCCTGCCTGGAAAAGAGGAGGATTTCCAACTTATTCTCTAATCACAGAAACTCGACGGTTGGCTTCTTTTAAAGACCTGCATGCGTTAGAATAACCTGTCAACTCTTTATATGTTTGATAAATTGGGCATTTTCCATCTGATTAACACCAGATTTGCTATTTATCGACGTGGCCACAAATTACACAACGTAAAACGTAATGTATGGAATACCTCAATATGGAGAAGCAACAATAAACGAGTCCCGTTTGTCCCTTTGGGAATGTTATTGAGGCTAGTTAGCTAATGTTAGCTAACTTCGTTATAGTAGAAAACGCATATTTACCATGTTACCCCCGCCGGTGTAAGTGTATCCCTACTTCTGATAAACTTTCCTCCACAGCAGCGCAAACTCTGGACATAATCCCGGGACTCAAACCGGATCTCCCGTTTTGTTGTCCTCAAACGTAAAGTTGACCGTTGACACCGTCGGTGCAACACATGCCATCACGGCTCCAACTGGCTGCCACCGCTGCCGCTGCTGGAAACTGACCGACGGCGGCAACGGTGCGTTTCGTTGCCCAGCCAGCCCGGTAATCCTTCTAAACCCCGCGAGGCAGGGAAGCACAGCGTGTGTGGTTAAGCCCCGCCCACCGCGTTACACAGAGGGAGGGGCTGCGGAAGACATCGAATACACCCACATGAATTAATTTATAACAAGAGGAGGCAGCGCTCTGAGTCGTTTTACTCAGATAAACAGTGCTGGAAGAAGTACTGAGATCCTTTAGTTATTAAGTAAAAGTACTAATGCCACACTGTGAAAGTACTCCACTGCAAGTAAAAGTACTTAAGTAAAAATATGTAAGTATTATCTGCAAAATTATTACACGTTCCCTGTCAGTGTTTTCCAATTATATCTGATGTTTCTGGATTAATATTACTGCTGCATTAATGTGTATGTTGCATTTTACTGCTGTAGATGTTTAAGGTTGAGGTCGTTTTAACTACTTTATGTACTATGAATTTAATTATCTGTTATGTTATGTGTGTGTAGCATGAAGGGACTAAAAACAGTTATTTCATTACACAACTTTGTGTTGTAAAATGATAAAGTTTAATCTACAGCAATGCATCATATTCTATGAAATCATCATATGTTTGTACTGTCTCTGTCCTGCGAGAACCACATATCTTTAAAAAGTTAACTTTTCATGAGCTCAGAAAAACAGCCCTGTTTTCAGCTTTGTGACGATAATCCAGGTTTTTTAAAAATAGTTTATTTATCTTAAGAAATAGGAGAATTTTCTCAACCCATAAAGTAACACTTAATCCTTGTTAAATTTAATCTACAAAAAAATGCATGATTTTTTTTAGGCTTGTCATATGTGTAAAAATTAAAAAATGAAATGTTAATCCGACATGTATATAATAACTATAGTTGTCAAATAAAAGTAGTGGAGTGAAATGTGGTGCGACAGAAGCATAACATGGAAGTACAAGTACTTCAAGAGTAAATGTATTTTGTTACATTCCACGACTGTTAAGTAGAATAAAACATACTGTAAATGATGTGACGCTTCATGCATCAGGTGGTTGTTTGTCAACGATGATCATTTCTAAAGCTATATATATATTCATCCCCAGTAATCTTCAACTCTTCTCTTTACTACTTTTCATCATCATCATTTACAGGCAGACTTTTTTTTATACATCTAATGTTGACAGCTGACTAAAACACATAGTCACCTTGATAATTAGATAGCTGAAATAGATAGACATGACACCGACCATATCTGAAGTGAAAGGATTGATGAATTACCCCACAAAGGTCTGGGGAATGAGTCATGAATGATTTAAATGCACAGCAGGTCTACTCTGGCCCTACTGATAAAGACACCAATTAGTATGGTTAGTGGCCCTGCCATATGATCTGGGCCTGCTGATAGTTTGCTATCCAAGCTCACATTAAGAATTCAGCCTCACAACATAAGTCCTCTCTTCCACCTGCCATCTGAGAAAAAAACTGACATACTCACAGGAGTTTTATCTCTGTCTTACTCTCCTGTCATTCTTTATCACTTTCTGCCGTCTAATGCGCACTTTGACCTGTAGCTCACTTCATGAGGACGGTGAGTGAGTCAGCCACCTGTTAATCATTGTGACAAGTGTGCGTGCTGACAGGTTGGACACTCTGTGGCCGGATGATTCAGCTTGCCTGGGCAGAGAACAGCACCTGGCACAGACCTCTGATATTGAAGTTTGAATCTGATCCAGGCCGATTCAATCATATAATTTCCGTGAGAGCGTGCGTGCTTATTTAGAAAGATCACTGAATAGATCTGGGATAGATTCACAACAAATCTCTCTGCTATGATCAATCCTAATAACCTAATACACTTCCAGTCCATTTCCCCTGGGTATTGATTTATTATATCCATGCTTGTGTGTGTGTGTGAAAGAGAGATAGCAGTCAGAGAGTTAATTGTGACATTTAATTATGTTCAGATTGGTGGTCTCTTTGTACTTTAGCATTGATTTGGTTCAGAAAGGGCATTGGCTGTGAGCCCACAGAAAACAGCTTTAGCCTTATGTAAATGCCATTAAGAGCAGATCTCTAATGGGTACTGCAGCACTGCATGACACTTGTGAGGCTGTAAAAAGAACATTTTAAGACTATTTTCTCTCTCTCTGCCTGCTTTGATTCATTGCAAGAAAATCAAAAAATCCTGTCAGAGTTGAGCACACACACTCTCTGACATGCACGCCGTTGCGATTTTTCATCTAAATGTCACCACATTTGACTTTCAATAAGTGCAATAGAGTTCATAATCCAATTATCTGACAAAAAGAGAGATGCAGCGCAGCATTACTGATCTGCAGTGTATAAATGTCAGAATTTGCGGTCATAAGATGATGTAAAATCCAAGTGTGCGTCGAGGATTGAAGCATTTGTGTGTATACATGAAATCCACTCTGTTAATCACAAGCTATTGTTCCTTTTCCCCCTTCGGAGATGTTTGTGTTTTTTATGGGCTTCCTGCAGCGCTTCCTGCCGCCACCTCAGCCGTGACATCAGCGTAACGTTCCAGAGCACTGATACTGGTCGGGAGCGTGTAGGTGGGGCTCTGGACTGTTTAGGTGAGGACGGGGATCAGGACGTTCTGGTGAGGCTCTGGAATGTTTGAGGGATTTTGGAACATTATGGAGGGATTCTGGAATGTTTAAGTGAGAGAATCAGAACGTTCCCGTGGGATGATTTGGGAATGTCTGGGTTCTGGAATGTTTAACTTAGAGGTGGTTCAGGAAGTTCTGGTGGGATTCTACAATGTTTAGGTTACTAGGGTCAGAACTTTCCAGTGGGATTCTAGAATGTGTAAATTGCATCAGATTATTCTGTAAGGATTCTGGAATGTTTAGGTTAAGGGGTCAGGACTTTGTGGTGGGATTCTGGAATGCCTAAAGGGGACTGGATAATTCTGTTGGAGTTCTTGAATGTTTTACTCGAGGATTTTGCGCATTTACAGTGAGCAAACTTAGTACCCAGAAAAACAGAAACACCTGGATAATGAAATGCAACGCAATAACCTTGCATTACTTAAAGATGTTCTCCTTTTGTTGAGACTTCTACTTTAGTTGTGTCATGTGTCTTGTAACTTTGCTTCCTGCCTTTGTTTGCGTTTTCTCCGTTTTGATTGTCTGCCCGATCCTGATTAGTTTCACCTGCCTTGTTATCTCCCCTCACTAGAGTGTTTAGTCCGTGTGTTTCTCTTTCTGCCAGTGTGATGTATTGTAGTGTTTTCTGGGGTTTGGTTTTCTGTTTTCCTCCTGTGCTCCTCCCCAGCCTGCTTTTCCCTCCACACCTGCCCTGTATCAGCATTGTCAGCCCTGCCTGGTCCCTGTGTTTCCCCCAGCCGATCGGCTTCCCGTCTGTTCTCTCCCCTCATCCCCTTGTTAGTTGAGTTTGTATTTGAGTCCTGTGGTTCAGTTCAGTCATTGTTGGATCCTTGTCTCAGTTTTTGCTCTGCCTTCATTTGGACCAAATTAAAAGATTTTCTTCAGTACCTGTTTCCTGCAGTCTCCTACATTTGGGTCCACCTGCTTCGCTCTCCTTCACGAGTTGTTTGTGTGTTGGTTCAGTTCTATGGTACAATTTGAGGCTATATGTGTTTTGTTGCTGTATTGCACTGCATTATGTTTAAGATGTTTCTAATATTCTGTCCACCTAATTTCCATATGTGGAGGAGAAAGATTATTAGAAACATCTTCCATTAGAGCGCTGCGACTAACAATTATTTTCATTATCGATGACTTTCTTCTCTGAGCCTAAGGTAATGTCTTCAAATTGCAGTAGCAGTCTAAAACTCAAAGATATTCAATTTTCAATTATGTATAACAGAGAAAAGCAGCAAATCCTCACAGCTGAGAAGCTGGAACCAGAGAATGTTTTGAAATGAGCTTGATACTGTATATGATTTTAAATACATTTTCAATCATTCAACCCCCCCAAGGGTTATTGAGAATGACTTCCGGATGGGAGCCGAAACGTCTTGATTCTGAAAACAGTGTCCAGATGACTACGACTGAAACCTTTTCTACGATTTTCAATCATTGCACAAAGGCAGAATTTATTACTGCACTGCTCTACATTGGTGCTGTTGTACAGGATTTTCTTACGATCACTGAGTGCATTTTGGTGCCACTATAACTGACTTCAATGCTACTACAGTATGTCACTTGATGCCAGTATAACCACCTTCAGTGTTAATGTCTGTTACTTTCATGCCAGTGAAACAGATGCTATGCTAATATCAGTTCCCGTACTTCAATGACTGACTGTCCTAATCTGGCCCAGTTATTGCTGTGTCTCAAACAGGAAGGGAAACTCTCAAGAGCAGACTGTGTGTTCAGACGTCTCTCTGTGAGAAGAAACGTCTCTTTGCTTCCTTATTTCCTCTGTTCCTTGTAAGATAGCACTGCTACAGAGTTGGACAGACAGACAGATGCACACATGCTGACTTTATGGATGTAATACAGACTGTCAAATCAACCGATGGTGTGGAGATGAGATTAAACCCAGAGGAGGTCATGTTTAATTGATCCTGCACTCATTTATCTCCATTTCATAGACAGGGAATGTGTGAGTGAGTGCTATGACAAGTAAATGATAACATAACCTTGCTCCAGGGAAAAGGATATTATGTGGAGAGAATTACATTAAGATCTTGAATATTTAACAGTTATGACTCAAGCCTAATGTCCTACTGATACCACTGTCGCAGAGACTCTGTGATGTGTTTATAATTCTGCAGTCAGTGACTGCTATTGTCAATCGGGAATATGTCTAAATCCAGATGAGCACCGAGGCACAAAGCTGTGACCCACTGCTGTGTGCTTCTGTTGGTATAACTCAGGGCGAAGACACAATCAACATCAGCTCAGTCAGAATCAATTGACCAGGGAGACGCTTGCACATACACATGCACATCCTTTGGGCTCAATAATTGGAACGGTAAAGTTATGGTGTATTTTTGGATTACATAACCCTCACAGAAGCCCCTTACAAAAAAACATCCCTTCTTTCATCCCACCCTCTCTTCATCGTTGTGTGCTTGCATGGACTCAAATCACACTCTCTTCTTATTAAAGCTGTCAAGGTCCTGCTCACTTTTTTATTATGTCAATGCTTTAGTGCCAGCAATTACTTTTTCTTTCATGACGTGTCCCCTTCTCAGATGATAATTTCCCTGCCTGTCTCTTTCACTTCATGGCTTTTATCTCTCCGACAATCTTCCCTTCCTTTCTTTCTCTTACTTCCGCACCTTTATAACTCTATTCATATTCAGCAAGCTCTTCCAACAAACAGAGCTCATGATCTGTGTCACTCAGTTTCACCCTGAATAACTCAAATTTATGTAATCCCTTTTGGATCTCGCTGCCAAAAAACATTGTCAGCAATGCTGGTTTCTACTACATAAATGTTCTTTCCACCTTGTGCTCTTGATGCTGATGAGCCCCCATAAGGCTCAGTAGTGGACAAGTAATGATCCAAACACTACATGTTGCAAGAGAGAGGGGGTAAAGGGGTATGAGGGAGGCTACTGCTGTGGCTACCGTTTGGCAATGGCACAGTGACTAATCAGTCTGAGCATCCACATACATCACCAGGCAGAGAAGCAGAGAAGACTCAGTCCGACATGTATTATCAAACACACTCCAGTGGCAGGGTCAGCCATGATACCAAGCCTGTATGATATGTAGACTTAAGAACACACAGTCGGAGACAAAGACCGAGTTGCACCAGCTATTTGTAAATCCATCACTAAGTTTGTTAAGTCCTTCCCAAATACTTAGTAACACCTAGCCTAGTTAGTTTTAAACTTGTTATTTGCTACTGTAAATCAGGTTGCAGGTCCACTTGGGGGCAGCAGAAACAAGCTGTGAAGACAACGTTGATATGGCGAACTTGTTAGCAAACAGTTGCTTATTTACACATCCAGCAGATGCGGAGCAACATTCATTCATTTAGGGTTGTTTTTCTTGCCACCTGATGAATGTAAGTCCAATATTCACTCTTGTTTAGCTCTGTTTTTGGCCTCCATGAACTCCTCAGAAAAAGATCTGGCTCTTTAGCTGCTAAATGCTCCACTTTCTTCACCACATAGTCGCCAACTTTGTCTGTCTGCTGTTTGCTGTTGAGCTTAACTGCCAATCCTCCATATGACTTTATTTGAATATGGAGAAATTTGTGTTTCAGTGTCAGTAGTATTCATGCAGTTTAGAATGAGAGGGAAATATCTGATTATGCTAACCTATCATTAGTATTACTGGCATAACATTTTAAAATGTGATATACATAATAATATATATATATATATATATATTATATATGTAATATAATATATTGTATTATTATGTTAAAATCCTTCCAGTTTACATTATTATTAAACAGCATTTTATCAAGTGTCAGGCGTCAAACATGTGTATATATATATATATATATATATATATATATATATATATATATATATATATATATATATATATATATAAAACACAAGTTTTTTCATTTAGTTCAGTTACACCTGGTAGTTACTGGGTGTAAATATTTTGTAACATCTAACTTCTTTGTGTGGTGCAACCCTATTTAATTTAGTAATATTTAATCTCCTATTAGCAAATTAATTTTGTTATAACTAGGCTAAGTTTGAAGAGCTGCTCCCAGGGTCCTATGTTCCTCAGCTCAATATCCTCTTAATATGACATAATATGACACATTAAGGAGACCTTTCAAAGGATTTTATGTTCTCATCAATGTTTTTTCCCTAGGTTACCTACAGCTTAAACCTATGCACTCAAATTTGCGGGTAAGACAGTTTTCTTGACTTTAGACATTAATATTGCCACAGCGGCTAAATGGATTTGTACCATTCAAACTGCACTTCAAACGTTCATCTCCCTTCATTCTTTTGCAATTCAAACTGCGAAGATAGACCTTACCAATCTCTTACAATGTTATTTTATATCAAGAGACACACATGCTGGGAACACAGAACCCTGGGAACATTGGGATGAGACCGGCTCCTTTAATTCACTTTCCACTTTATAGTTATTGCCTTCTCTCCTCACTTTGCTATCTCTACCTCAAAAGCACCTCTCTCTTTCAAACAAATTAACAGAAGAAGCTTCACTCCTCCTCTGTTGCTCCCTCCTCTTCAAGCTCTTTCAGCATCTATAATAGAATTTCTTCAGGGAGGGCTAAGGTTCCCCGCTTTCCAGCCGTATTCTTTTGTCCCAGCCAAGCAGGGGAACTAAATCAATGGGGCACTTGAATGGGCATGCTGGGAATGGAAAAGAGTTGATGGTTTTTAAGGGACTCTGGTGGTAAATTTAAGATGACTGGAGTTGAGGCTCTGCAGTAGATAGATGCAGTCCTGTCAAGGTTGATCACACGGCCACGATTTCACAAACGCTGATGCAGTTTGATTGCATACAGTAGTTGTGTACAATAAATGGCACTGATGATACTATTAAAGAGAGAAGTACAGTGAGGGATACATTTGGGAATGAAACAGATGGTCTTCTGAATAGGCAGAACAGAGACGGGGGCTTTTGGTAGCCCAGAGGGGAAAGGACCTGGGTTATAAATCCCCCACGCTTTCCCCTCCCATAAAAACTACTGCAAAACTGTACTCTGGAAAATAAAAGGAAACCATGCAATTATACCAAAATACACTCAAAGGAGTGTTTATTAGCAACATTATTAGATACAACAACTATCACTAGCCGTAACTACCATTTAGGACACTGAGGTAATTTCCTCTGTATTGTTTTAGACCAATTGTTTTGGAATTTGGGGGCTTTCCATTCTACAATTAATGGTGGGTATTTTACATGTTTTTAGTTTCAATATCCTTTAATTTGTCTACTTTTAGGCCAACAATAAATACATTAATAAAGGACTACGGCTGTGTATATATAAATCTGTGTCAATACAATTCCACACTTATAAGTGTTTTGACCCTTTTTTCATTTACCAAAATAAATCAAATTGCTCATAACCAAAAAGGTCCTGTGACATGTTTTCTTTTCATTTCATTGTGGACTGAATCTCTCACTTCTGTATGTGCTACTTATTTTTATTTATTTCACTTATCTTTTATTTCCCACACCATGTCTTGTGATAGTGTCTACTCCTGTAACCCTGAAATGATCTGAAGGTTTCCTCGCTGCCAAGTACCAGCCCTTTCTTAAAAAAAACTCAAAACAATAAAAACTTGAATGCCCCCCAAAAAACTGCTCATTTCATAAGTGTTAAATGAAAAGCCTAAATAAAATAAAGTCTCAAGTTAGAAATCTTTCAGGAACTATCTGATCAAAGAAGTAAACAAAGCTGACCAAGAATTTCGATACCAGCTTCGTCTTCAATACTTGGTGCTATGCACACATTTCTATTGGTATTCATAATGTATTGAGGTTTGATACACAGCCCAATAAAGGATTCAGAATTTCTCCACCTTAATTTTACTTCTGGCAGTGTGGAGACAGTTTAAAAACAGAAAAAACTTTAGACCTTTAAGATGGGAAATAAAATGTACAGCAAATACAACTGAACCGTTAACTGAATAAATAAAATATGAAAAATCTAACTAATTCTTGAAAAATGGAGGGCTGTGGGGCTCCTGACCTCAGTATTTCTAAAATCCTGGCTATGGCCCTGGTAGGATCTCCACCTTTGGTCTCAAACAGCCAGCATTTCAGGGGTTATTGATTCTACAAGATAGCTGCCGTGCTACACAGTGATGTGAATTCATGCTGACACTCATTATTTTCACACAGTTTGTGGCCTGCCTTGTAAAGTAAATTATGTTTTGCCATTCTGCATATATGTGTTATTTCATCAGCAAGCTATTATAACCCACATGCAGTTTCTGGCTGTTTCCTCATCACTTCGTTCTTGATGCATGTGCAGCCTTGCATTGCATTTGCTTCCAGACACCTTACACTAGTGATCATCTCAAATCTTTTGTCTCCCTACTGACTGTATAACATTGTAGTTTAAGCACAATTACTAAAAATGACATTGTTTATACATGCAACTAAAACAGCAAAGATGAAATTTATAGTAAGCACAGTCTACATGTGGGTGCATTGGCAGTGAAAGCCAAAAACAACAAAGGTGCCTGCATACTGAGTTGATTAACACAGCTACAATGTTTTGACATGACATGACGTCTTCAGCAGGTATACCCACATGCCACTCAAAAGGTTGAATTCATACTCTTCACTTTATTGTGCACAGGTGAGGATCCAGTGTTTTTGGAGTTTGACTCATACTAAGAACTAAAAGTCAGGATATCTCGCTCTCTGCAACATAAATATTGACCACTCTTTTTTTATGTAAAGATAATCGTGTGCATTCGCAGCTAATTCAGTATATTTACAAGATAAGAAAAATACTTGGGATTTAATAAAACGTTGGGATCCATGAACACAAATTACTGTGTAGTAAAACGAAGCCCACAATGTATAGAGCTGCAACAATCAGTCAATTAATTCATAAGTATATTGGGATAATTGATTAATTGCTTCAGTCATTTATCAAGCAACATTCTCTGGTTCCAGCTTCTCAATTGTGAGGATTTGCTGCTTTTCTCTGTTTTTCTATAATTGTGAGTTGAATATCTTTGGATTTGGGATATTTGGTCGGACAAAAGAAGACATTTGACGACATCGGCTAGGCCTCTGAGAAATTGTACTGAGCATTTTTACATAACATTTTACAGTTAACAGTTAATCAATTAATCAAGAAAATAATCAGCAGATAAATTGATAGTGAGAATAAATATTAGTTGCAGCTCTACAATTGTATTTACAATGAAGCATGAAAAAGAATAAATATTTATACACTTTGATAACCAAATATTTTTGAAAAGTCATTAATAAAATGGCAACAAAATAGAGAAAATATCAGATCTAATATTAAGTATATAATCTTCTAATCACATGATGGGTATACTCAGTGATGGAATGTAAGCACATTTACTCAAGTACTGTACTTTACAATTTTGAGAACTCTTTCGATTTTATGCTACTTTATACTTCTACTCCACTTCATTTTGGAGGCAAACTACACTACATTTATTTTAAAGCTTTAGTTACTAGTTACTTTGCAGATTCACATTATTAATACAAAATATAATCAAATTATATAATATGTAATATTCTGAAATTCTGCATAATGAGTACTTTTACTTTCAGTACTTTAGTTACATTTTGCTGCTTAAAAAAAAGTTGAATGCAGGACTTTTACTTGTAACAAGGTATTTCTACACTGTTGTATTTGTACTTTTACTTAAGTAAAAGGTCTGAGTACTTCTTCCACCACTGGGTATACATGAAATGCATCTATGCTGAAGATGTTTGGTCTCACATTGATACCTGTTGCATGTTTTAACTAAGCTTTTGATATGTTCTAATGATCCAAACACTGCAGCCTCACTGTAACGTGTGAATGCTTTCATAAAGGACAGTGCAGCCTCCCAGTGAGCGAACACGGGCACCAGAGGCCGGTTGAAATAAATATCTGAGAGGTCACACTTTCAAAGCGTGTGGGGGAGGAGAGGTGGGGCACCAGCCACGCTTTCATGTGTCATCCAGCTACACGCTCACATCACTGCCTGCCCTGCACCACCAGCTTGTGACATTTCAGCCCCTTTGTCTTCCTCTGAGCGGTTTGAGATCTCTTTGGAGAATACTTTTTTTTCCTCTAGAGTAAATGACAGCCTCTTTGATATGTAGGCGTCAAGAGAGAGAGAGAGGGAGTTAAAGGAACTGAAAGATACAGAGGTGTGACATTAAAGCAAGAGGCCAGAGAGAGATAAAAGGTTCAACAGACTGACATATGACAACATCACCACCATTAATCTGTCAAGATATCAAATAACTCAGCAGACAAGACACTAATATTCATATATTGTTGGATGGTTAAAACACTCCTCTAGTGCCGAAACAATAAGTCGCTTTGTTGCCGAGAGTTAGAAGAGAATATCTATACACATATCTGTCTGTTAAACATGAAGCTACAGCCATTAGCCAATTAGCTTAGCTTAGCATAATGACTGCAAACAGAGGGAAAGAGCTAGCATGTAGTTTCTACACTTTAGTTTTTGTACAGATTAAACAAACGAGATATAATGTGTTATATTAAGTGAGCTTTAGAGCTGCTGGTAGGCAATTTTTTTTTTACTTTCAGACAAAGACAGGCTAGCTGTTTCCAGACTTTATGCTAAGCTAATCTAACCGGTTCTTGGCTGAAGCTTTATATTTACCGTACAGATATGAGAGTGGTATCGATCTTCTCATCTAACTCTCAGCAAGAAAGCAAATAAGTGTATTTATTGTGTGAATTATTGCTTTAAGTAATTTGCCGCTTTTGTCTTTATTAGTGTGTTTACATACACTCCAGTATTTGAGTTCTTATGCTAGTTTAGATGTGATAAGGTAGAAAAATATTAGAATCATCTCTCAGTATATTGCATTACAATTCAACAGCAGCAAAAACAGCCTGAATGACTATAAAGTTGAATCAACATCTCACTAAAACTGAACATTAGAACTTAATGTTGGATCTATTGTTCTATCAGAGCTAGGAAAACCTAATAAACTGGCAACTTGAGTGTACATAAAGTCAAGACAGTGTGAAATTAAGAAAAGAGAGAGACTCTAACATTTCTTTTTTCTGCTGACTTCACTGATAAAATAGATGACGATAGAGAAAAGACGAAACCTCTATTTACAGTACAAAGCCTGTTTTCCACCTTTAGGGGAGCTAGCCAAAGGCTACAGACACAGACAAGGTTATATGTTAATGAAGCTGAGCACACACACATAATCCACACACACACACACACACACACACACATACTGCTCTGTTTAACTTTGATTTAACCAGACAAGTCAATTATGAATAAATCCTATCATATCTGGTGTAACGTTATTCACACATGTGAGGACAACAGTGGTGGTAAAGTATATTTACTCAAGTAATTTTAAGGTACACTCCATTACATTTATTTGACAGCTATAAGTTACTTTGCAGATAAGGATATTACATATAAAATACATGATCAGTTTATAAAATATAATGCACTGTTATAGATTAAAGTACCGAGCAGTGTATGAAATAGTTACAACCAGCTCCACTATGACAATATTGAAATGCAGCTTACACAAAAATATTCCAATAATATATATATATATATATATATATGTAGAGGTAGAGATAGCAAAGTGAGGAGAGAAGGCAATAACTATAAAGTGGAAAGTGAATTAAAGGAGCCGGTCTCATCCCAATGTTCCCAGGGTTCTGTGTTCCCAGCATGTGTGTCTCTTGATATAAAATAACATTGTAAGAGATTGGTAAGGTCTATCTTCACAGTTTGAATTGCAAAAGAATGAAGGGAGATGAACGTTTGAAGTGCAGTTTGAGTGGTACAAATCCATTTAGCCACTGTGGCAGCATATTAATGTCTAAAGTCAAGAAAACTGTCTTACCCGCAAATTTGAGTGCATAGGTTTAAGCTGTAGGTAACCTAGGGAAAAAACATTGATGAGAACATAAAATCCTTTGAAAGGTCTCCTTAATGTGTCATATTATGTCATATTAAGAGGATATTGAGCTGAGGAACATAGGACCCTGGGAGCAGCTCTTCAAACTTAGCCTAGTTATAACAAAATTACTTTGCTAAATTAAATAGGGTTGCACCACACAAACAAGTTACGTAGATTTTAGATGTTACAAAATATTTACACCCAGTAACTACCAGGTGTAACTGAACTAAATGAAAAAACTTGTGTTTTATATATATATATATATATATATATATATATATATATGATAACATAACATCCAGGGGCCAGTCTGCTTAATGAGTACCTTTAAATTTTAAGTTAATTTCGCCGCTAATACTACTAATTTAACTCAAGTAAAAATTTTAAAGAAGAAGAACCTGAAGAAATACCTACAAAAACAGTAGTAAGTATTATTAAACAACCTTCAGGGGTTTTGACTGTAATGATGATGCATGAGAGGCACAAACTGGGTTTAGGTTAAGGTTAGAGGGAATGTCGATGAGGGTCCTCGCAAGAATACAAGCTGTACAAACATGTGAACGTATGTGTGTGTGGTCAAATTGTCACCAGTGTAGAAGTAGGCTGCTAGCATCATCTCTTGTTGCCATGGGGATAAATTGAGTGGTACATCTGTAACAAACATGATGACAAATGGATGGTGACTATAGGATGACAGCTTTTACAGTACGTGTGTGTGTGCAGAATTAGAGGCTGGGGTCCGCGGATGAAGGTCATCATCATCAGGGAAATTATATACATGCAGAGACACACACACGTAGGCCGAGTCTAATCAGTGTGACGAGCTCGGAGGGGGACGCCTGTGGTTAATGAGGTCGTCTTCAGGTTGTATACGTCTGCTGTCCGCCTCCTGGGGATGTTCGTGACGGAGATGCAGTGTTTACCACAAATACTTGTTGCTTGTTATTGCGGAAACAATGAGTCAATGAATTGGAACAATTTTCACAATTGAATAAAGTCTTAAATAAAGCAAAGATGATCTGGTTCCAGCTTTTAAAATATGAGATTACTGTTTTATTAATTCCTATTTGAAATTAATGTTATTATTTATTATTTCAGTTCACACCATTACTACACCTTCCCCTTGGCCTATGACACGTTCACCATCTTAGTTTAGTGTGTTTGCAAGCTAACATTTGCTAATTAGCACAAAGTACTAAACACAAAGAGGCGCTAGAGGAAAAGTCAGGTGTTCACCAAAGATTCATCCTCTGGGAACCGGACGTCTATACAACATTTCATGGCAATCCATCCAACAGTTGCTGAGATATTAAAATTTAAAATTGCCGACAGATCTCTTGCAGACAGATCGTTATGGTGATGGAAAAACAGACTGAGAGGGACACACAGAAGACTTAACGCTCACTTGATTCACTTCGAGGCTACACAGTTAATTTTGTTAATTAATCCACTTCTTGAACCTGTACTGAACACATTGCAGCCACTGGCGATTCAACACGGCAAGTAGTTTCTGGTGCAAGCAGCCATCTCAGAGATTTATATCATGAGACCAGATAGTTTCTGGGCGCACTGAAAATTATATGAGTTATGTGCAGCAGTAAGAATGGCAAGAGCGTGGGTTTATTTTTTTGTTCACAGCATTGCAGACACCCTGAATACACTCTGTGAAACATCTGGAAGCAAAAATGGAAATTAATTACTGTTGCAGGAAAATATGAGTAATAATGGGACTGCACTCAACCTTGGTGGCAAATAATGAATCAGGACCAACTATGAAATATCTATTTTTTTTACTAAACAGATGAGATGCTTATTTTGTAATGATGTGACACATTGTTAGCGCACCATGTTAACCTTTCCCCCATTAATGTGAATATTCCCATCAACCACTATGTCTAGGATTTTATGTGATTAAAGCATCTTTCAAATTATTCAGATGATATATGTTTGTTTGTTTTTTAATTGGGCAATTATGGTGAACAAAGGTGCAGTCAGTGGTGTGTTCATTTCACTTCACTTTAATGGCTAGATGACCAGAGTGGGTGGAATTGGTTTCCAGTACAGCACGGTGAAATGCTCAGTACACAGGGTCAGCAGCAGAGTATTTAAGCAGACTTATATCACAAAATAAATAATATTCTGCGTGGGCAGAAAAAGCTGCATATAGCACAATGCAGAGATGCAGGAGTTATTTGTGTTGCAGGAATTTTCAAAGTTAGGAATGATCAAATGTAATGTTATATTGCAATACCAATATATATTGTTATATGGTAAATTTTCTGAAAAATCAATTGAGAAACTATTCATGGATAAAAGAGCCAGATGGGAATGTCTGTTTTTAGCGAATTCAGCAAATTAGATAAATGACAAATCAAAGTGCCTCAACATATTGATACAGAAATCTACAGCTAGTCGCTCACAGCGGCGCTTTTAACTAAATGCTAACGTCAGCATGATAAAATGTGCACAATGACAATGCTAACATCCTGATGTTTAGCAGGTATAATGTTTACCATGCTTACCATCTTAGTTTAGCATATTAGCATGCTAATTTTTGCTAATTAGCTGAGGCTGATGGGTATTTTATTAGTTTAGTAGGTTTTTAGTCATAAACCACAATACTGGACATTTAAATTTAAATTTTGCTCTGACGATGGCACTAGATGACAAGTGAAGGGATCGCCAAAATGATTACGATTCATCCAGAGGGGAACATGAATGTGTATCAAATTTCATGGCAACTGATCCAATAGCTGTCGAGACAAGGGAACAAAACATGTCACCCTCATGGTGGAGCTAGAAGAAAAGACAGGGGATCACGAAAATCAGTAGGATTCATCCTGTGGATCATGAATGTCTGTACAAAATTTCATGACAATAGTTGTTGAAATATATCAGTCTGGATATAGTGGTGGACTGGCTGACAAACCAGCAGTGTCATCCCTAGAGTTTGCTAAATAATCCAATAATAACAGCCCTGCATATTGGTTTGCAACATTGCCAAAATGGTTTAATACGTCTAATAGATGTTACATAAGATAAATGTATCATGTAATAGATGTTAAAGGGATAAACAGTTTGATAAAGTCTGTGACAGTTGACAAATTTATACCATCTCACTTTATATATCATCATACCCTGTTTTAGTCCTTTCCTAAACTAACCCCTTGTAGGAGTGAGAACCTGCAAAATGTCCCCACATTGCATCATTTTTTCCTGAGAGCATTTAAGTGCACGTAAGGATAAAAGCACAAAAACACACACACACACACACCTACTCAATGAGCCATATTAGCGAAAGAATTGTGTTGTTGACACATTACACTGAGATGTCCTCTGAGATAACTCCTCTGTTATGGGAAAAACAAACAGCTTAATGATAGAGAACAAGGGGGAAATAAAAGCAGAACTTCGACCAAGGTCTTGAATGCTGTGTGTCTGAGACTCTGTGATGGTTGCCATGGTGAACAGATGGAAGTGACCACAGTTAACAGTTGGAGGGCATCTACATCTCAAAGGCTTTGTAGATATACTGTACACAGAGGATTTGACAACATATCAGGGGTGCAGAAGCTGTGAAAACACTGATCAAGGCTGATTATAGACTTTTTGCAGAACTGAGACGTTGGGGAGGGTGAAAACACAGTGGGGAGCGATAAAAAACCAACGTCCTTCTGCTTCTTCCTTCTACTATTTCCTTGTTTGTGGACTGAGGAAAGCTGTTGGCTTGACAGGAAGAACCCCATTATACTGGATGAATTACATAACATTATTTTGTTGTGCATATACTGGCAGACTGAGGCACATAATGCATGTACACACAAAAACACACAGTGTCAGCACAATAAGAACAGCCCAAAGCACAGCGACCATCTAGGGATTGGCTCAGAGATTTTAGCCACAGAGAACAACAACCAGACATCGAGATGGAGCGGCTGACATTGTGATTGGACAGATAAAGACAGGAGGAACATAAACATGACCTCCTGCCCGAGCACTCGGAGCCAGAACAGAATAACCTCAGGGGCGTTTTTCTAAGAACAAGCGAGAAAGAAAGAGAAAATGAAAACATGTTCTGCAATTTAAGAGGTGTGCATGATCTATGGCGTGCTATAGACATTCCTTAGCTGTTACTCAAGCGGCAAATGCCACACATCACATGCAGACACTTACAGAGAAAGACGTGGTGAAACATGCCTGACTCAACTTTTAACTGTTAAAAACAACTTCCTTGATTCTCTCTGGTCGCAAAACACAAAATAACTCATTTTTTAACACGGCTGTAATGAAGAAAACCATATAAGAGCAACCTCCTTCTTTATAGTCCTGCCTATTATCTAATCAGAGCAAGCTATACTGAGAATGCCAAGCCTTAGACAGCTTCCCCGAAAAGCTATCAAAACATTTCAGTGGTAAACAAGTGATAAATTAACTTTTTGTATCTCACATACATAAGGCTCCTCATGTGATCCACATAAATGTCGAGTTCATGAGGGCACCGCTGGTTACATGTGACTCTGCGACTGACTTCATTTGACCTTTTACAGTTTTTCACTCATGCAGGAGAGATAAACAGCAAGAGAAGTGATTCCCTTGTCAATATCACATCAAACAGACAAAAAACTCAATAACAAGGAGATTTAGAGTCGTAACAAATGCAAACGCTACCTCTGTTACATAGATGAGCGGAGTAGCACTGTAGTTCTTCCTCATGCCTCCTCTTTCTCACAGCCTGAGGTCAAAGTGCATGCCACAACAGCTTCAGAAGAACCCGGCACCAGCATCAGAGAGCTCTGTCTGTCTCATTGAAGTTTAAGGACTACCCTATGAGGGAGGAGGAGTGTGTGTGTGTGTCTATCTAGTCCTGTGTGTGTGTGTGTGTGTGTGTGTGTGTGTGTGTGTGTGTGCAACCCTCTTATTGTGAAATCTTTTGCTTCCTGTGTTAGCAGCAAGCAGGCTCAAACCAGCGGCTCCCTGTACACCTCCACACACTCAAAACCCAACCTGTAATATGTTGCCCGGTCCTGAGGTGCGTTCCCAAGCTGTACTGTTCTGTATTGTTCTCACACGTCTGCCCAGTTGGGAGAAGACCACCTTAAAAGGCACGAAGCAGCCCGAGACGGAAATTTTTTGATCCCTATCAGCCTGGGCACACTTTGCCACGGTAACAACAACCTCCACTGCCAATCAGCGGGGAGCAGACAGAGGATGGAGAACTGGGGACGGACACTGAGAGAGGAGGAGGAAGAGGAGGGAGGAAGGGGAGAGATTTCAGGGAATGAATGACTGCGGGAATGTTGAGTTAGTGCAGGAATCTCCTGCCAGATTCGCTCCCTGAGGGGTGAACGCACTCTACAGGACGGAGACTCTGACAGCACTTCTAATCTGCAGAGCCAGATAACAGTGTGTGTGTGTGTGTGTGTGTTTGTGTGTTTGTGTGACCAAGGCTGGACTCTGCACCCACTCCCACTGATGCTCAAAGGCATTGTTTACAAGTTGGAGTGGGAGCAGGGTCAATGTTGTTTCTTGTCATCCAGCCAACCTAAAGGGAGAGGTGGAAAGTAACTAAGTGCATTTACTCAAGTACTGTACTTAAGTAGAAATTTGAGGTACGATTCTGGCTTTAGTTTCTTTACAAATTAAGATTTTTGCATAAAAAACATATGAAGAGATTATAAAATATGATGTTTTGAATTAATAGATTAGTTGATTAATTGATTACTTGATTGACAGAAAATGGCAACTATTTTTAGAATCATTTAAGTCATTTTTCATGTAAAAACATTTCATGGTTCCAGCTTCCTAAATGTGAGGATTTGCTGCTTTTCCTTTTAATAATTTTAATTTATATTTAATCATTTTGAGGTTTGCACTGTTGGTTAGACAAAACAAACAATGTCAAAGTGTCACTATTTTCTGAAAATTTTCAAACCAATCAACTGAATCAATTACTCTAAAAAAATAATCATTTATAGTTGCAGTCCTACATAAAATAGTTCAAAATTAGCTCCACCTCAACCAACTATAGCAGTGAAATCCTGCTTTTACATTAATGCATGAGTAATAATGATAGTATGTAGTATAATAGCATAACAGTCACAACGGCCATTTTTCTGCATTGATAAAGGCATTGATACTTTCTCCACCAGTGCCTAAAGGATAATGAACAGGCATTATTTTAAGCATTATTTTATCTTTATCAACAACTCCACTGCAGAGCCAAACACTAACAATACATTATCCTGCTGACAAGTGTTTTCTGTGTAGCCACAGGCTGATTTATCTTCTGTCTCTATTGCTGTCCAAATTCCTAATGAACTGATCCTACTAACAAGTATTATCTGTGTATGCAAAGCCTGATACATTGCAAAAACTCTATTTCTAATAATAATCTAATCGTCTGACTCGATTTGAGTATGGATTGGATTATCTAGTGGTGACTGCAAGGCTGATTGAGTTAATTCAAGTAAATGTCACTTGCTTTGCTCGAATGACGGTAGATTCTCAACTTTATCTTGGGACAAAATATCTAATTTCACGGTTTGGACTTTTGTTCGCATGAGTTTTCAAACTGTCACCTTCTACTGATAACAATAGTGCTTCAGATAGTTTACGTCCCATTCAATGCGATACAAACTTATTGTCTTAGAATAATCATTAGACCTAACACTCTTCTCTGATGATGAAAATAATATAAATCAGATTAGCACATATCGTACATCTACAGCAATGATTACACACAGACAAAATGATGTAGAAACAGGACTAAATTTGAAATAACTCTATCATTATTGGTCAAAGGGGTCATCAAATGTGATATTTTCACAATGTCCATTGTTATTAAACAAGACTAAGAGTCAGCAGCCATGCTAGCGGACCTGTGATGGACGTGTTAGTAAGTACAACGAAGGCTGATGGGAATGTCTTTATTTTTGCAGGTATTTGGTTATAAACCAAAATATTGGACAAATTGGAAAATTTGACCTGATTATGGCGCCGAATGAAAAGACAGAGAATCACCAAAGTTATTGAGACTCATCTTCTGGGGATCATGAATGTCTGTACCGAATTTTGTCTCAATCCATCTTGTAGATGTCGAGATATTTCACTAGATGAGTGAAAACTTTGACCTGCTGGTCTAAAGTCATTGGGATTCATCCTCTGGGGACCATGAATGATCTTTTCATGTGATTTGTTGATAATAATACAAAGAAATAAATCAGTCTTATCCTTTAAATGAATAATTCAAGACATGTCCACATTAATTACTGCCCACTTACACTGCATTTAGGAGGTATAGACCTTCTACAGAGCAGACATTTGGACTTGTTTGCAGAAAAAGCACAAGTGTTACTAATAACATTAATTACCAGAATGGCAACACCTACATGCAATCCAGCCTTAATTAACATAATTAGTTACACACGCGCTTTTCCTTTAAGGACATGTCAAAATATCTGCCATGAAAATGTCTTCTATTAGAACTGGATAGTTTGTATAAGTAGAGATTTTTAAAAAAAACACTGTCGCCAGTGCGCCATCTACAGAAAAAACAAGGAACGAGACACCACTGGTCACATTGATGGACAGGTGAACTCTGGGAATTACAGCACGAAAAAATCTAGCTCTGAGTTTCTCCCTCTTGTGTGCAGAAACACACATGGGAAGTGGACAGGAACTGGGACGCTGGTGTTTTTACAGCAAAATGCTCTGAAAGACCCAAGGCACCGACTCTGACCCATTAAGCACAGCTAACATTTGGAGAATCAGAGATAAAAATGGGAAAGGCTGGAAATACTCACTAAGGATCTCACACTCTAGTCTGGGAGTCAAATCCACGCATGGGAGGAAGTCGGGCATGAATGATGCAAGAGGAGAGGACGGGGAGGGGAGGAAAAAAAAAAGCAAAAGACAGTGATGTTAAAGAGAAGAGATGGAGAATCAAAGAAGAGGAGGAGGAGAAGAGACATGACAGTTGGCAGGAGGGAAGATGGAGGAGGAAAGAGGGCTAGACAAGGAGTGTGTCTCGACATTAAGACGCCCTCTTTAGCCTCTTTCTGGTGTCCGGCTGGCATCGCTGGCAGCTGCCACTTCAGTATACTGCTGCCTCAGCACTTATAAAGGCTGAGAGAGATTATGTGCTCCATTTGCAGAGGATGAATCGGACAGTAGCTATCAGCTAATGTGAGATGCAGACTAAACAGAGGAGCAGCAAAACATTCATTGAATACAAATGTAAAATTTGGGTTTTGGAGAGCACATTAAATGCCACTCAGGGCTTATTGTCATCTGTCAAAGCACTTCCTGCTCATTATTCTTAATTAATTTCAAGGATTTTGGATGATATGCTGCCTCCATTCTCCAACAAAGTCTCCTCTGGTTTCTAAATAAAGACGGGAGAGGATTGTTGTTCACTGAAATGCTGACTCAAGCGGATGCCAAAAGACTTTTTCATTCTCTCTCGCTGATCTTGCAGTGATACAGCCGGGGTGACAGGGCTGACTCACAGACATAAATCATAAGGAGCAATGCCCCCTCTTGGCTGTTAAACACTATTACAGACATGGTGTGTGCTGAAGCTTACACTGAGCTGACTTTCTTCTTTTTCTCCTTCTTCCTCCAAATTATCCCCTCGAAGAAAAAGTGATGAAACAGTGAGCCTCCTCATTTAACAGCTCCTAATCGCTGAAACTAGAAAGACAATTAAGGTCTCAACAATCGAAACACAAATGTAATATTTTAACATCATGTCAACACCACAAACGTTACTTTAAATGACATTTTAACGAAGCATAGACCTTTAGCTGTTGAACAGCGGTGGAAGAAGTACTCAGATCTTTTACTTAAGTAAAAGTAGTGTAAAGATACTCTGTTATAAGTAAAAGTCCTGCATTCAAAATTTTACTTAAGTAAAAGTACAAAAGTATTGGCATTAAAAAAAAGTACCAAGAGTAAAAGTACACATTATGAAGAATGACCCACTTCAGAATAATGTATATCACTGGATTATAATTATTGATTAAGCATCACTAATGTTGCAGCTGGTAAAGGTACTTACTACACTGCTGGGTAGCTTAATCCATAATAATAAAAATGTATTAGTAGATTTATATATTTTGTATTAATAATCTGAATCTGCAAACTTAACTAATGTTGTTAAATAAATGTAGTGGAGTAAAAAGTACAATATTTCCCTCTGAAATGTAACTAGTGTAGTAAAAGGATAAAGTAGCATAAAATAGAAATACTCAAGTAAAGTACAAGCACCTAAAAATTGTACTTAAGTACAACACTTGAGAGTAAATTTACTTAAAGTTAATGTTACATTCCACAACTGCTGGTGAACACATACAACGACAACACACAACATATCATTAAAAATTAGGTATTTTATGCACAGAAACACATTTCACATACTATATTAAAGTATAAAAGTATTTATATGAAGTTAAAAATACATAAAAAAAAAACATAGCCAGCGGCTCTGTGAGGCTGAACTTAAGCTAGGTGCTTTGAGCTAGCTAAATGCTAACATTAGCATGCTAACATACTCACCGTCTTAGTTTGGCGTGTTAGCATCATGCTAACATTTGCTAAACAGCACTAAACACAAAGTACAGCTGATGGGGAGTGGTTTGTTTTACATGTATTTGGTCATAAACCAAAGTATTGGATAAATTAAAATTTTGACCTGATGATGGCGCTAGAGGAAAAGCCTAAGTTATTACAGTTCACCCTGAGGGGGACATGAATGTTTGCATTAAATAATATTATAATATGCATGTCAATCCATCCAATAATTGTTGAGATATTTCAGTCTGGACCAAACAACTGCTTTTTAAAAATAATAATTTGTGTCTCCTATGGTTTTTCCACAAAAAAAAGTTCAATTACCTCATTAAAAATTCTTAAAATGACATCTAACTAAATAAAATCTGAATATTTGAATATTGAGTATGCAAAAACACTTAACTGTCAGTTTATTAGGTACATCTAGCTAAAAATGATCCACTCTAAAACAACAGTCCTGCAATAAATCCAACCTTCCTGAAGGTTGTAATGTTCACTTTTTGTTGACACTGTTTTAGAGCGATGTTGATTCAACTTTTGGTCATTTTGGAGGCTGTAGTTGAGTTGTATGGCATTATACTGAGAGGTGTTTCTATTTTTTACCCTACCCTCACTGATGTAGACGGGTTGGACAAAATATTAGAAACACCTCTCAGTCTGATGCAACATAATTAAACTACATCCTCCAACCATAAAATTGAATCAGCACCTAACTCTCTAACACGGGTCCAAAGAAAAACCATATAACCTTCATGGAGGGAAGATTTATTGCAGGACTGTTGTCTTAGACTGCATTAGTTTTAGCTCAATGCACTTTAACATAAATGAACAGGTGAAAAAAAGCCCAAATATCTACCTATAATATTAAACAAGTGGAAATAATAACCAAGCACACAAACCTCTTATTCTGGCTGGAGTTTCACAGGGACTCTGGCACTGAGTCATCATGAGTATGTGTTGTATGTCCAGTTACTTTCACACACTAGTCTGACCAGTCAGCTCTGGAGAATCTCTACGCACCTCAGCGTGAAATACTGCGTGTTGCAACTTTTCCTCGGCTCAGCATAATCCCACAGTGATTATCATGCAACAGACACACAGTGCTGTAAGCTCCCTGCGACACGAAACACTGGACTCAGTCTCTGCTGCTTGTTCTGACGCGTCTGTCTTCATGGTAAGACCTGTACACTGATGTATGGTACTGATGCAGTCTCTCTGACTACATATTTTTGTGTTATACACACTTTACTAGTTGTCTATGTGACATTTTGATCAAATTCCATACAAATATGCATGGATGTCATTTCAGTGATGTTCTAAATTATGTTTTAGATCATTTCCAGGCTGACAACAATACAATTTCAATACTTCACCAGCCAACTAGAGCTTAAACGATTAGCCGACTAATCCATCAGCAGCCAACTTTTTTGATAATCAGTCATTTGCTAGCAAATAGGTCAAACATTCTCTGATTTCAGCTTCTCAAATGTGAGGATTTTCTGCTTTTGTTTATCATATATGACACTAAAATAAATATCTCTGGGTTTTGGACTGCTGGGCGGATCTGGTAAATTATAATTGGCATTTTTCACTATTTTGTCACATTTTATAGACAAAACAAAGGACCAAATGTTAAACAACTTGCTAACACTAGCTGATATTTTTGCACACCGGTTTCCTCAAGGTGTTTTATGAAGGTAAAAAAGTTAAAAACAACCTGGTTGAGTAGAAAGCAGATTATTCCAGTAAGTCAGTTAGTTGTTTTTTCACAGGAACGCAATTTGAAGATGAAAAATCCTGAATAAAAAAAACAATTTTGAAAAAAAAAAAAAGTAACTTAATAAACTATAAATGCCAAAAATGTAAGTAATTGCTTTCAAAATATCAAATCAAACCATAAATATCCATAACCAAGCCCATTTATCTGGGCAGTCAACCCACCAAAGGATTTTGTGCATGGAAATGCAGTTGAAGTGTAAGTTGATTTAAAATTCAGAGTGGTGCAATTGTATTTAAAAAAAAACAACCATAACCTCTTGAAATCCAGTTCCCCCGTTACATTTCCCCTTAAGTAGCTTTAAGGTTGGAAATATCTTGCCTGACAGTATCACATATGTGTATATATTCAACATCTTGTTTCAGCTTTATGAAGTTTACAGTGAGTGAAAATGTTTTCCATCAAATGGAAATATTCTTGTGCATCATTTTGGACACATTTCCCCAGAATTCAACCTGATACATTTGGTTTCTTGGGAAACTTTGGGATCTCCACTAGAATTCAAAATGAAGTGATTATAAACGAAGTTTGCCTGCACAGCATGAAACTTCAATGACTGACCAGCCAGTGGATTCAGTGAGGGTGTGGAGGTTAATCAGAGGTGAGGTTGTACATTTATTGCTATTGTCAAACATCAAATATTGGAGCTTAGACCACCACAAATCAGTTCTCAAACTGTGGGGAACACAGTTTCATGTAAGGACTGCCGCTCCCAACATAAATGTCTGTATAGAGATTTTATTCAGGACATGCTGGATACAGTGGTAGGATACCATAATTTACAAAGATGCAGTCAAGAGTTCACTGAGCTCCGGCTTTGGGTGGAACCCACTCGTGAATCTTCTTGCGGGTGGTGGAGTAGGGCACGTACTGCTGGGAGCTGCCACTCACGTTGAACTGGTGGATCTCAGCCAGGAACTTCTTGGGCTCTGGTGGATGTGTGGTGGGGGGGTCGTCTGTCATACAGTGCAGCCAGCGATGCCTGGAGAGTGAACAAGAAGAAGGTAGCTGGCTTAAATAACAAGCTGGCTTTCAAGCTAATTCTTTCTTTTTATTCTTGGTGATTTTTGTCTTTTAAGACATTGAAGTTACATGTTATGTGTCTTAGACCACTAGGCAACCATAACGCCCTCTTTCAAGCTATTTCTACAGGAAGTGAAATAAAACAAATAAATAATTTTTAATCTAATTGCCAAGACAGTACAAACAGCTGTTTGTTTTTATCATTTTTCAAAAACTAAACCTCTGTTGATGTTTTATTCAGGAATATATTATCACATACTGCATATCTAATAGGATCTAAAAAATATATGTTTAAATTTAATAGTGGACGTGCAAAAATATGGAGTTTTAGCCTCCCCCAACGCCATGGATTTATCAATACACAGCACAGTTAGGCTACTGATATTTCAGAGCCATGGTCAGGGCCATAGATTCTAACTTGCACAAACCTCAGTCAGATAAAGGATCAACGAGTCAGGCGGACTAGACTAACATATTCAACTAAACAACCCAAATTGGAGGTCGTACCACTCAGCTGGAACCATGCTGCCGTCCACCTCCCACAAGGTGTTCTTTCCGTTCATCTCTGTGGTGTAGATCACCCAGCGGTGACGTCCTGAACACATTTATGACAGACAAAGAGTTTATTCACCAAATCACACGTGTGTCACTCTGAAGCAGGTACAGAATATTTGTCTGCAACAGATTTGGTATAAAACAGCACCCAAATCTGAATATCCTTTGCAAAATCCTCTTAACAATAGTATTTTTGTTGCAAATGTCCTGCTAGAGAATTTAAATCATGCACATTTGGGGAAACTCCACTCACCAAAGAAGTAGTGCTTGTTGTCCTCAAAGTATTTGTTTCCATATTTATCCACACCAACCAGGATTCCTGTCTTCACATCATTCACCCTGCCAATGAAATGATGATAGTCAGGTTGGCTGCCCCAATACATGTAGTCCACTTTTGTATTGAGAAATAGCAGACGTGTCTGTCAATCAAAAACCTGTGCACACACTCAGTGAAGCAGGTCATCTTTTCTAACATTTTCTTCTGCGAATACAAGGACTGTGAACCAATTATAGAAGCCGATGTGTTGCTCAATTAAACAGTGCTTGGTGACTACCCTGTGAGCCGAATTTATCAGTGGTTCCTAAAGTTTTTAAGGTTTCCACAGTCATGATCTTCAGCAGGTTTGAATGGAGAGAACTGCTGAACACTAACTTAAATTCTGAGATTTCTGAATGGAGTTTGGCTTAGCATTCCATTCATACACCAGTAAAAGAACTGTAACGGTATCAAACGTTTCACACTACTATCATACAGCTGTTTTACAGGTTTGACATCATTTAGGGTTTGCTGGAGATCCAGACTCCAGATCTAAACTGGCTGGTTTAAAATTAGCTAGCTGTCAACATGCTAACTTGCCTCTGAATAAAAAGACCCGGGTCACACATCTTTATGGAGCTCTCACAGTCAACAGTGGCTCATTGTTATTATTACATAAAAGTATTTGATTAAACTGACCTGAATAACTGAAGAAGAAAACCTCGGACTCCACCATGACCTCCTATTTGCCCCAAAGCCCTTCGGACGATGTTGGCATACTCCGCCATCTTCAGACGGAAGAATTACCGAGACGGACTGCTCTGCGTTAAAAACAGGTCCGAGTGAAACACACCAGCCTGTTAAACTTTAGTTCCACATATAGATACAAATGTGTATGGTAACATTAGTACTGATATAATATGAATAATATAACTTAGAATATTACAACTTAGAATATTGCACAGAAGACAAGCTCAAGTTTGTCATATAGTAGTATAAAAAGCATACAAAACATTCAGACACAAACATCTAACAAAACACAAACACATCTAAAGACACCTCATGCGTCAGTGTATGACTGATATATCTATATCTATCTCACTAAGATATACTGTATCTGTTTTTAAGTTTATGTTTATTGGTGGTCAGTGGTGGAAGAAGTATTCAGATCTTTTACTTAAGTAAAAGCAGCAATACTACGATGTTAAATTACTGTTACCAGTAAAAGCACTGCATTCAAAATCTTATTCAAGTAAAAGTACAAAAGTATTAGTATCAAAATGTACTTAAAGTACCAAAAATAAAAGTACTCATTATGCAAAATGGCCTATTTCAGAATCATGTATATTATATCATTGGATTATCATTATTGATGCATTTATGTGTACATCACTAATGTTGCAGCTGGTAAAGGTGGAGCTAATTTTAACTACTTTATATACTGTTGGGTAGCTTAACCTATAATAATATATCAGAATTTATTAGTTGATTTATATTTTGTATTAATAATCTAAGTGACTAAAGCTATCAAATAAATGTAGTGGAGTAAAAAGTACAATATTTGCCTCCAAAATGTAGTAGAGTAGAAGTATAAAGTAGCATAAAATGGAAACACTCAGGTACTTCAAAATTGTACTTAAGTACAGTACTTGAGTAAATGTACTTAGTTACATTCCTATAAAAGTAAAATATCATCTCATAGATTTTGAAACATTACAATCAGTTCCAGCATAATACTTACCTAAAATAAATAAATAAAAAATTATAAAGCTTTGTAAGCTACAAATTCTCTAACATTACAAATATCCTTCAAAGTATAACTCACAAACATGTTAACAATGAAGTGGTATTGAAAGTGGAAAATGAAAAGGTAGATGTGCAACTCTGGAGTATTCAGCGGGTTGTTCGAGGACACTTTCCTGACAGACTTGAACTCATGTTTTTTAATTAAACGACAGTCTCTCAACGAGTTACATCCCTCTACTGCCCAAGAGGGTGGATCTAACACGGTCCAGTGTCACAGCTCACGGAGATGGAGGGGAAATAGAGCATAAAGCCACAGTGAAATTCAGAGCTTTGGCATCATGACTCACTCATTAAAAATGCCTTATCTCTCAAACCAGTGCTTTGACGGCCTGCTCAAAGAGAGACCCAGACGACAGATGCATATGAGTTGAACTACTGCCTCCCACAAACATCTGTCTGCACTGTGCAATTAAGTAGTGACAGTGGTTTGTGATTATGTCTACTCTCCACAGCTCACTGTTTTTTCATCCTTTGAAGTAACAAAACAGGAAATTAATACAGGAGGACAAGATATATATTTATATAGATTTTATTAAAAACTGTTGCCTGACAGTTTAGAATCATTGTTTATAGGAGACTCTAACTCTGATAGAGTGGATGTTTACAAATGGTCACTGTTAATGTACAATCATGAAGAGAAATGCATGCTTGGTAGCTCCTGACTAGCATTTTCATACCAGGCTGCTGTAATTTTATACCTCACTAGCCCAAATCTGAACGAGGTATACATCAAATTGTATGACGACAGCAGCCAAAGAGCTATAATGACAGTATTAACTGTTTTATACCTTCACTAAAAAAGTAGGATTTGGGTTTCTCCATCTGTGAAATCAACTCATTTGCCCTAATGGGGTAGTGCAACATATGGCAACCTAACCAAGAAGAAACAGACCTGAAAAACTACAAACCCAGAGTACCCTGGCTAGAAAGTGAGTAGTCATGCAAACTGGATGCTTAAATTTGTATTTGAAGAATTTCAAAACAAAGCACCTATATTATTGCAATGTATCTCAAAATAGGAGATATAAGGCACAATGTCTACAAAAACAAGCTTCAAAATTCAAAATGTTTCTTCCTTTTGAGCATTTCCTTAGAAATATAGTTCATGCATACTTCCCACAGTATTTGCTCATAAAAAAAGCCCCTTTTCTGTAAGCAGTTCTCTTTTAAATTTAAAAGAATAATGGTTTTGATGGAAACATATTTCCTAACAAACCCTGACTCCAAAAATAAGTGGCAGCCTGTGCTTTTCAAACAATAAATCTTCCCATTTTATAAATATTAGCTCTTGGCTTTGATATAAAAAAAAAAGGTCAATGTTGCTCTTTCATGTCCATATACACAGTTTTACCCATTAGCCATTTCTAATGTGGCTAAACAGGCAAAAATACATTTCAAAAATTGTATGAAAAATATCTACAATATTCATGACATTTCCAGTTTTCTCCAGGATGTTTTTTAACCCATGATTTAAATGTTTTGTAAGTTGAATTTAAAAATAAAAGAGTAAAATCTCTTAACCAGAGAGATCAACCAAAAAGAGCAGAACATCAACTTCCTGTTTCTTTGTAGAAGTCGGATTTTCACAGTAAAATCCCACCTTGTTACATCATTAAACTCTCATGGATGCAAAGCAATACTTTGCATCCATGATTGGTATATTTTATAATGTGTGTGTGTTTTTTTTTTTTTAATCTTTCTTTAGATTTTGCCTTAACAAAATGACACTAGGTTTCAAACGACTAAGTGTCGCCACATGCTCGAATGAAGATTGACAGTTTTGTATATTTTGTTTTACACAGAAGTAATTCCTTCCCTCCGTTTATAGTTAAAAATCATTCCCAGACTTCCTAGGATTTCCAAGGGCTTTAAATATTCCTGACAACTGTTCTGTCTCACTTCCACACACATGCTTCTGGACTTGACCTTTGACCCACAGCTGCGACAAACTATTAACTGTGACCTCAGCCAGCACTGCTGAGCATCAGTAGCTGCTGTTGGTAGAAAATATGTTTAGAGAAACAGAATCCAGTTCTTTGTGGGGAAAAACAGTCTGGTTTTCCACATACAGTATGCGGCGCTTTGCAGTGGGTTTCTGTTTAGAGTAAACAGTCCATCCGGAGTCCTTCCTGAGCTGGTGACCCTTGAGATCAATCAGGGGTCGTAAGTTGTCTATCAACTGGCTCCGGGGGCTGTGATACGACTTCACTGCTGTAAAACCAAATTACTGTTCAAGAATCATTGCCTCTTGGAAGGCTTCGATCCATCTAAAAGACAAAAATACAAAACAGAAAATAAGTTGGGACAAACAATAAAATACTTTAAAAGTATAATCCTCAAGATTTTCATGAAATCAAACCCCGCTTTTTGATATCATTTATGGTTGGTATTTGTTTCTGCAATAGCCATTTAATGTTTTTATGTTCAGTTATTATCTCTCTTTATAGCAGTCCCCCATTCCTGTTTTGGATTCAAATTCAAGCGCACGAGAGATTCACAGGAAATGATGCAGCGTGTAATTCAGCATTACTGTTTTGTATTTCTGGCAAAGTAGCTGCTCAAAGAGTGTTTGCTGTAGTATTAAACTGCAATTGCTGTTACCACGGTAACCACGGGTGTTGCCAAATCAACCAGGACTGAAATCTTATAGGATTACAATTTAATTCAAATACCTCTGTGCGGTGGGGATGTCGTCAGCTTTAAAGATGTAAAACAGCGTATTTTTGTGATACAGCTTAAACTGCAGCTTCTGAGCCGGCCCGTTCTTCTCCTCCCTCAGGAAAAAACCGAGCAAGGGCTGACTCTCCAGCGCTGCAACGTCCTGGAGGGAGAAATAATTACTTAAGGTAGAAAAGCTACACAGAGATTAGTAAAAAAAACAAAACAAAACAACAAATCACACAGTCCGAGTACCTCACTGGCAGCGTAGGTGTACAGGACTTTATTCTTAATGACAAACCACAGCCTCTTCCACTGCTTCTTGTTGCCTTTTGACCTGTTTAAGTAGCCGCTCATGGAGGAGTTCTCAGTGTTGGCGGAAACCTGGAAAAACAGCATGGAGGAAAATAAGTCACTTCACATACTCGCTACATGAAAGATGCAAAACACCAAAAAGGACTCAGCAAATTTAGCCCCTGAGCGTTATTTCTTGCCTCTTTTAGTGCGGCGGGAATCTTCTTCTGTTTTCTAGTGAAGGAGAAAGCTCCAGATTTGATGGGGGAAACTGATGTTGAGGCACAGCGGTCACCTAAAAAAAAAAAAACAACAACAAACAAAATTAAAAAATTAAAAAGACCAAAACCATATGGTTCCACCTCAAGTAAATAATCTATGTCATGTTAAAGGACAAGTCTAACAATATTCTGTATTTTTTTTTTTTAAATCGTCAATATTACCATGAAGAGACCAAAACCAACAACGCGTTAGTCCGTCTCTCAATACTTTACATCTGTGGCACTCAGCCCCAAGCTCATCGGTTCCTACTGAAGATGTAAATCTTTAAAAACAGGTCACAAATATTTAGTTTCATCTTTAAAAAAGCCAAATAATTTCCTTAAACAGCTGCTCACTGTAGTTTATAGCAAACATTACTCAAACAGAAGGAAATAGTGCATTTGTTGGGGACTATTTTCAGCAGCGGATTAATCCACATTTGGTGCTCTAGTGAGTATTTGGAGCAGCAGGATGGTGTGTGTGGGACTGACCCAATATAGTACATTGTGTGTGTTCATGGAAGTGGAGGAACATGTCACCCAGAGCAACAGTGCAGCTCATTGATGAGTTTCTAATAGTTTTTGGACGACAATGGATTAACAGACAATACTTGTTATAAGGATACGTTCATCGTTGTTTTTTTAAATCTATAAAATCACCAGACTTAAATTGGATTTTGTGCTGCTGAATTTCCAGAATAACTGAAATCCCTGTTTACTTACTATTCTCCTGCAGCTTGGCAAAGCAGTGATCACACACACGTGCTGGCTGGTTCTTCAAGTACTCCAGGTAGTACTTATTGGCAGAGCATGCCTGACACACCACCTATCAGATAAACATATTAAAACTTCGATGAGAAGGGGGTTAATTAAATAATGTGCTGTAAGAGTAGGGGTAAGTCATAGTGGTACAGACCTTGCCACAGGCGCGACAGTGATGCCTCCTCCAGGTGAGGGTGAACTCGCAGGTACAGATCATGCACATGGTGGCCCTCAGGTCTGGGATCCAGATGGGAGCCTTTGAACCTAACGGGGCTCCACTGTCAACAACACACTCCGCCTGAGTGGAGGGAGACAGAGGGTTAACGTGGACGCATACAGGGTGAATTTATTCTCAAAAACACTTGAAACTATAAATCTGTGTGGGTGTATGTTACCTCCTCCTGACTTCGACTTGATATGAAGGTTATTTTCTTCTTTGTGTAGTCGTCTATGGCCTTGGCGATGGCCTCCAGCCACTCGTCTCTCTCTGTAGCTGAGCTGCAAACACAAAATACACCAGAACTCTCAGCTACAGCGAACACCGAAAATTAAATTTATAAGCTCGATATATATTTGGTCTAACTGTCAGTTGTTAAGAGTGCTGACCTGGCAGACAGGATGAAAGAGCGTTCAACGCTTTCAATGTTCAGCTCGTTCTGATAGGCCTCCTGGCTGGGTTTACTCACCTGGAAAACAAAATGTATGAGCAATGCTGAAACTCGGCCTCGGTGCATCACTAATTCACTATAGCAAATATTTCAGTGTAGATGAACACTAGTACATTGACAGGACTGGGATTCAAAAAACAGCAGTGTCTCTAACCTTCATCCCAGCCAGAGAGAGGACACTGTTGAGTTTATACTGGCCAGACTGGACCGGAGTGGTGTACATGAGTGCATCATTGAACTGAAGAAACACACAAACAATAAAACTTCAGAAAAAAAGATTTACGGAGGCACAAGAAAATGTTCTGTAGATTAAATTAACTCCATTTTGAGAGGAAGGATGGGAAAGAGAAATGTAAAAGCATAACATAAGCTGGATTTAGTCACAGACTATTTTCCGTTTATTGCTCACCAGAAAGAACATCCGTGGCTGCATGACTTTCCTGGACAGCTTCATCAGAGTACCCTCCTTCAGAAACACCTGCAAATACGAACATGTTTGGTCTAAACGGGCTGCATTTAAAAACACCTACAGTATGTAGAGTCCAGTGGCTACATAATAACTTTTTGTGACTAGTTTAAAATAATCAATACCAAGACACAAAACAGAACAGAAGAGGGTGATGGTGGGAGTAGGTTTGTCATGTTGGGTGATGCATAAACATGGGTGAACATGCAACATTATTAATGACACAGCAAAAACAAAAAATGATAAGCACAAAAATTAAAGACAGCTCCAACTGGGAGGAATCAAATTTAGCCGTAATATCAGCTAGATTATGATTTTGGTGGTAGAATAATGTAGAGTATTATTATCAGTTATGGGACCCGTTGAGTCTGCAGTATTTTGTACTCAGTATCTTTTATTAATTTATTTAAAAAGACAAAAGTGGCTGTCTTTTTATTTTGTTTAAGTTTGTGAAATGTGAATTTCTGTGCAGAAAAAAATCCTAATTTGAATGTCATGTTTCTGTGTCTCATATTTGTTAAAGGAAAGGAAAAGGAAAGTTATTTAAAAATCAGTAACACTGGTATTTGGCCGTCTTCTGAGAGAATTTACACCTGTGTGACAAACCTAACTGGGATATGAACTTTGGTTTTGGTGAGATTTTACAAAAAGTTAGTTGTGACTTACCCTGCCCGGCTGAACGATCTCATGGTGACCATTGAGACTGTACTGAATCTGCATCAGCTTCTGAAAGTTATCCTGAAACACAACAACATCAGAGAGGTGAGGAGAAGCATGAGGCCAAAGTAGACAAACCTTAAAGCTTTGTATGGAATAAAGTCTCACCCCTTGTTTCATAATATCATTAGCATGGTTGGCCACTTCTTTCACGATGCTGAGGGCAGCTGCATGGATAGCAAAGACAAAACATTAGTGTTTCTCTCTATGTTCAGCACAAATGATTGTCCTGGTGAGTACTGTCCCTTGTCTAACCTTGTGTGTCTTTATAATCCTCAGAGTCCTCTGGGAGGTTCTTCAGATAATCTGGAAAAGAGCAAAGAGGTTTCAATTTATTTGGAGCAAAAACGGTGGATAGTGTGGACATGCAACCCCAGTTGGGTTCAGCTGCAGGGCAAACGACAGCAACAAAGGAAAAGGAGCCCACGGAAATTTACACTATCCCAGTAGTTTTTATTAATACAACTTTTTGACCTGCAAGGCAAACATTCATGTGAACAAAAAACAGGTTATATGTACAGACAAATAACAGCTCTGCCTACAATCGGGAGATCACATGATATGAAATAACACCCCTATCAATTTGCTATGCACAGAGAAAACACATAATGTCCCAAAGCAAGGACTGTAGACCATAAAGGACAGGACATATAGGACTTTTTTAAATTTTATATTTTGATATATATATATTTCTTAAAGAAAATGTGTTCATTGTGCAGAATATGCATGAGAAGAAACAAATCAATATTTGTTCTAAGTCTTGGCACCAGGGGGAGACATAAAAACAAATATTACAAAATGTAATTTCCTTTATTCCCTCTTTGATGATTTGATGATGAAGGGTTTCATGTCAAATTCCTCATTTTCAGTGTGCAGACAGCTTTTAATTTTCCTTCAAATGATTTTAAATAATGAAAATCTGTTGTGCAGAATTTGTCCCTTGTGTCAAACAGGTTTCTGGTACTGTCCACTGGGTGCCGGTATAGTACCAAAACCAGAATGAAGCCAGCACAGAAAGACCTGACTTCAGTCCAAGTTTCATTCACATGCTGTCAATAAAAGAGCGCCATGATTCAATAAACCCTTGACCTTCAGTGTGCAGAGCTTTGTGGAACAGACCAGAAGAAGGGGCGAGCTCAGGTCTTGTGTGTCGGGGTGTTTGTACCTGTGAGCAGCAGCTGGTACTGAGGAATTCTCTGCACTGGTTTCAGCAGGTAGTGTTTCAGAGCCAGGCTGGCACATCTTGAACTCATCTGAGACAAAACAAACACAAAGTTGTTTTCACACACTGCTGCAAACCTACACAAATACACACAGACACAGAAGCGTCCAATCAACTGCTTTAGATACGGGCAGAGTGTTTTGATGGCTGTGACTGATATCAACAATTCTGGATGAAGCTGCAGATAGCTGAACTACAGTATCTTTAAATGTCTGTGGTTACTGTGAAGGTGTAAAGGCATCTGAAACAGTATATTGCACATAATGTAACATTAAAAACATTAAAATCCTGGTTAAAATTATGCTGATGAGATTTAGTCCCAAAAATTCCAATTCAAGCCCGATGAAGGTTCATTTAGATACAAAAAAAACATTTTTTTTTTTGCTGGTTACAGCTTTAAAAAATTAATAAGAAGAAGTAATTAATTACTTTAGAAAAAGATAGACCATTCAATATATTGAAAATAATTGTTAGCTGGAGCCCTAATTAACAAATCATTAAATAACAAGATATTCCATCTTTCACAGTAAGAAAACACATAATACTCACTAAACACACACACACACACACACACACACACACACTGTAAAAACACACACACAACCCTTCTTCCAGCTCTACCTCAAACTCCCTGACGACAGCAGCAAACGCTGTGTTTTTCCTGCACTGTTCGTCTAACAGAGCCACGTTGTTGTCAAACTGGCGGATGTAGGTGGAGTACATCTTCAGGTAAGGACCCTTCTGGACAAAGATGTCCGACAGTCTCTGGTGATCGCTCCTAGAACCAGACAGACAAACAGTTCTCTTCAGTCAGTAAAAGGTAAATTTAAGAAAGAACTCCAGTTGGTGATTATTGTAAGAAAAAGTAGTGTCAAACAACTACATTTACAAAGCAGTGTTCATTTATTCATGCTTTTTAAAATGTAAAATACTCTGTTTGACTGACTTAGTCACACAGTCTGAGTTTTGAACATCATTCCAAGTGTTTATGATAACATTTTACTCACATACTCAACTGCTAAGATCTAGGGATGCAGTAACATTGCTAAGAACGAGTCCAGTAGAGCAGCAGCGTGAGAACTGAAATGATCTGAGTGGTTGTAAACAAACCTCCAGTTAAACACAAAGTAGGTAAATCACTTATTTGGAATAAAAACAGTGAATGTACCCAAACTGTCCATTAAAATTCTTAATTGCACTGTAAAACTGCACAATGATAGCAATTATAGTAAGTCAATGTTGAACCAGGAAGCAGCTCTGCTAACATCTGACTTATACAACAGACTCTTTGGATGATAACTTTAGCATTCACCTTTGTTTAAACTACTTTATAAGAGGTTTAGATAAGGGGTTTTCAAACTGTGAGGCGTGCCTCCCCAGGGGGGTGTGGAGGGAGAGAAGTGAGGCAAAGATACTGTGTGAGGTAAAAGAGATAGGTGCAGACCGGTGTTCTCAAAACAACAGGAAGTTAGTTATTGTAGTTTGTCCCAATGATTTGGCCGCTTATCAACACAGTCAGCAGTAGGAGCTGCAGCAGAGGCCGTGACACATAGCTCATGGAGGCAATTAAGGTACTTTAAAACACTTAGCACCCAATTGCCTTAATTTGCGTCAAAAGTTGTACTCGTTCTTGCAGCCATAACTCAGTCAAATCTGAACACACAGACATGATACACATAGTTTAGATTCAGCGTGACTTACACTTCCCAAGGATGTCATCATCTCCAATGTCCATCGCGAATAAACGTCCATAAATCCTCTTAGAAATCATAGAACTTATAACTGCAGAACTTGCCTGAGAATCACCAGGTTTTTAAGTTTTCTTCAGTATCAAAGTAATCTAGTGATAGTTGTGTGTTCGTCCACAGGTACGCTGCAAACAGGAACTGCTAATAGCTAATTCAGCATACTTTTAATGGTGACAATTTGCCAAAATGTAAACAAATATAGGCAAAAAACAACAACAACAAAAAAAACAGGGTTCAAGCTGTAGCCCACATCATAACTCACTGAATCCATAGCAACATCCCCCAGAGCATTTTGGGAACTGTAGTTACAAAACTTAGAGCATGATTATCTACCAAACAGAAGCAAGACTAAGAAAATTAATACATAAGAGTGAAAAAATACATAAACATGAACTTCATTTCATGTTTCACTATACATATCTTTTTTACACTATTAGTTTGTGTGTGAGTGAGTGAGTGTGTGTGTTAGTTGTGTGTTTACCAGTGTGCCACTCTGTCCTCCAGCTCCCTCAGCAGGTCTCTGTTGAGCTGGTAGAGTTGCGGCAGGTAATACAGGATCTGGCTGAGGATCCGCTCATCCACCACCGGCTTCCCATTCTGACGGGTTGCCTTGGCAACAGCATCCCGAAAGTCCTGAAGAAGACACAGAGGGTGAATGCTATCATTGTTTCACACACACACACACACAGCTGTACAGGGTGGGGTGACACATGACAACATACTGTATTGTAGCTGAACAGGAACACCTGGTTATCACTTCATAAACTCCCCCCCTCCCATATTTTACACACACACACACACACACACACACACAGCACAGTCAGCACTCTTCAATTTGTCCAGCGTGCCAACACACACATCCACCTGGAAGGAAGCAGGGAGGCCAGGCAGGATCCCAATGTGCTAGTTAACATGTGCTCTCTCTCTCACACACACACACACACACACACACACACGTATATCTACTGCTCCAATGTACTGTAATATTAAGTTCATTTAGCAGTAAAAAAATACGTGATGAAAGACAACAGTCACACTCAATACCACACCTATGTATGATGTTTAGCCTATCTGCTATTTTAAAAAGGTGCTTTGCAAATGACATCTTTTGATGCAGTAAGTTATATTTTACTTAAAATGCAGTGTGACGCATTGCTAGCAGATCATTAATAAATCCTTTAAAAGCATGTGTCTAATCACAACCCCCTACATTTTCGTTCATTCATCGTCTTTATCATGTCATGCTGAACGTTTCTGATCAAGTTTATTTTACAACAACAACCAAACAAAAAAAACTAGCTAAATAACAATTCTCCAGTTCCCACCACTATTGCAAATCCTGCACCCTCATTTGACCAGAGCAGAGACAGATACACAACAACTCATAATAATAATAATAATAATAATAATAATAATAATAATAATAATAATACTACAAAAGGTTTAACAAAGAACAAGGCAAAATAATAATTAAAAAAAAGATTTTGTGGTTTTAGCCACACAAGTAAAATATATCATGATATATTAATCATCATGCACTATTATCACCGTGTATAAAAGTACCACTTGTGCTAACGGGGGAAAAACAAAAACTGGCTACTTTCAGTCTTCTCCAGTCCTTCAGGTAAACTGACAAACCGCCATCTTAATATTCACAAAACACACATGAACAACGTTGGCTAGAAATAAACCAACTTCAGAAAGGGAGGAAAAAAAAATGTAAACACATCGGCTGGACGACTTGCCACAAGAATGCACACACATACAGTCACCCACCCACGCACCCACCTGCACACACACAACACATACTGCACACACACACACAGGATTATCTAAGGTATGTGTGTGTGTGTGTGTGTGTGTGTGTGGAGGTCGTCTCTGTGGCCTGAGGAAGCAGCTGCTGCGCGGCCATGCCGTCCGCGGAGAGAGAAGAATGCAATCTGACCTCTTTTCTTGGACAGAGCTCCGAGCCTCGCCCTCCCCCGTCAGCCACAGGACGACGTTTTCTACTAATCCTGTGGTGGTGTCACTAAAGCCACGTCTGAGGCCGCCAGACAGGTGGGCCCTCGACCCTCGGTGAGGGTTGTCTAAACCCTCTCACCTGGGATTCCCCTCAGGACAGACCCACTACAGAGTCTGTCCTTGGCATATACTACACAAAGGCAGAGCTTCTATGTCAAATGTTAGACTTAAACAAAAGCTGCAAAAAATACTCTAATATACTGATAGCATTAGAAGAAAAACCACTTTGTATAACTCACATCAAAAAGTTGACATGGCTATCTAGGTGTTAAGTTAATTTTATGGACCTCATGTCCACTCAAAGACATTTTCAACAACAGTACATGGTCACAGAGCTGGGACATTACAAGTCACAAGACCAGCCCTTTTTGTTTTTTGTCATGTTGACAACCAGACAACATCCAGTCACATGGTTCCTGTTAGTCTTGCCTTCATTCAAAGCAGAGAAGTATGCAACATGATGAGCGATGATACCGCATTTTAGCATATTTCTTTGAAACAAACTCTTTCAGCAGAGCACATATTGCAGGCTTGTGGTAGTTAAGAAAAATCAAAGTTTTTAAATGTATAGTCATTTGCTATTATCAGGGTAAATACCTAAAATGATTGTGATTAGGATTTTCATACACATTGCCCAGCCTTACATGGACATACCAAAAAATACAAATCTACAAAATATATCTTTTTAGTGCAGTAAAAGTTATTTTAAAAATATATACTTTTTGGCAATGGCTGACCATTTTCTTATTTTCTGGGCTTGTCCTTTAATTTTCTCATACTGGCAACAGATTAATAAAGAGATAATGGAAATATTTGAAAAAGAAGTTGCTCGTTACATTAAACATGGACAAAATCCCAGATAAACTTATGGCACAGGATTTATCTCTCTTTAAAATACTTATGGCTGCTAGCAAGAAGCCATCACACAGAAATGACTGCAAAATAAAGGACGAATAGACTGCAACTGTCAACGAAATAAACTGTATGGAGAAATTAATTAACCATATAAACAACATTGCCTAAATATGTGTGCCTATAAGATGTAACCCAATACATATGTTATTGAAAGACCCTGTTCCTGTTCAGGTATTGTGTTGCCCGTTTCAATGTGAAATTATCAATAAAAATAAAGTTGGGAAAAATAAACTTTTTGGCATTTAAACTCACCAGACAAACTACACAGCTCACCTCCGCAGAGCCAAACCAAACCTTAACTGAAGACAAGCTAATAATCTCTCTTTTTGACTCACTCATGCTATTTTTCTTGCACAAAAACACACAAACCCTTTCCTGACAGTGTTCCCTGTAATGGGACTGATCAAAGCACCATCTTCCCACTTGTGGCCATGCGTTTACCTGCCCACTGCCGCCCCCGGAAAAACCAAAACCCTCCATCACAGCAACTTTAAAAGCCTCAGCTATGAAATGACTGCATTATTCGACTCTGTGCAGGCACTTGAGCAAAGACAACACCAGCCAAGACCTCATTAATTCATTTCCATCCCTGGGAATAAAGCTTTGATCAGCATTCAAAACAATCACAGCGTCGCTGCAGGTAACAAAACATACAGTAAGATTTATAATGCTAGGCACTCTTCTTCCCTCGACTGCTATAACAACTCATGAAAATGCTCCTTTAATGTAACTCTTGAATAAGTGAGACACTTACTATGTGAAGAAGTTTCAGGACATCCACAAACCTGATAAAAGAGCAGAAATACAACCATAAAATACAGCACTTTTTTCCCCTTTTATCACAGATTCCACTTTAGGAGTGATATTACGTGTTCCCGGTTCATTATAAAACCACTCACACTTTCTCGGAGCTCATAATCTCCTGGGCGATGTGCACCACCTTCTTCCTCTTCATCTCATCTTCTTGCTGGAAGGAGGAGAAACACAAACAGTTAAGCAACGCTATAGAAATGCAACTGACTTTCCCAAAACACGTCACTGTTCACTCACAGGCTCACTGCAAACCACCATGATGATCACTGGATCCTGTTTCACTCTGTAAAACCATCAGGACTGAGTTTACAGCCTTCCAAACAACAGCTCAATCAGGCATGAAAGTAGAGCACCGACCTTTCCCTTCTCCTTCTCCCTCTCTCTCTCCTCTCCCTGTGTCTTTCTGATGTGTGTTGTTGAATGGTAATGGGGCGGTCTCTCAATGACTTAATTTGGACAGCGGCCTTGGCCCCCCACTTGACTGAAATGTCCTACTGGTCCTATCAGAGCCTGTATTTGTGATACCCTGGAGCTTTGAGGGGCATCAGACACAGGTGCTGACAGTATCATGGAGAGGGTCACACAGGACGAAAAAAAAAAATAAAAAAATAAAAACCTCTTTCAGTTATTGAGAGAGCTATTCCTGAACCTGTAACCCTTCTGTGTTTGCTCACCATCCCCCCTTTCAACACACACACACACACACACACACTTCTGGAAAGCTGTGACAGGCAACGAACACACTTGGCTGGCTTGGCAGCAAGCGTGCACACAACCTCCAGTGGCTGCAGTGACAGTTCAGTCAACGGCTGCGATATGAGACGTCCACTGTAATCTGTAAAGGCTCTACATGTTGGCATCATGTCTGAAACGAGCTCAGAGTCATTTTTATGTAAAAGTTGATCAGGCATTCCTCTTACATAGGACCTAATAACATATCTGTAGCATTTCCCACATGTCTAAAGTGTGAATAAAAGAAGTCACATTAAAAGGAACATGGAGTTGTGGTTGCAAGATAAATCTGAGAGGTCAAAACAATTCTGTTGCACAAAATTGTAGCATTAGCATTAGCATTATCACAGTGTAAAAAACCTGCAAAAATGAAAACGTAACTTAAGTATAAGTACGTATGATGAGCAAAATGTACTTAAATATAACAAGAAAACAATATTCAATGAAGTAAAATGGAGCAGTGTTTCATTATTACCTTTTACATCGTTAGTTCTTTATTACTGGCGCATTAGTGTGTAAGTAGCATTTTACTGTTGAAGTTGGAGCTCATTTGAACTACTTTATATACGGTTGTGTTATGTATACTTAGTTTAGTTTAATCTATAACATTGCATCATTACTTTATATGCTGTCAAACAATGTAGTGGAGTAAAAAGTACAATGTTTCCCTCTAAAGTGTTGTGGAGTATAAACTGGTATAAGATGGAAAGTCGAGTCTAAGTAAAGTACTTAAATACAGTACTTGAGTAAGTGTACTTAGTTACATTCTACTACTGGATTTATTTAACAATTTTGCATTGCCAACAAACACAACAGACACTTTTCTGCAAACGACTGCCTTGATCATGGAGATCATTTTGCACTGATTCGACTTTTGAAAACTACACTCCTACTACACTTTGTAAAAACAGCTGGAAACTGTTCTGACACTGAAATCAGAAAACTGCTCTCCCTTTGCAGCAAAAATTGCAGCTCTATTCAGAAAAACGTCCTGTTCTGTTTGAACAACATGGAACTTTTCCATAACAAAGATCTATGTGTGAAAGCTCAAATAGATTTCATGTCTAAAAGGAGGCTACAGGAAACCATTTTTGGGGTGGACAGTCTGACTCTTTGATCAAGACTGACATCAAAATATATGATGATATGATTTAGAGCAGAAATGATAAGTCGATTAACCAATTAGTTGATTGACAAACAGAGAAAAGCAGAAAATCCTCACCTTGAAGAAGCCGGTGCCAGCAAATGTTTGGCATTTTTGGTTGAAAACTCACTCAAACGATTAATCAATTATCAAAATAGTTACAGATTAATTTTCTAATTGCAAATGTAATATATTTTTATCTGTTGATCAGACAAAACCAATTTGAAGATGTCAACTTGGGCCATAATAGACCATTTCTGTTTAAATGACTGGCCAGTTTTGAAAGAATAAAGTTGACATCTAATTTTCTGTGCATTTCTAAAAACTAAAAAAGGACGAAGCTGCTGCAGAAAAAATATAAGAACAAGGATGTTTAACCAGATGTTTGTTATAGTAAATTCACTGGTGGAAACTAGGGGCATGTCGGCATAGAAACAAAATACATTTTTATTGGTTTTGGTACCGGCCTAAACAAGCATAGAAATTATCCGCCTGGTACTGGCAAACGTTTCAGTTTCAATTTTATACATACCTAATTAGTTTATAAATTTATAGTCATTGCTGTTTAATGACTGAATTCCACTTATAGTTTAGAGGGAGGTGATTACCTGTCGGTCTGCCACGTCTAGGTGCTCCTTGCTGGAGGTGGAGCTGTTGTCCTCTTCGTCTGAGCTGTGGATCTCCTCCTCCTCAGAGTGGACGTCCTGGCTCAGCCAGCCACTGCTCTCCAGAACACAGACGGCAAACATTCAACACATCAAACAGTGTGACAGGTAGGGAAAGATTAAATGGTACATGTGGCAGAATTAAGCTTTGCTTTAGAAGGGAAGTTAAAATGTGTGAATGAGAAGCAGGGCTTGGCTGGAGAGGAGCGCGAGTGTGTGTTCAGAAAAACCCTCCCTTGATAAATAAAGATTAAAGACAGTCACGTGTAGGTTTTGTGCAAGAGGGGGGCCTGATAAATTGAACTTAATCTTTACTCATAAGAAGCATATGAGTCAGTACAAGACTCATAAGACACTCATTCAGAGGTCTTGTACAACAGGAATAATTTCAACATTTTCACTTTGGGGGTTTAAAGAAAATGCCAACACTGGTTGAGCAGAGATTTCAAATCCCAGGCATGAGATAAAACAAGACTGCTCAATGAAGGACCTTAGTACAGTAATACACAGATTATGTGCTTCAAAGATCAAAAACAGAAAAAAAAAATCATATTTGATGTCTGCTATTGTTATTACTATTGAGAAACAATCAGGCAATTTACTGTTGTACGTACTGAAGTGCATTTGAACGGTGGTGCGTTCACTTACTGTTGCCCAGTCCTAATTATTATTATGTTTTAGGTAGGCCTATACCCCCTATGCCAATTATGCCAAAGAGATTAAATCTTTATGTGCTGCATCTTTATCAGCCCTGCGGCTGGCAGCAGGACAACATGCTGGCTCGGCTCTACCCACAAGAAGTGTTGTCTGCCAGGTTAGTACAAGCAGCAACATGCGTTTATGTGTCACTAATGTTTTGATCTAGCTTTCATAGTCTGTTCTGTGGAATTAAGCTGTCTGATTTCAAAGACTGATAAACTGAGACTTCAGAAGAATTAATGTGTTTTGATTTTGCCACTTCAGCCCTGACCTGCTGTTTCTCTGTCCTTTCCGACACAACTCTCTCTGTTTAGAGGCTTGGAGATGTACCTTGGCAAAAAGAGTGATGGCTCAGAATAAATATTAGATAGGAAAGACTGTGGGACTCTAAAAATTCTCACATTTCCTTTCACTCTCATCAACAATCGCCCACTCTCCCCACATCCTTGTTTTTCTTATGTGCCTCCTGACAGTTTCTTTTACCTAAATCGCAACACACACCCACTTCTCCTCAGCTTCTGTCTCCCTTATACTTTCTCTATAGTCGAGTATTCAAACACACTGAGTCAGGCACAGAGCGCCACTTGTTTACAGCCTGAGGCTACTTACATAAACTTAACAGGCTCAGATGCCTGGGAAACACTACAGATTCACTCGCTCCCTCCTTCTCCTCTCAGACACACAAACCCCTGCTAACCACTCTGCATACCAGACAGAATTAAGAAGCTGGGTACATCTTAATTGTTTTAACAGCTGATTTCACACCAGTGCACCTCATCGTCACCTAACGCGGCCTCGGCTTCATCACTTGTAGTGCCACGGTCTGAGAGAGGGAACAGGAACCATCTATCATGGGAACAGTCTGGGCCTACTATCAAGAACAGAGTGACTCAGTGAGATTTTAATAGCATGAATGTGACTAGGTGACTGAATGAAATTTGCTGCCGTCGCCCCTTGACTCTTCAATTAACAGATAATCACCAACAATTCTGACAAGCGATTATTTGTTTAAGTCATTGACCGAGCAAAATGCCAAAGATTCTCCTGTTTTAGCTTCTTAAAGCTGCACTAATCAATATTTCTATATTAACAATGGATCAAATTATTATATGTAATAGTTGTAGCGACACACCAACAGAGAATTATCACGTGACTCTGCAGTTTCCCTCAACTCTGCAGAGCGTTTTAGCACCTTTCAGCTCATTGTTTTGGTTTTAAAGACCTGTTTTGGTTCATTCTCACAGCTCTCATCAGTGTTGTTTTCAGAATGAAATTTCAATGAAAATGCTCTGATAAACCCACTTTACACTACCTGCCCAGCACTAAAGGGTGAACAGAGAAAGTTAGCAACAAGCTGGTGAACATAGTGGAGCATTTAGCAACTAAAGAGCCTGATATTTCCTTCAGGAGTTGGTGGAGACGAGAAACAGAGCTAAAAGAGAGTCAATATTGGACTTACATTCATCAGGTGACTCCAAATGAATGCTAATGTTGCTATGTGTCTGCTGGATGTGTAAATAAGCAACTGTTTGCTAACACGTACACCATAACAACTTTAAAAGGTGATAATATGTCAAATGTTGTGTTTAAAGCTTGTTCTGCTGCACCTAAGTGGCCAAATAAATATCACTGAATACTGTTTTAAATGTGAGTATTGCTGCTTTTCTGTTTCTCTGTCTATTTTTTTGTAAACTGAATATATTTTGGTTTTGGTCAGACTAGCTATTTGAAGGTGTTACCTTGGGTTCTGGGGAACTGCAATGGGCATTTTTCGCTTAAAAAAAACCCCATTTATATAAACTAAATTATTAATCAGTTAATTGAAATAAATGAGTGACAAATTAATTGATAATAAAAATAATTATTAGCTGTAGCTCTGATGTTTTATCTGCACTAAAAAGGGGATTCTTTTGCCAAATAGTCTGACTTGCATTTGAATATTTGGGGAAATATAGAATTAAATGTCCATGAACTTTAGTGAACTGCTACTCCATGACTCAAGCCAAGAAACAACTGGATCTACAATGTCATGAAACGGTAAGTTAGAAACCAGTTCATTGCTGGAGGAGGTTTTGTAATTATACTTTTTTTTTTTAATGTGACTGCTGTGGAGCTTCCCACAATAAATCATGTCAAATTTCTTTAATAAGATATTGTAATGCCATATACAAATACATTGTATATGGCTAATATATATAAGCTAATCTATCCCTCCTCCTTCTGCAAACTGCTGCATTTCCATAGGTGGAATGTAAAAAGATGATTTATTTGTTAATTTACCGATTACAACAAAAAACTCACTTCATATCTTCTCACAGAGACACAGAGGAGAAAAATGGAGTGATGAGGTTAGGAAGAGGCTAAACACAGTGCGAGGGCAGGCACGCTGAGGAGGAGGAGGAGGAGGAGGAGGAGGAGGAGGAGGAGGCTAGTGGTTGCTGGAGGTTTATTTTCTCTGTTCTAGAGAGCTGTGTGGCGTTTCTGCGATTCTCAGACATTTCCTGCCCTGGCCACTGAAAATAACCCACAGGAAAACAGGCCGACCTGCAGCACATCAATGCTCTATTCAAATTCAGTGCCACTGACTCAAAGGCTGACTTTCACACTCTTGTAAATACAAACCACTAATGTCACCTGTGCAACCTGTCGCACAACGGCGGTTCCCACGCTGAAGCTACGGGTCAATTACAGGGTAGCAGCAAGTGTTGTACAGCAGCTCTGTATCAGGCCTGCATCAACTTTCAGGCTCTTTTTCTCACACACACAAAACACAAGCAGCCATTGTTCACAGTGTAAAAAGTCTATGTACTTGAACTTAATAATGGTGCTTAAACAGATGTTTTCAGTCTTCCCTGTTATGCTGAGATTATTCTGACTCAGGTAATAAATAAATCATCTTTAGATACGACACCTGTTACTGCTGGATCACCTTAGTAAGACGATTAATCACAAGATAAATAGTGAAACTATTAGTTGGTTAATCTATTAGTTGTTTGATAAAAAAATAAATCATCAACAATTTTGATAATTAATCATTTAGGAAGGAAAATTGGCAAACACTGTCACTGTTTCCAGCTTCTTAAATGTTACAATTTGCTACTTTTCAGACATTTCATAGACTTAGCAATTAATCATAAATCATAAAAATAAATGTGAGATGGGGCGCCCTGGTGGCCTAGGGGTTATGGCAACGTTCCAGGTTTAAATCTGGCTTGCGCCCTTTGTTTTCTGTGTCGTTCCCAGTCTCTCTCTTCCCTAAATTCTTGTCATCTCCCTACTGTAATCTCTCCAATAAATGCATAAAATGCATAAATAGACAGATTAAGTTGCACCCTTAAAACAAGATGTTTACAAACTAAATATGCAATATACTGTACCTCTCGTACTCATGGTCCTGGTATCTGTGATAGGGATCCTGCACTTCATAGATGTCTGAATCAGCTGCATCATCATGTGGCCAGCCCAGCCTCGCACTGTGAAACGGCAGGTTCATGTATTCGGGGATCTCCTCATACAGAGGAACGTTCTCATACTCTACTGATTCCTCTCCACCTTCTCCGCAAATATCTGCCTCCCCTATGCAGCTCTTGGGCCGCTCCAGGCTTTTCTCCCCCTGGTTTGACTCCACGCTGGTACAGTCCAGGGACTGGCCTCCCTTGGCCAGCAGCTTTGGCAGCATCTTGACAGACAGCCTGAGCTCCAGCAGCTTCCGGAAAGAGAGGCTCCTCTTTTGAGAGTCGGCCCGGGTTGCCAGGTCAGCTGCAGAGAAGGACTGCGCCCTCTGCTTGCCCCCCAGTGTTGGGGCTCGGCTCTTTGGCGGCACGCTGCTCCTGGTGGGCATCTGCCGGCTGAAGAAGGTCACGCAGGGTCGGGTGAAGCGCCAGGCAGTTTTCTCCTGAGGAGGCGCAGGCAGCTCCCTCATGGGGGTGTTAGCATGTGGAGGTGCAGGAGGGCAGATGGAGGGTGGAGGGGGTGCTGGCAGGCTGTGTCTCTGAGGTTTTCTGGGCGGCGCCCTCGGTGACTGCTGATCCTCGGCGGAAAAGGCTTTCCTCACGTTAGCTAGAGGAGGGTGACAGCCGAGTTTGATCTGTTTGGGGAGGCTATGAGTGATCGGGTAGCGCTCAAAGTCGCCGTACCCGTCCTCTTCATCCTCCTCCACCCGGTGCTGTTCGCCCTCTTTTTTGTGGCTCATTGAGTCAGGTTGTGAGAGCAGGACTAAGGAGTGGGAGGTGTTTTTGTTAAGAGAGGAGGGCATGTGGACTGTTCTGTGAAGGCGAGGCGAGAGGGAGGTCTGTCGAGGAGGGGGGACAGGCGCATTGGTCTCATCATCTCCCAAACCTTCAAAGTCTTTTTGGGGTAAAGGGTCATCACATGTGTCCTGTTTGAGGTCCTCGCCCTCTGAACTGAGAGACAGACCAGCTAGACTCAGTTTCCCCTCAGCCTCTCGCATCTCAAGCCCCTGTTTGTGTTCCTCCGCCACCTGATCCTGGGAACTGCCCTCCACGCCATCCTGCCTCACCAGGGCTGGCTTTTTAAGTTTACGTGGGTGAGGGACCGGGAGAGGCTTACTGGGGGCAGCAGGGACCTGCAGATCAGGGTGTAACCTGGTAGGAGATGCTTTGCTGATAGCCTCACTGCATTCTACCTGAAAGGATTCTGCAGAAGACTCATGAGGAGTGATACTTGGGGAGACAAGGATGCTGCCTGCAACATCACAGGCAAACTTAGAGTCTGTTAAATCTGTGTTTTGGGCCTCAGTCTGTACATCCGCTTTTGAGACATCAGGCTCAGCAGCAGCACTTTCCTGATGTTTTACAGTCTCTGAATCTTCCTTCGGCTCCTCAGCCCTTGGTGCCTCTTTGTTTACCGATACCCTATCCAGGTGTCTCTGTCTTTGAGGTTTATCCCTGGGCTTTTTGCCTCCACCTTCACCCTTCTTTACAGCTACTCCCTCCTCCTGGTTTTCTGCTGTAGAAATCCCATTCTGCAACAGCTCTTTGTGCAAATCGCTCCCAATCTCAGTTGTACTGCCGTTTTCCAGACGCTGGCACTGGGAACAGTCCTCATGCCCACAGGAGCAGGTGGGAATTATGTATTCCGATTCACGTTTGTTAGTCTCTGATAAAATCCCATTTTTGGAGTTTAGAAGTGAGAGGCTATCGCCTAAAGCCTCCTCCTGTTCCTGAGATAGGATAAGGTGTTCATTGGGTTTCGGTGGCGGGGGTGAAACAGGGGGAGACGAGGCTGTGGATTTGGGAATGCATGGTTTGGGGGCAACAGCCGGTTTTGTCCTTTTGAGAGTAGCAGGGGAAGGTTGGGAGATGACCGAAGGCTGGGAAAGAAGACCAGGTTTGGGGGCGACGGGTGGGGGAGAGGGTTTGGCGGTAGCAGGGAGTTTAGGTTTGGGAGCTAATGGAGGCTTCTTCACACCTGAACGTAAAGAAGAGGGAGGAGATTCACAGAAAAGTCAAAAAGTTATTTACTCACACTTCCTTTCAAATGAATCACGCAACACCAGCACAGCACATAAAAGCATGCTTCATCTACACCCCCTCAAATATAAGCATCAACAGCTGCAAGCTGTGATTAAGGCTAAGGTCAAGAGGTCACTCTTAGGGTCGGGGGCATAATTAGGATCTATATCTTTAATAAAATGATGAAACTCTTGTCACATCTGCTCAACCATTTTGATTTATTATAAAGTAATCTGATGAATGAGTACTGAAGGGCTTACATCTCACTTGTGGCAGCAAATACAAAGTAAAAGTGGATTATTCAATTCAGATTCACAACTGAACTTGAACCCTCCTTCCTGTTCCTGAGAGAGCTTAGCATGTCTTTACTTCTTGTCTAAATTAAATTACATAAACTACACCAGCAGCAACCAATATTATAGATATAATGGGTATATTTCTGTTGTGTCCTACTATTGGCAACACTTTTTCCCTCTTCCTGCTTCTGAAATTCTTCTTCTTGTATTTCTAAAAGTCATGGTTTAAATGACTCTTTATGGTCTGTTTCAGCCTTGTATTCTTATTAGAACTGAGTTACACTAAAGTATATTGTATTGTATGTATACTCCCTCCACATGAAATAACTAAATATTTACTATAAATAAATATTAATACTAATATTTGAGGTTGATCAGGCAATATCACTGGCATTAACCTAGTTAAATAAAGTTAAATTTTAAAAAAACAGAGTCTCTACACTAATAAAAAGCTGTGAATTGAGATTATAGGCCATATTTTCCGCTCTACTGGCTGAAACTCTTGGCTGGCCGACACCACGAGAAGTGGAGTCATCGAGCGGATGTTTCCGAAAAGGCCAACGACCAAAAAACGCTCTGCCTTCCGATACATGCTGCTCTGCCTTTGCAGACAGAGCCTCGCTCCAAACTCAGTTCAAAAATCACAAAAGTATAAAGTCACTGTGCTTACAAACAAAAATACCTACGTGGGGGGACAGTAGTTAACATTTTTTCTAATCATTGAGAAACACTTTACAATTCGGCATACACCTTCTATTGGAAAGGTTCAACTTTAAGAAGTGGTTCACCCACATTTTGTATAAAAATTCACCATGGATGGCGGTGATGAGCAGGGAGAATCAATCTGAAACTCTCCAACTGTTACTTGGTCGTTTATCTATAAGCCGATTTTGCCAGTACATACTAACAATGCCATCAAAGTTAATAAACTATGTCCTCGGAGATATAAGCCTACTAATAACCGAAGCAACATTAAACTGCCAAATTTTTGAGCGGAATTTGGCCTTATGTTTTCGCTGTAAAAGGCAACGCCAGTATCTGGACTAAACCCGCTCATGTCGTGGAAAAAACAATCATAAAAACCCTATGGCACATGCCCAATTTGGTGACACGAATTCACCGATGACACCGCTCTTCATACAAGCAAATGTTAACTGTTTTATATGAGATGTTAACACTGCAGCTTATTGTCGAGTCCGACTTGTTGCATCAACAGCAGGACAGATGTTTTAAGACAAAGGATTTAACCCCCTCCAGCTCCAACAGTAGCTGCAATATCAAACGGAAAGGGAAAATGTGTGATTTGTGAGTTACGATGGCTTTTTTAGAAAGCACTAAAACTGAAGCCTGTCATCTTTTTATATCTTTTTTAAAGCTGTTATTAAGAAAAACTGCAATTAACTGTGGCTGAGTAAAAATATAGTGGATGCAACCGTCCGTTATAACATTCAAAGTGCATAGTTTTTTTTTCTCCCCATTTCTGCGAATAAATTCAAGAAGTAGTTGTATTTAGTTTTAGATGACCACAATAGGCGCTTGCACAGCAGGATTTTGCTAAGTTAAGTTAGCTCCCCCACGAAACAAACCTGTGCTCATGACTCCCGACTTGCTCCTTATTCCATGGGTAAATATACTTTCAATGGAATTGAGAGAAAATCTGCGTTTTTTCCTCCTTCGACACCATTGTCAGTTGGAAAACCACTTCAGGGAGAAAACATGCAGGTTACTGTTGTTCCTTATCTCGCCAGCGGATGCACGGATAGAGACTTTACGCCTGCTACTTTTTCCATTTTTCCCCAAGTTTTCAGCCACGGTGCTTTTCCCAACAGTGTCAAGTAGCATACAACAAAACAACACAGTTCCGTTTTTACCTTTAAAAATAAATCGACTGTTGAAGAAGATCTGGTTCAGTTGCTGGAATATGAAGTAAAGCACATACGTGATTATATAAATGTGTTCAAATGTATAGTTTCAGTAAATTAAAATGTGATTGAAGCTGTTTTGCTGTATTCCCTATTTACAGCATAGTGTTAAAAAAATGTGTGATTTTTATTTTGAAGGCAATTTCCGGTGATTTACTGGCTGTTGTTCACTAACTTTACACATCGATTTCCTTGCCTAGCTTTCCAAACGGGTGGGCCACTTCCTCTCGCGGCCACTCCAGGCGCTCTAACTGGCACGAGCGCTTTTTCGTTGCTTGCGAGGAAGCGGCGGTTAAACACGATCATTATGGGAATTGTAGTTTTATGCGAAGTTTAGCAACCGGCTAACTACTAACTTCTCAACGGCTGTTCCTGCCTACTGTCGCCTACAACTTCAGAATGCAAAACGGGTTGGGGATAGATGGCGGAGAGCAATGACTGAGGAGTTTGATGAAGATGTGGTATTTGAGGTTTGTATCACCGCCGCTGTTTGTTATCGAAACTTGTAACTGATGCTTTGTCATACCTCGCGAGCGCCGAGGTAAATATAACGTTACACGTTGGGTTCCTGATTCATTAACGGCAGCTAGCTTACAGGGACAGCTTAGCAAGCTAGTAGGTAGCTAGCTTCACATAAGCAGCCGTTTGCCCTGTTGCCATGCTTTGACAATCCAAAACAAATCCACATATTTGGCTGGCTGCTAACTGTGTTTCTGCCAAGGAGCTTTGGTGGTCATGAGAGGGGCTGAGCTGAGCTAGTGTGCGCATTGTTGGCTTTTCATCATCACTAGACTGGTAGTCAGAGGTGGGGTGGGGGATGTCCAGATCCAATGCGTCGGTTCTGAAAAAAACCCTTCACAGACACACACGTAACTACATCTGGATGGTGACAACATGAGCTGCGACTTCGTGTGACAATGCATGTGAGTAGCATGTTATTATTTGACTATCTAGGCTTACAGTGTGTTATGGTGGGTGATAGTTAAATACATTAAACTGTGAAGCTCCTGTGCACCAGAGGCACCAAAACACAGCAGAGATGCTAAGAGTAATGTTTTCCAAGCGACAGAGGATCAGCAGCTGGTGGAGAACTGGGTCAGGCATCTTTTGGACAAATTCTAGCACGGGATGTTTTCCTTCCTCTCTGCTTATTTCATGGCTGGGTTGTGAGCTTTCTTTGTTCAGGGTAAGAAACAGCATCGCCTGTGTTTATCCCTGTATGAGAAGATAAGATTACGGTATTACATGATGAACTGTGCTTACATTTAGCCCAGTTTCCATGCAGGGGAGAAGAATTGAGGAGGGAATATTTGGTGCATGGAGAGGCTCAAAAGACAGTCCTGGCATCTGTTGATCTACAGATTCACATGTGAAGGCACTTAGGCTTTACAGTATTCCTCCCAGAACAGAAACTAAGCGGCATAGAGGAGAGATAGGGGATGTGGGTGAGGGTGGAGCCTCAATTTCAGCTGATGAATCCTGAGGGAAAGTAGACTGGGTTGACAAATCAGTGATGCTTATCAGAGTCAGGACACCTTTTGGATTCACACTGAGAAAAACTAGGGCAAAATCAGGATGAGTGTCAGCTCAGTCCACATCAGACTGATGATCACCACATTTTCTTCCTTTTTCTTCCTCTCCACTCATCTGATACTATTTTATCTGTCTCTTGCTCTCCACCCCCCCTCTTCTTCTCATCCACCATTCCTCAACTATTGCTCAATATGTTTGACTGTCTCGCTTTCTCTTTGCAGAACTCCCCTCTTTTCCAGTACCTGCATGATCTAGGGCACACAGACTTTGAGGCATGTCCAACGGCATCACAGGAGGAGGAATATGGCGGACAAGAGGGAGACCTCACCTCTCCTGATGAAGATCCACAGAAAAATTCAGTGAGTTCCTCCCAATCCTTGTCAGGATGTCACGCATGCCTGTCCTCTCGTCTAAAACTGTCCTCTTCTAAAGAAATTTTTTCCTTTCTTCAACTAATCAATTAGTTGATTTGACTGAGACATCAATCTAATCTTACCAATCTTATCTCAACTTTAACTTTATTGTCCCTTAGGGGAAACAAGGGGAAATTTGTCTCACATCCAAGTGAAACACAGAACGCACGCAGACTTGAACATAAAACATAATAAAATACATAAAACATATTACAAAGATGTGTAAAACACATACTAAACGAGCTTACATAAAGCAATGCATATTAGTGACAGCATACATAAACTTAAAACCTGGTGTACATCCAGGCATCATCCTCCGCCCAGTTATGAAATGGTTAAAACAACCATAAATCAACATTCAGAAGGATCTTATCTTAAAAGTCAAGTGCTCATAAGAGACTAACATCGTGTTTAGATTGACTAACTAGACATTTATAAAAAGCTCCAACTAATAATTGTTTTAATTATCAATCACATCAATTAATAATAAAACAGATAATTATTTATGATTTTCAATTAATCGACAAATTGTTTGGTCTATAAAATGTCAAATTGTGAAAAATGAGCCCATCACAATTTCCCAGAGGCTAAGGTGACATTTCCAAATAGCTTGTTTTGTTCGACCAAAATCCAAAAATATTCAATTTACTATCATGGAAGACTAAGAAAAGAAGCAAATCTACACTTTGAGATGGTGGAACATGTGAAGTGTGGGCATTTGCCATTAGTCAAATTGTTGCAGATTAATTTTCTGTTGATTGATTATTCTGGAGCGGCAACGATTAGTCTATTAATACATTTAAAAAAAAAAAATCTATTAATCATTTTAAGCCATTTTTTTTAAAGCAAACGTTCTCTGGTTGCAGGTTCTGTAATATGAGGATTTGCTGGTCTTCTCTGTTTTATATCATTGTAAACTGAATATCCTTTGGTTTTGGACAGTTGGTCGGACAAAACAAGACATTTGATGACGTAAGCATAGACTCTGGAAAATGTGAAGGCCGATTATTTTTTTTTTTTAACTATTCTCTGACTTTTTATAAACCAAACGATTCATTGAGAAAATGGTCTGCAGATTAATCAATAACGGGGCAGCTCTAACTAACTCCCGTCACTATTCAAACAGTCTACCTCCCTGACCTGGGGCTGTGTGTGTGTGTGTGTGTGTGTGTGTGTGTGTGTGTGTGTGTGTGCGCATGCACGTGTGTTTGTCACTGGTTGACTTGTACAGTCAGACAGAAAGTAATTAATTTGACTATTGACTCAAACAGTGACACATATTGGCACACAATCACCCACAGACCGTTATGAGCACTGGTTTATGTGCTTTGCTTCAGTCAGACAAGACATGGCAACAAGGGCTTCCTACACACAGATGCAGGTATTTTGCGTTGCATGTTCCTTACTCTGTAATCACACACAGCAGATTCCTTTTTAGAAAGAAAACCTCTCTCTCTCTTGCATCTCTCTCCTGCTGTTGTTCTGATTTTAGAAGAGATAGCCCAAATGCAATTACTGTGACCACACTCTGCTTTCTCTGCTGACATTGTATCTGCCTCTGTGAGCAGCCTCTTACGACTTGTGTGTGTGTTTTGCTGATATTCACATGTGTATGGATCTGTGTGCAGTCTGCAATCAAAGGAACTTGTGAACTTTGAATAGCTTTCGCATTAATCTAACCATTGATGACGGTAGTTTGAGTAATGTGTCCTGGCAAGCTAGGGATCACATGACACAACCTCTTGTCGTTCTCTCCCTCCTCTTGCGACGGGAAACGGTGTTGTGTTTGCTTCGTTCAGGAACTTTCCGTACGTGTCATGCTTCCTCTCTGGTACAATGTTGTTCTAAGGAGTTAAGGAGGATGAGGGATTCGGAAGAGACAGGAAAGCCTTTGGGTCGTCCCTCGGTGACCAGTTTCCTGGAGCTCAGATAAACTCGAGCAGAGGCAAAACACCTCATTCACGTAGACAGACCACAGTTTGTCTTTCTTTACATTACCAGCAAAAGGCAAAACTGTCTTACTGAACACAGCTCACGTACACCATTTGTGGTATGTACAGTATATGTAAATGTTCTTGTCGTGAAATGCTGATATGTTGGTAGTCATGTTAATTAATTTGTTTGTTGAAGCCGGTGAGATTTGAGTAACATAAAGAGGCACTTATGCAAGTGGGATGGTAATCGCAAAGGCTGCTGGTTCAAACCCCACAGACTGGTTTCCACAAAAGTTATTGGTGACAGTGAATAAATTATACGGTTCGCTCCTTCAACAATTACCTCCATGATGCCTTTGAGCAGCTGTTCTCGTGACCACCAGGACAGGGCTTTTATCATAGTCCCAGGTCAGAATTTGTGTAGCTGTGTGAACTGGAAATTGGTGTTAGATTGATTTTCCCTAAATAAATTAAAGGTTGAAAATAAAAGGTGTGTGTCTCAGACACGAGACAAAATACTGTTTTAATGGACTTCGGGACATAAACTAATGGCTAGACAAAACATGCCTCTGTTTGGTGTAATTTAATATAAAATTATTATTATATAACCATATTTGGTTTTCTTTGTGTAAATAAGCAAATAAATAAGCAAATAAATGATCATAACTGTACTTTGGAGAATAGCTTGTAACCAGCATAGGGCAGAAACTAACAATTTTCATTGTCAATTAATCGGCTCTAAACCAGCATGTCAACTGGTGCAAAGTGTCAATTCATTCTCAACTACTCCAATCCCTTCTCTCCTAATCTTTGTGTACAGTGTACTTGCTTTTAGGGCTGCAACTAATTATTATTTTCATTACTGATTAATCAGTTACTGTAGCCTGTAAAATGTGATAAAGATATTCAGTTCACAATGATATAAACCAGAGAAAATCAGCAAATTCTCACATTTGAGAAACTGGAACCAGAGGCATTTTTTGCTTGATAAATTAATTTAACAGTTAATCAATAATCACACATCAACACATAATCCCCTGTAAAACCACAACTAGTTGTTTTTACACTTAGGTTTTTGTATGGATTAAAAGAACATATAACGTGTTAATTAGTGAGCTTTAGAGGGGCTGGTAGGTGGATTTTGTTCCCAGGCTAGCTTTGTGTTAAGCTAAGCTGTCTCCTGGCTCTAGCGTTATACTGAATGGACAGATATGAGAGTGGTATCAATCTTCTTGTCTAAGTCTCAGCAACAAAGCCAAAGCCTGTCTGTGCTGAGTGTGTCCATTCTCTCACATAGTAGCAATCAGTCCAGTGTCTGGAAGCTGGAGTCTTCCCTGTGCGACTGCAGGAGAATACTGATGAACAAGAACTGACTGTGCCAGGATAGTAGTGAGAGTATGGGCATATGTGAGTTAATCTGTACATGGTTTACATCATCTCTGTGGGATTAGCCGCTTTGATACTACAGACTGAACAGAGTTGTGGCCTACTTTGAGGCTGATGACCAGTGTTGTGTGAACGCCCAGTCCTGAAGCTCAGTCTCCAATCAGTAATCAATACTAATGCGGCCTTTACACTAATAACACTTGTGCTTTACCCCCCAGAAAAGGGTCAGTTTGCAGACTGCCCAGTCTGAATCAATAACCAACATGCGTCTGCTGTGAACTGGAGCGCGCACACACTTCACAAGATGTTATGATGCTGGCTTTTACAGGATTCTCAGTTTTTTAATGTTTAACATTAACAGCAAACTAATGGCTGCGTGTGTCAACATTGAAGCCTTAAACCTCAACATACAAACATCTTTCAAAATGTGTCCCATTTTTAAACAAAGCATTTCATGGACGCCATGAAACACTCTAAGTAGATTAGTGAATAGTAGATCCTATTCATGATTAGGCATTACACTGTTTGGGATTTTGTTTTAGGCTCTTGGCACTTGCAAAAAAAAACTTGCAACATTTCAAACAGCCTGAGGTTTGTTATGAATTGAAATGTCAACACACTTTAAAATGTCAGGCACCATGTCACTCTGGTTGTGATTGGATGTCTCAGACTGTTTACAGAGGTGCTCGCAATGCAGAGACTCCAACGAAGCAAGAAATAAAACAGAAGTGTGTGTGTGTGTGTTTCTGTTTAGTGTCTCCAATGAAAGACGTACAAACTTGCTTCTTTTTCTGGAACTAAAAGAATCCTTCATTTCCGTCTGTCAACCATGTATTCTGAAAGGATAAAAGTTGAGTTTTATTGATGCCGAATGCGCTACTGAATGTGCTATAACATTCAGTTATAGCACCAAAATGGAAATTCAGCAAACGGAAACAGTTATGTGGTTTTTGTGCCCGGGAGTGAGTGCTTTTACAAACACACATTGCACTTATTGTTGTTGCCTGAAAGAGTTTGTCTCCTGGGATACTCCTTTGGACCGTGAGTGTGTATGTTTGTGAGTGCACATAGCTGTTATTTAACGGATGAGTGATTCCTGAGAAATAAACCTGTCTCACACACACACACACACCAAAATGACCGAAAGACTTGCAGGTGAATCATTTTAGTATTTTAATCTGGAATATATTTCAACTTTACTGACCTGAAACTGGAATGGAGCCGTTACTTAATTGACTGAATTATAACCTTTCCCCTGTGTGTGATTTGCAGGGAGGAAGCTTATGGAGACTGGCTAAAGCCTTTTGGAGATGGAGTCCGATTCACCAGGCGGCTGCAACTCGTAAGCTGGGGCAGCAGCTGGTAGGTAGAATGGGAAACAGAAAGGAATGCTGGCACTGAAACCAGCACCTTCACTCCATATTTCTAAAGGCATCTCTTCTTTTTAAGCACTTTTTTCACATGTTTCTCTTTTCTTGTAGGACTGTGTGTTCGGCCAGTACTCTGTGAGGTGCATTCTTGATCAGGACGTGCTGCTGCAGGAGGATGTGGAGCTGATCGAGCTGTTAGACCCGAGTCTGCTCACCCTCGGCTCGTCGCCCTCTGGCTCATCCAGCCGAGCGAGCACCCTGCCCAGACCAAGCCTCATAGCCAGACCCTCCCTATGGTACATTGTTAGGAAAGAAACACAGATGTACAGTGGATGGGCAGCACAAACAGAAACTATGGCCTCAAAAACAATAGTCACGACCTTTCTTACAAAATATTTAAATTATAATACTTTATTGACTTTGACTTTATTAATTCATGTGAGATCTGAATTTAAGCAGAAGTTTTCATCAAAGACCTGTAAAAGAAAATAAACGTTTGACAAAACACAGATGCAAAAGACTTGATCAAATAAAAGATGTGCAGAGCTTTGTAGGTTGGAGATGTTTTGGAACAGTATGATAAAACTAAGCAGCATGATTATAACACATTCTTTAAATGAATACTCCAGCAATTTAGTATTGCACTTCCATAAAGATGAGAACCTTGCGAGAGGCAGGTAAAAAAGACAATGGTCTAATAGATTCAGCAGAGATATCCTGACTTTAATTCCCTAGTGTCGGTAAAGCTTAAAATTTCCACAATGTGACACAATGGTGTCTTTTGCCGTGTTCACGTCATATCATTCAAACTGTAATTAAGAAAAGTGTAGTGGGAGAAAACCAGTTCACATCAACCAGCTCTTAAGTCAGAGATTTTCTGACAGCTTCGATATCTTCCACTTGGCAAAAAGAGCTGTTAACAAACCGGTGCCAACATGCTGCACAGCCACGCAGTTGCTATACACCATTTGTTTGTATCTGGTTTGATTTGTTAATAAACTGCAACAAATATGTAACACAACAAAAGTAGCTAATTTGGGCTATTTATCTGGTGTGACGACAAGGCTAGCAGTGTGGTGACCATTTTTGGAGTAATGTGTGAAAGCTCCCAAGTTGGAATAACGCCCACATCTTTCAAACGTCTCGCACACAGTTCATAACCCAGGCTTTCTATTGCACATTTGTAGTGCCCAAGCCCAAACTGAGATTACTTAATTAATTTAATGTCAGTATTTTTCTCAAACTGTAGAGAGCTCCTCTAGAGCCTCGGAAGACATGATACGTCTGTTTTCACTTAATAGTACTCCCTGTGACTTATAAATTAACTTGGACATGTAAAACTGATGTATTGTTCCTTTGATCCCGTCCCTACAGGGTTCTAAACTGTCAAATGAACAATTAATGGTTGCACTAATTAAAATTTCCTCCTGTTCTCCTCATTCAGGGACATGGCGGGGCTGGTCGGCCTGGCTGCAGTGCTGCTGGGTCTCTGCTCTGCATCTGAGGGCTTGTGGTCGCTGGCTGCAGCCCCGTGGGGCCTGGCACTGCTGGGCTGGGTGGGGCTGAGGGGGGTCATGCTGTGGAGACAGGGCCGCATGCAGAGAGCCGTCCACACACGGGCCACGCAGCTCCAGACTCTGGTCCACAACAGCAAGACTCTGACTGGACTGTCTCGCAAAGCCCTGCGTCTGGTGCAGGAGACGGAGGTCATCTCCAGAGGGTTCACCCTGTAAGTGTGCTCAATTTATGTCTACCTACATACATATCACCCAATCACATAATGCTAATCTGCATTTCCTATCATGTCTTCAGCTGTCACTGCTTGGTTCAAGCCTGCTTAGTTAATTCACACCTTTTGTTGGCAGTGTGTTAGTTTACTTACTTCCTCAGGTAGTGTGTCTACAGGTGTTTTATTATTTATGTTTGCACTTATTTTAGATTGCTATTTTTCTCTGTCTGTGTGTATAGCTTTAGCATTGTCTATAGAAAAAGCAGCATTATACTTCAATCGTCAAGTAAGTTAAAGGAATGTTTCGACATTTTAGGAAATACACTTATTTGCTTTTTTGAGTTAGATGAGAAGATCGATACCACTCTCATGTCTGTACAGTAAATATAAAGCTTAAGCCAGCAGCCTATCAGCATAGCTTAGCATAAAGACTGGACACAGGGGGAAACAACTAGCCTGGCTCTGTCCAAAGGTAACAAAATCCTGCTACCGGCACTTCCTTTTTACACTTCGGTTTTTATACACATTAAACAAATGAGATACGTGTTAATTATTGAGCTGTAGAGGTGCTGGTAGGTGGACTTTGTTACTTTTGGACAGAGCCAGGCTAGCTGTTTGCCCCTGTTTCCAGTCTTTGTGCTAAGCTAAGCTAACCTGCTACAGCTGTAACAAAGTCCACCTACCAGCACCTCTACAGCTCAATAATTAACACGTTGTATCTCATTTGTTTAATGTGTATAAAAACCGAAGTGTAAAAAGGAAGTGCCGGTAGCAGGATTTTGTTACCTTTGGACAGAGCCAGGCTAGCTGTTTGCCCCTGTTTCCAGTCTTTGTGCTAAGCTAAGCTAACCTGCTACAGCTTCATATTTACCACACAGACATGACAGTGCTATCGATCTTGTCATGTAACTCTCGGTAAGAAAGCGAATAAGCGCATTTCCCAAAATGTCGAACTGTTCCTTTAATAGCATGTCATATTGTCTTGTTCGTCACAGCTGCCTTGTGTTTTTAACACTCCTGTGTAGTGTTCATGTCTGAATTGTCTCAGTTTGTTGCCGTCGTCTTTAGTCATGTGGTGTTCAGTGTTGTGTGTGCCACCCTGCTTCTTTGGGACGTCTCCACAGTTGTATCACATTTCACTTGTCAAGTTTGCTCGACAGGGTGAGTGCGGCCAACTCCTTTAGCAGGGCGGGGCCGGGGGCGATGCCACGAGGCCAGCAGCTGATTGGACTGAGGAAGTCCCTGTACCGGTCGCTCCGCTCGGCCTTCAGAGCCTCGCGTAGAGCCACCTGTCACATGCTCAAGGCATATCCTTTACCTCGAGAGAAAGACTTAATAACTTGTGTACGTACGATACGTGTGTTGTCATGCTGGTTTGGCCTCTTTTGTAGGGACACAGGGGGTAACTATCCTGGATTTGGGGTTATTAGTGTAAAGCAGGCTGCATGAATACATACCTTATGTCCACAAAGACTTGTACTTTTTGTTGTTATAAACTGTCAGATAAAGGATAAATGATTCCTTCCTCTTCTTTCCCTATTATTAGTCAGGTCACCGAAAAGCAGTCAGCATCATTACATCTCCTCTAAATGTTCATATGTTCTACATCCCACTCTGCCTAAAAAGAAGTCCTGTCGTTTTCATAGTGCCTGCTTTCCATGTGTCTAGGGGTTTGGAATAGTGTGACCCATGCTTAAAGATACTCTCGCATCAAAAAGGAATCAGATATAAATATCTGGAGTGTGGAGGGGAAATATCTTGAGGGAAAATGTCATTGGGTTCTTGTCTTTTGAGGTTAACAGCTGTTACTTAGCAAGAGGAGAATGTTGATTCTTTGATGGCGAGGTTGGAAAGCCCAGGACCTCTTTTGAAGTCATCCATAGGCATAAACCCTTTACAGGTACAAAAATAGGTGCATACATTGTTTTCACATAAGTGTGATGTGTCCTTAACCCCTCCCAACGTTCCCTCTGAACTCTGAGATCGATAATGTGACCAACTATGTGTCTGCGGTGCCTCTGAAGGAGCTGGGGCTCGGCCTGGGTATTGAGCACCTGGGTGACGAGCAAGCTCAGGAGCTGACAGATGACTACAGCCTGCCTGCTCTGAAGGTAAGGTCTGAGGGTAAACACATGGGTGGACACTAGTACAGGAGTGGAAAGAGAAGAAAAGGTAAACCCTAGCAATAAAGGGTATGTACAATCCACAACCTTATTAATGTTCAGTTTGTCTAAATTTGATTACTACTATTTGAACAAACACTCACCGCATGAATGTGGCTGTAAAAAATTGTGTAGGTTTCTCCTTCAGTAACTTAAAGGAATAGTTTGACATTTGGGAAATCTGCTTATTTGCTTTTTTGCCATGAGTTAGATGAGAAGATTGATACCACTCTCATGTCTGAACGAAAATATGCTGCAGGAGCCGACAGTTTAGTTTAGCACAAAGACTGGAAACAGGGAGAAACAGCTAGCCTGGCTCTGTCCAAAGGTAACAAAATCCTCCATGAGAGCGGTAATGATCTTCTCAACTCTTGTCAAGAAAGCGAAAAAGCGTAATCTTAATCCACTTCTCTGCTGTCCATCTGTAAACTCAGTATCTTGCAAACACAGTTTTGTCACATATCCTACTGTTTAGGAGCATCAGAGATTTGAGTAGGGCGATAGCGTGACACAAAAGCAGTGTATTCATGAACTCACCTCATTTTGGCTCTTGAAGTACTGAAACAAGCAACAACTGGCAGGTAAAAACCTAAGTCAAAGAAAGGAATGGTACTGGTGCTAAGAGGAAGGGCTCATACCACATGCGTAAATGTTTAGCTTATACTTGTTGTTTTGTCCTAGGTGCTGTTCCAGTTGTGGGTGGGACAAAGCTCTGAATGTTTCCGTCGACTGGCTCTTCTCCTGTCACCCCGAAGAATAGAGGAGCCAGAAGAGCGGGGACCCAAAAGAGACACCTCCTCTCTTCCTCCCCCGCTGCACCAGTCCATCGCCGCAGTGACTGAGCCCCTCCATCACGCTCTGGGCAGCTGCCTCGGCGAAGTGCAGCGCAGCTACGACTTCCACCGACACTTTGAGACCCAGCTGAGGACGACGGGCTCTGACAGGACAGTGAGAGCCAGGGAGAAGTGCCGAGAGCTCAACACCCTGCACACCTCCATCCGAAGCCTGCAGCTGCACCTCAAGGCCCTGCTCAGCGAGTGAGACACACACCTGTCTCATATTTGCATAATTGGCATCAAAATGTATTTTTTTTTTAATATATATATATATATATATATATATATATATATATATATATATATATATATATATATATATATAATATAATATATTTAGACATTTTATACCTTTTATTGGAATCTGATAGAGAGATGACAGTAAAGGATAATGTTGTAGATGGTCAGCACCTTAACAGCCAATGCCAGAGACCTTAACAGTCTCCGGCATCAAAGTTTATGGTTATGACCACACATAAAAGCCATTACAAGAAAGGGTAGTGGAGATTTAAAGACCAGCAGGTAATCACTTAAATTCTGACGCTCTGTACCCCCATTTCTGTCTGAATTTGAAAGTTTATGAAACTGATTAACATTAAGACAGAAAACTATGAAGCTAAACTTAAAGCAGCCAAGTCTAGCTTCAGATTCTTTTGCACTCTGTTTCATGTCATGGCAACTTAACATAATGTCGTGAAAACATGTCTCCGGGAGTCACCTGCTTAAAATTTTACACTTTGAATCTGTGTTGTCAGCATTCCTCCTCCTCTTCTGTTTTTGATATTGTCAGGATGATCATCCTGGAAGACGACCTGGAGAAACTGATGGTGTCCAAGGAGCCGACGGAGTTGACATTTGAGGGCTACCAGGACCTCAGTGACCGGCTGCATCAGCTGCATCCTCACATGCAGGCCAGCGCCGGCTGCTGGGAGGACACCATCAGCCAGGTGGAGCGCATGCTGAGACGGGCCAACGCCTGTCCAGGTGAGCTAGGACGAACACGCACACAAGCTACTGATAATAAAATTTTATTTTTATTCTTCTCAGAGTAAAATGTTATAAAGGACAGTGTATAACAATCACTATAACAGCAATCACAGCAACAGTGAATGTAGTTGTAACACTGACATTTTAATAGCAACAACAACTCTAACAATATGAAGTATGATAACAATAAGCATTCATTTTACTAACAATAAAAACATCTTGAATGAATAGTTCGACATTTTGGTAATATACTGGTTTCCATATTTACACAGGGCCTATTTTTAACTTAGACTTCCTCCTTCCTTTACCATGACTCCAGACTATTGCCAGTCATGGAGGAAATAGCTCCTTCAGAATATAGGACAAGAAACAGACCAACCAGAACAGGACAGTCAACACAGTCAACACAGTCACCGAGCTCCAATACCATGTTGTTGAGGTCACCTGTTTTTTGTTGCAATAACGACAGTCCGCACCATTTCTGCAGGCAATGCTGAGGGTCTGGAGCAGTGTGGTCCCCCTGTACCCGAGGTTCCTGCTCCTCCTCCATCCTACCCATTGATCCTGGACAGAGACCCTGTGCCAGAAGAGCTGGTAAGATGAAATGTCCACCTTGCACCTGACATCTTGTATTGTGTGCTTATATTGACACCAAAATTCCCTCACCACAATAAAGATTTCTGTACATGTCCCTAGTAATTTAAAATTAAATTAAACAACTTGTCTCAGTAATTCTCCATCCCTTGTGTCCTCCTGATCTGTTTCCTGCTGTTTCATTTGAACCAGGAGTGGGAGGCCTATGTGTCCGACTCAGACTCTGACGGTGAAGGCAGAGGGTCTTGGTCCGACATGTTGTCACCGGAGGAACGGGAGCGGCAACGCCGGGAGAGGGAGGAGTCCCGTCGCGTCCTGTCAGAGCTCAAAGCTGTGCTGGGCTTCCGTGCGTCAGAGGGGGAGAGGATGAAGAGGAAGCAGCTGCTCTTTAACGACCAAGGTTTGCACCGACCCATGTCACCTCTCTCCTGCGATCATTTAAACATGAGGACATTTGAGGTTGACTGGTGGGGATTTCGCTCATATTGTGCAAAGCAACCTCACCAAGACAAAGTATGAATTAAAATTAAAAAATGTAGTAGTAATGTAGTAATCCCTACATCGCTACTGAGTTTTTCCAAATACATGACATATATGACAACAAGGTGGAGTAGCTGTTTTCCAGTCTTTGAGAATAATTTTTGTTTTCTGGCTAGTACTCTTCCCATCATCAAAGCTGAGTGTATATGAGAGGGAAGCGATAAAGTCTTCCAAGCATCCGAAAATAACAATGTGTGTCTGTGGGAAAGTATATTTCTTTTATATAAATTGGAAAACAGGTTAAAAAAATATTAGAACAATGAATCTAACCTTGGACACTTCCAAAATAAATAAGTCAGAGTTCCTTCTTTGATTTAGCATCTGTTATGAATTTAAGACGCTGAAGGATAACATTTGGAATGAGGCTGGTTTTATCTGGAATTACATGGGGGTTATTGATTGTAGATTTTCATCTCCTCTAAAAATGTAATTCCATCTTTCTCCCAGATTTTTATTACTAGCAAAATCTTTAGACTAGGGCTGCAACAAACGATTATTTTCATTATCACTTAATCTGCAGATAATTTTTTCAATTAATTGATTATTCTTTTTGTCTACACAATGTCACAAATTAGATATATTAGATATTTATGTTACAGTGATACAAAACACAGAAAAGCAGCAAATCCTCACATTTTAGAAGCTGCAACTACAGAAAGTTTTAAATTGTTTTGCTAGAAAAATTAAGTAAACAATTTATCAAAATAGTCACCGATTAATTTTCTGTTTTCAGCTCCACTTCAGACCATGTTGTCATTCAACTTTCAGGAAGATGGTGGTAATAATAGAGGGTAGTTGTATGGACTTCCCTTTCCATATTTAGGCCAGGTGTAGGAAATTCAGTGAAGGGAAGTAAGTAGAGCGTATCTGCACACATTTAGGAGGAGCTATTGACAGAAATGGAATATGATATTCATAAGTATGTTTTCATTAGGCCGCCATGTTGCACCGCCATGTTTCTACAGTAGCCCAGAATGGACAAACCATTCACTGGCTCTCGATAGGGCCTTTCGCGAGTTTCGTAGCCACCGTAGTTTCTCCTACACGCTTGGAAGGAGAGGGTGAGGCGAGCGGAATTCAAATGGTTGCAATCTGCAATTTCACCGCTAGATGCCACTAAATCCTACACATCGTAGAAAAGGTTTCAGTCGTAGTCATCTGGACACTGTTTTCAGAATCAAGACATTTCGGCTCCCATCCGGAATTGTGGAACGCCATTTTAATTGTGGAAATGGTCTGAGAACTCAGAAATTTAAGCTAATCTGTGTTACTTAAGCCCTGCCCTCAGGGAGGAGTCTTCCTGAGTGTCTGCTGTTTACCCTGCCTAGTTTCACCTGAAACTGACCTTCTTTTGTTTCCATGATGGCCCAGTAATCAGTAATTAGGCCTATTGTTTTCTGGCTGCACCTCCCTCATCACTGTTAAGTACCTGATTAGCATATGATTGGCTTGACCATGGTGATAATACACTGTGATAGATCGTTGGCAAGTTGAATCTCAGACCACCATTTCTGTTTAACGAGGGGTTTTCTTTTTTCACAAAAATGGCTTCTTTGACTCCTCTTTCAAACCAACTCTTCTCTCTACTTAGAATCTTCACCTCGCTGTCTTCAAATGTGTGGTTTGTAGCTTTTAGATGCAAATGCACGCATGCGCTCTGCAATCCCGAGTTAGCGTGTTGTCTGTGCTGATAAAGTCTTGATTCTGATGACTACGACTGAAACCTTTTCTACGATGTAACACTCCTGGACGAATGAGGGACTACACCGTCTAAATCCTACGCACTGGACCTTTAAAAGTTTATTGAACTAAAACAAGCAGCGTTTCAACTCTACAGGAACAAAACATTGCCTGTTTAGGCCAATAAAGTTTTGGTCGCTGTATTCCAGTGTGTGGATACTCTTTACTTTCTCCTCTAAAAAAAATTTAATAAAAAACTGTGGGAAGAAGGCTGCATCTAACGATTATTTTCATTATAGATTAATATGGCAAAGTTTTTTTTTTTCCCATTAATTGATTTATCGTTAAGTGGAAAATGGCCATCACAAGTTCCAAGAGCTCAAGGCTCGTTTTGACTGACCAACAGTCCCAAACACAAAAATGTTCAATTTATGATGATATAATAATTAGAAAAGAGCAGCAAATCCTCACATTTGAGAAACTGGAATCAAAAAATATTTGGTCATTTTTCTTGATAAATCACAAAAATCACTCAATTATAATTGTTGACAATCATTTGAGTAAATGTTTCGGCACTAGTGTGAAGTCCAGTCAAAAGCTTGATGTCACTGTGGGTACTTTTCACTATTTTCTAACATATTATAGAATTAATTGATTAGTTGAAATCAATCTGTAGATGAATCTAATGAAAATGATTTATTAGTTGTTAATCCAGTCAAACTGTTGCATTATAGAGAAATAAGTTTAAAGGCTTCCCAAAGACAATCAGTGTACTATTAATCAATTACATCATATTTGTAATACAAGGTTAAAACTAGAAACCAATGGATAAGTTCAACCCTAATTTATACATTTCTTCTTCTTTCTTGCAGCTGCCGTGACGCCTTCAGCTCACAGTGAGAGTTCAGATCATGCCACAAAGCTGCCAGATGCTCCAACTTCTCTGGGATCGGTAGAAACTGGCGATGAAGAAGGAAACCACCTTTCAGAGTGCTCTGCAGGAAACGAAGGGGAGGAAGGGGAAGGAAGAGACGACAGGGTGAGACCTGAACCCTCCACAGAGCCGGTGATGGAGTTCAGCTGTGGTTTGGAGACGAAGGAAGGGGACTTGGGAGGAACTTCGGTCTGTACAAGAGGAGGAGGAGGAGCGTCCGAGCTGCACCAGTACGACGGTGTCCTGGAGGAGGCGGAGAGCCAGAACGGTCTGGACTGCTTCCTGATGCCTAAAGTCCCTGCTGTCTCTGTAATGGACAGACTGACGGAGATCCACGGCTCAGAGGCTCTCAGCTTCAGCTCCGCCCTCGCCGCTCAGGTGGCGGCGCGCTCGCACTCGCTCATCAACATGGAGGAGCAGACGTTCGGAGATGATGAGGAGGGAGATGAAGAGGAGAGCGACAGACTGACCCCTGAGAAGGACTGAAATTAAACCTTGCTGCTTTAATCAAGCACTGAGCAGAGACTGTATTTATGTCTGATTGTCTGGGTGTCTTTTATCGATGGGTCTGCGTTACATCTTAACTGTTTCTGGTGTCGAGGTATTTCAAATTTACGCCACTCTCTATTACCCATCCGTCCATTTTACTGTACATTACCCACGATTCTTACTGCTCTTTTGCTGTTAAAACTCAGGTACCAGAACCACTAAAACAAAACATGACCTTACAGTGTTAAGGTCAGAAGACCAGAATGTCTGCAGTTTTACTTGGTGACATCCACATAGTGTATAACAAGTGATTGGCTCCAATACATAAAAAATGTATGTATTTAATTGCAGTTTTCTCATGAGTTACTGTAATCAAAGCAGTCCAATGTGAGTTACTGTCAGGAAGTGTTGGGCTGGAGGAGTGGAAAGGTTGAGAGATACAGTGGTACTTCTGTGTTCAGACAGAACGCGAAGATAGACGCGAATTCGCCCAAACAAAGGCCTGTCCGCTGAAAACATTTTATCTTGAGCGGAAAACTCGAGCTTATCCCGGGACTTTATGAAACATACAGAGATGAGAGGAAAGGGGGAGAGAGACACATACAGGCACACTCCCACAGACATCAAACATCAGTGCGTCCGTTTCTAGCTAGCTTACAGCTAAGCTAACGTCTGTAATGTTACAGTTGGCTGGTGGTGGAAGAAGTATTCAGATCATTTACTTAAGTAAAAGTAGTTATACTATATTATATATACTCTGTTACAAGTAAATGTTTGCATTCATGATCCAACTGAACCTAAATACTGCTGGCAAAATGCAGTTAAAAGTATTAAAAGTAGAAGTTATGCATAATGGCCCATTTCAGAGTGTTTGTTAAACAAACAAACTTAAAAGTAATGTTTTTTCAGGACTTCAGGAGCTCAAAATTGTACTTTAAGTACAGTACTTGTACTAGTAAATGTAATTGTTACTTCCACAACTGCAGTTGGTATATTGGATGTTTTGGGCGGATAAACACACGGGCCAGCAAGTTCGCGCGAATGACGCAAGGCGAACATTTGCTTCGCTTTCTATCTGAACGCTCCTTAAGCAGGTTGAGCCCAGCTGACTTTAATTCTTACAGGCAGACAGATACAAACAAACCCACACAAAGTGAGGGAGCGGGAGCTCTGCAAGAAGAGGAAGTTAAATGCTATTTTTACTATCAGTGCTTTATTTTTGTCTGTGGGGTGACCACACATTTACAATCCTTGACGTATTTGAAATACAACACTATTGTATCGAAGAACAACTCATGACTGAAACAATCCCATTATTCAGTGTCTGTGTTTACAGGGTCACATTCAGCGGGAAGATCAGGAAGACTTGTTAATGACTTGACACTTTATGGATTCAGTGAACTGTTCTGCTGTGAGGTTTAACATCAAATACCTGTACGGGTATAGTAATTTAAAAAAAAAAAGTTGATTTTCTCTCATGTGAGGGCAATCTATAATATATTTCATATGAAGTTGCTATAAGAGTCTGACAGCCCTGATGTATGCCCCCCCCCCCCTCCTCCTCCACCACCTTCCCAGTCTTTCTTGCCACCATGTCTGCCTTGTCCTGACCCCTCCTGCACCCTCTCTCTGGGTCGAGGTCTACCCCCTCCTGCATTTTCCAACGTGAAATAAAATACCATTCTGGAAGTGTTCGTTGTATCCTGAAGTCTTTTCTGACGCTCATGTTTCAGAGGCTTTCGCCGCTGGGGGGGCAAGAAACCAGTTCTGTGAGTTACTTGATATGTTTTGTGGGATTTTGCATTTGTCTCACCCACAACAGCTGGTGCTCCCCTTTAAAGCCACTCCTGCCTGTGGAGACTTACATACAGACCTGATGGACTGGAGTAGTCCTGAAGTGGACTAAAGACTTAACATCTAAGTGCCCCTGTCTTGGGATTTAATACATTTAAGAAGGGAAACACCATATTTCAGTAACTCTAGCTCTGACATTTTAATTCGGCATCATCTTAGGATTTGACTCCCACTAAAGACACCCATACTGAAACTGTCTTTTCTATGAAGACAACGAAATGTGCATCAAGTGGTACATGCTTCTAAATATAAAGGACCACACAACTTAATTAGTGGCGTTATTTTATCAGGTTGTTTACTGTTATAGCTTTGCCATCTAGTGGTCAGTTGTGTGACTGCCACAGGTGCTTGTGGCAATAATGCAGGATTTTTTTTTTTAGCATGGGTGATAATTTGTGCCAGCATCTCCAACTTCAAATATTTTTATATTTCTGTGTAGTAACTAACATTATATAAATAACCATATATAATGTTATGTTCTGTTTTAGTAATAAACGTTCCTTTTATTTATTTTTGCTCACAGATCACAGCTTTAATCCATTTGGTTTTATATAACCTAACTTCTGATATTGTTATTTACATCATATTGATGATATTGTGATCAGTGCAGTTTATTTATACCTCTCCACAGGTTATTTCCTCATTAGGCTCACTGCTCAGTGCACAAGCTCCCCTTCAGCTGATTAGGCATGTTTTACTTTGTGCTGCCTTCAAGTGCTCCCATTAAGATCCGATTTCGGGGTTACGTTTTTATAAGTCCAGTTATGAATGTTATCAAATCTTTTTTGATGGGATTTTAAAAATATAATACACCTGTACCAAAAATGGACTCTTTTAAGATGTTGTTTTATTTTACAATAAACAGTATTTCCCATTAGAGCAGAAAGAAGAAGAAACTGTGACACAGAATCTTCTTTTTGATGCAGGTTTGCATACTAAAACATACATTTAATTCGTGCACAACTGTTTTAACAGTTAATTGTTAAACAGTGAAATATAGCAGCCAAAGCTGGATTACCAACTGGGCAAAAAGGGCAACTGCACCGGGGCCCTAGACCCTCAAGGGGTCCGAAGGCTCCAGATTCACTGTGATGCAATTAGTTTGTGGTAATTAATACAAGTACTAATATTACCAATAAGAAGAAGAAGAAGTAGAAAAAGAAGAAGTACATCAGAGACAGTTAAGAAGAGTAGAGTATCTTTGCGTATATTATTGATAATAATTTTAAAAACACCGAGTGTCCATGAAGGCAGCATCACACACAGCACTCCCACAGTCCTTTGCGCTTCCTTTTCCAGCAGCGCCTGTGATGATGGCGGACGTGGCTGCGGAGCAGGTAGAGGACCAGAAACCAGTCCCGGACGGGGAGCTGAACGGGGAGGTGGAGGACAGAGAAGAGGCCGACCCCGTGGAGGAGACAGCGAAAAAGAAGAAGAAAAAGAAGAAGAAGAATAAGTCCGCAACGACAGGTGAGGCTGGTTCGATCAGTTTCTTGCTAACAGGCTAGCAGAGCTAATGTTACTTATTAGAGCTGCGTCTAGTTAGCCAGTTAGCACTCGGAAATCACGGGAAGTTGCCTTCAAAATAAAGTGTCCAAGTCTTCGCTTGTGGGAAAAGTCTTTTTTTTTTTTTTTTTTTTTTAACTGTAGTGTTGAACAATACATTGACCAGAATATAAATCTTAATGATCGTGAAATTGTTATTATTCCATTGAATGAAATGGGGATTTTTTGCGAGGTTTATATTAAAATACTCAGGTAATTTATCAAAAAAGATGACAGTGTTCAGATACAAAAATCAGGTAGTTTTCTTTTCTTTTTCTCAACAAAATTTAGAGGAATAAAGCAGTAACTATAACAGAGACCAGGGAGATTAAATTTTTTAACATGAAAATATAATTAAAGAGCAGTTTATTTATAACATCCTTAAAGTCCGAAGAGGAGATTGTGTGAATGGCGTCTTTGATTTCATTAATAAGTAATAACAGCTTCTCATGGTATTTCCTGAAACAGCAGTCTACACATGTTATTCTCATACAAATGAAGAGAGTGGATGTCAGGATATAACCAGTTTATAATTTTGAAAGAAACTTACTGCACTTTATTGATCAGAATTATTTTATATGGAAACTCCATTTGGATTTCCATATTTTGGCTGACATGACACTTGAGCACCCATTTAGAAGAATGCAATTAATTGATTAACATTAACGTAGGTCAGATTGTCAGTGTCTTACTTTGGCAGTCATACCTTGCATGTCTTGTATCATAATAATTTTATAAACAGCTACTGTCGACGTTTATTTTGAAAGTCATGCCGGACGTTGGGTGTTGAAACGTGTCTAACTTGACGCTGATCCTCATTAGCCATGCGGGTTGAGGGCAGTGTGGTGTTACTGTAGCGCCTGTCAGGCCTTATGAAACACGCCGGGCTTTAGTCACAGCCATATCCAGGAACAGTGACATGTAACACAGGTGATACAATAAATATTTACTGCTCATTTAGAGAAGAATCACAATAATCTGGTGCTGTAGCTGCTCCCTTTAGTAGCTGTTTTCCTTGCTGACTGTACTGAGCCTCAGCCAAGTTTTCGTGTTGTGTAATTCCCTCTTTGCCAGAGTTATTATGTAAGGAAAGACGACCCAAAGGATGATTTATTTTAATAAATCAATACATTAAGAACCTATGGTCGCTTATATCCCCATACACTAAGAACCAAACTCCATTAAATTACCTGCAATATAGAGATATTTTACTAAATGTCAAATGTACATAGCTTACAGAACAAACCCCAGGAACATTTAAAGGTTTATTCCTGATAACAAAGTGTCCTGTTTATGTAAAGGATTTTGGATTACTACAACTTTGAAATGTCACTTATCTGAATACCCACTTGTTGTGGAGGAAGTGAGTGCGACAGCCTTTAAGCAAACCTGAGAGAGACGTGGCGTTTGGGCTGAAATAAGTGTTTTTTGTACAGAATCGTGTGAATTGTCATTAAAATGTGAAGGTGAACATGATTTGGGGTTGCTCATTTTGGGGGCACAAAAAAACCCCCAAAACAAGTAACTAATTATATAAGATCCACTTTCTGCTACCCACTTTACATCCATAAGGGTCAGAGTAGCTGACACTGTGAGCAGCAGTAATTAATATACAGCTATCAAACGTGAGCAGATCCTCCACAACACACTCAGTGTTTTATCTTTTAAAAAAAATCAGAAATGATCAACTACTAATTTTCCTAAAGTATCTTTCTTTTTAACTACAAATCGTGTATAATTTACGTTACCGCTGAGCATTTTTTTTATGGATGCTGTTGAGTTTCACATTTTTTGATGATTGGGATGCACTGATCCAATATGCAGGATCAATATCGGGGCCGATCCAGTTAATTTATTAAGTGGATCTGGTGTCGGCCGTGATGTGACGGATCCACATTAAATACAGTTTCTTCGTTACATTCGTTTAAGTCACAACAAGCCACTGTCTTGTGTTTTTTTTTTCTTTTTCTTTTAAATTATGCCAATAAGTTCCACGTAGTATAAAGATTTTAAATTTGGGAAAAAGAGAGTACTGGTATCGGATTGGTACTCAGTATTGGTAGATATCCTGAGTTGAGGTACTGTAATCGGGAGAGAGAAAGTTTTTCGCCTTCCGAGTAGACATTCGTTTACATTCTTCATTCATTTGTAGCTGCTGTGAATATTTATCGAAGCGATCTGCCAATATAAGAATTTGTATCGGCTGTTATACCACTAGTGTTTTCCCACATCGCCCTCTCCTTTCTGCTGCTTGTGCTGATGCAGCACCTTTTGCCTGCTGCTAGTTGCTTGCTTATTGGACCGTGTATGTGCACTTGTTGACGTTCTCGCTGCTGCAGGAGCTGAGGCGGAGGCTGATGGAGTGGCCGAAGTGACCAAACAGCTGGAGAAGCAGGCGATAGAAGATAAAGAGAAAGAGGAGGATGGCGAGGAAGGTGATTGTCTTAACACCTGATAACACACGCACATGTAAACATTACACTTGGTAGTTGGTGTGACAACACTATCTCGCACAGATGGAGATGATGGAGAAAACTCGGCAGGGAAAAAGAAGAAGAAGAAAAAGAAGAAGAAAGGACGTAAGTTGACCACGTTTTAATTTGTTAGCACTGCAAAAAAAAAATGTTTGGAGTAAAAGCTCTATTTTATGTTTCGAAGAATATCCCTACTTGTTTTCTAATCTCACAGTCGAAAAGAGCAATGACTGTCCTTAGCTGAAGTTTTACTGTCTGCCGTTGTCCCGAATTCAAGTGTCAGTTGATGGGGTGTTTCCTTTTTTCCTCGCAGCCAAATCTCAGACTGATCCCCCGTCTGTGCCCATCTGTGAGTTATACCCAAATGGAGTATTCCCCATCGGACAGGAGTGTGAATACCCCACCTTACAGGATGGGTAAGAAGAGCACGCACACCCCCAACACACACCTACACCTCTACTACTATTTGGGCAGCTAGTTTCCCTAGATGGATCATTAATCCTGTTGGAACTAAAAGTGATCTTCGACTCTGGAAGTCAAATCAGTGAACATCTTTAAATAAAAGCATTTGTTTTCTTTGGCTTTTTCTTGATTTTATACATTTTATTTTGCAGCTTGTACAATTATTGTACACAGTTCTGCTTGCTCTTTTTATATTGTTTGTCTCTTTCATTTCTCGTTTTGTCTTCCTGTAAAGCACTTTACAACTTAAAGTGTTCTACATAATAATACAATCAGAGGACAGCACTTGCAGGTCATGTAAAAAGTCTGAAATTCTGTCATTTAGTTTTAGAGCACTGAAAATGTTACTAGTTAGTATGTTGTTTGCAGGTGTTTATATTAGCATTAAAACTGCTTCCAAGTCTAAATTAAAATTGCAAACATTGTGCAAATCATAAAACAAATTCCACTTACAGGTGGACAGTCTTCAAATATTTATATTTGCTTGTTAGTAAAGATTGGTGGTGATAACCTTGCAGCTGTCTACTGTGCCACACTATGTGCTACTGTGCAGATGAGCTCATTGACCCTGGTCATTGGCCTGACGATGAGTCAGGAGCGTTGTTGTTGCTATGTAAACCCAGTTACTGCCTGCAGTGTTAACATGTTTACTTTCACAACTGACTGTCCAGAATTGTCATAATATATGATTCCTATACCTCTAAAAAAAAAAAGCAGCATTCTTGCCTTGAGGCCCCTCAAGTAAAAACGTGTGTTTTTGTTGTGTTCTTCTCTCAGTCGCAGTGCAGTGTGGCGTACGACCAGCGACGAGAAGCGGGTTCTGGATAAAGCCAACGAGGAGGTGTGGAACGACTTCAGACAGGCAGCCGAGGCCCACAGACAGGTCCGACAGCACGTCCGCAGCTTCATGAAACCCGGCATGACCATGATTGAAATCTGGTGAGGCTGCCTTTATCGCTGCGATCCTCTTCATCACTATTATTATTTACACGTGTGTATGGCTGTTTAAAACAAGACCAGGAGTTTTCAAACTGTGAGGCGCCTTCTCAGGGGGGCATGGGAGAGTTGAAGGGGGACGTAAGGCAGAGATACTGCGTGAGGTGAAAGGGACAGATGTAGGCCCAAGTTGTAAAAACAGTGGGAATTGTTATTGTAGTTTGGACCACTGATTTGGCTGCTTATCAACACATCAACGGTTGGAGCTGCAGGAGTGGCATTTAAGGTATTTTAAGACCCTAGCGCCCCATTTGCTGCAATTGGCATCAAAAATTATACTCCCTCTCAGAGTCATACCTCTGAACACAGACATGAAATGAATGAATCTTTTTATATTCTGTGTGACTTCCTGAGATATGATTATCTCTGAATGCGAATAAATGTCCATAAATCCACTTAAAAATCATAGAAAAACCCCAGAACTTCCCTGAGAATCATCACGTTTTTAAGTTTTCTTCAGTATCAAAGTAATCCAGTGATAGTTGTGTGTACATCTACGGGTGCATTGCAAGCAGGAACTGCTAATAGATAATTTGGCATACTTTTAATGGTGCTAATTTGCCAAAATGTAAACAAATATAGGCTAAAAAAAGATGGGGCTCAAGTTGTAGCCCACAGCTAACTCACTGACTCCATGGTAACATTATACTTCCTGTTTACATCCCCGAAAGCCCCAAATTATGAGAACTGTGGTTCCAAAACTTAGAGAATGATTGTCCCCCCAAATCGAAGTAAGAAAAAGAACAATAGGAGTAATAAGGTTTCGGGTGGGGTGCAGTTGTCTCTGACGGGGGCCCCACTGTGTCTTTGAAAACCCCTGAACTAGACAAAGCAGTTGTTTGTACGTTCAATATTGGGAGTCGTTTTCAGACCTGGCTGCTGCTGTGTTCTAAGCTAATTTCCTCTGTTAAATAGTATTTTATTTCCACTTTAATCTTCTCATTTTATTTCTCATCCCTCCCCCCAGTGAGCGATTGGAGGACTGTTCTCGTAAGCTGATAAAAGAGAACAGGCTGAACGCCGGCCTTGCCTTCCCGACCGGCTGCTCCCTGAACCATTGTGCTGCCCACTACACTCCCAACGCCGGAGACACCACCGTCCTGCAGTACGACGACGTCTGCAAGATCGACTTCGGCACGCACATCAACGGTACCACAGGAATTACGTGCTGCTTCAACTACATTTTGTGCTGACGTTTAAAAGCCCACACTATATTCATAATGGTTAGACAGAGTAGCTGCCAGAAAAGATTTACATTTCAGGCAGCTAATGGTTTACATTGATTACTGGACGAAATGAAAATCAATTGTTAGACTCTTGAGACTTGTCTCAGATAGGTAAAATATAAATGGAAACAAATGGCTGCCTGAAAGGAAAAAATACATGCAGAATTCAAATACACAGGATAATGATTTGCAGAATGGTTACCTGTTATGTCATGTACATGTAGTTTACAGTAAATTGGTTAGAACATGCAAAATCAGTGGTATGGTCCTTTTTGAGTTTTCTGCTGTTACAAACTTTAGGCTGCGTACTCTGTGTTTATTTAATCCTTTTATTAAAACAAGATCAAGAGAGACGTGTGCACAAGAGAACATATACAATATGAGCATGTGACAAAAACACACAGAAATTCACAACAAACAATTTACATACACAGAACAGTGTTACATAATAAGAAAAACAGTTACATTCAGAGTGCTAATATTTTAAAATCTTCAAAAGAGGTGATAGAGGACATGAGAGATTTTAATTTCAAAAACCTTTTGTAGCTCATTTGGTTTGTGAGGAGCATAGTATTTAAAACTAGGTTTCCCAGGTTCTGTATCATTAAATGTCTAATTTTATCCCTTTACGCCACATGAAAGCATCAATTGCTCTCTAAATGTTGATCTTTTGTCAACTTGCTGCTTAAAATGAGGCTCAAACGAAAACGTTTCATCTGATTTGCTGATATTCTGCCAGTGGAGGTTTGACAAGAGGCGAAACAGTTTCAACATAACCTCTAAAAAACAAAAAAAAACCAAAATCCGCTTGGAATACATCAACTAAAAGATGTTCTGCTTTCTGCTTGGTGTCTGTTTGCAGGGCGGATCATTGACTGTGCCTTCACTGTCACATTTAATCCAAAGTATGACAAGCTGCTGGAGGCTGTGAGAGACGCCACCAATACAGGAATCAAAGTATAACTAACACACACACACACCCCTCACTCGGATGTGTTTTATCTGTAAGCTCATGTTTTCCTGTTTTGTTTGTTGCAGAACGCCGGCATTGATGTGCGCCTGTGTGACGTTGGAGAGGCGATTCAAGAGGTGATGGAGTCCTACGAGGTCGAGCTTGATGGGAAAACTTACCAAGGTAGCACATTAGGGATGTCCCGATCAAGCTTTTTTGGCCCTGATCCAGATCCGAGTCCTTTAATATTGGGTATCTGCTGATTCAGAGTCCAATCCGATACTTTATATATATATATTTACCTAAATATTGATTAAATATGAATGACACATTGAAATAACAGCTGTAGCCCGCTTAATCTGACACGCCTTGTTCTTCACGAGCTACTTGATCCAAATACTGAAGGCCCTGATGCAAAACTATCAAGTTTATTAGCTGAAGTTATTGATATGACATGAAGGAAAGTTTAACTGGAAGAATGCGACCCTGGCGTGAAACTGGCGTGACGCGGTCCGCTAGAGAGAAGACGTATCACTCTGCTAGAGCTGTTGGAACAACACAAAAAAAGAGTTACAACATTTTAAAAAGAGGAGGAAAGTAAAATATACATACAGAGTTTATAGAAAAAAATTATTCCATAAAGCACCTCAACAAATTCTACAAGAGTGGATAACGAGTGGATTGCTTTGATTTGAGGCCACCTGAAATAATAAAAAATAGATATTATCAGAGACGTTTAATATTAATAGTAGGATTTACCGGGTTGCATAACATTTTCTTGCCTTCATTAGAGTCGGCGGTAGAAAATACAGGAAATGAGAGGAGAGGGATCGACATGCTGACATCTTGAGTTTGTAGCAGTTAGTATGGACTCACATTTACATTTGATGTTTTCTCAGTGCTTTATTTTAATTCTAAAAGACTTAGTTTCAAAAACCTTTTATTTTCTAACAGTTCAAACTGTTGGAAATATCCAAAAATGTAGGACTGCAGTGTCTCAAAATGTTGATAAACAGTATATGAAGTGCTTTGTTTACTTAGAAGTGCCAGTCGTGAAATTTAGATATTGTAACCAGTACAATCACAACAGTAGTTTTACCTCCTGATAATAAATTATTTTTAATTTTTTTTTTTTTTTTTTACAAAATATCTTGTTGCCGGTTTATTTCTGAAACTTATTTCTTCTGTTCCAGTGAAGCCAATCCGAAACCTGAACGGTCATTCAATCGGCCAGTACAGGATTCATGCTGGCAAGACTGTGCCCATCGTTAAAGGAGGAGAAGCAACGAAAATGGAGGTGAGTTAATTATGACCATCGTCATTCTGACTAATGCTGGTTTGTCAAAAATACAATGTAAGATTGGAATATTTGCGTGTTGTGTGTTTTCACCCTGCAGGAGGGAGAGGTTTATGCCATCGAGACATTCGGCAGCACAGGTAAAGGTGTGGTCCACGATGACATGGAGTGCTCTCACTATATGAAAAACTTTGACGTCGGCCACGTCCCCATCAGGTAAGAGCTTGTCTGCCTTCATGATGCGTTCCTGTACACAGCATGAATCCACTCTGCTCTCGCAAAACACGCAACTATTTTGTGTGTATTTGTGTTAAGCAACTCCTGAAGATTAATCAATGCCTTTTTTGATTATCCATTAACTCTTAGCACCTGATTTTGTGTCAAAAATCACATCCATAAATCATAAATGAGCCAAATTGTAATATCATACACATACTACTGGAATTGGTGATAGCAATTTCTTTGCATTTATGGACTTTTATCCTTACCAGACATCATTTAGAAATCATATTTAAAAAAGTCACACTTACAACTTTAGCTCTTGCCTCAAAACCTAAAATTTGAATGTGCAATAATGGGACATTACATATAAATAATGGACATAATCACTGAACATTTTGAATTGACAATATATACACTTACCTGTACTTGAGATTTGATATTGTACCTACTTATATGCAACTCACCAAGAAGCGACCTTACCGTTTATATTTTTGAATCTGTTTATTGATATTTTTATATTTGCACTCTTTCCTACTTTGCACTGCAACTGCTGCACAACAATTTTCCTCGGGATAAATAAAGTCCTATCTAAACTTAAAACAGTCATCCTTAATGGAAATAAGAAAAAGACAGAAGTCGAGGAGAATAAGCACTTCTTTCATTTTACACTATCAGTGCATTTTTTTACATTACTATCAAAAGGTTCTCTCCTCTGTCCATTCATACAGTATACAGATATTTGCTGTGTGTTTTTAAACCAGTGGACATACGGGCGCACGTCCTGCAACATGTCCCGCCTTGCTATTTATGAAGGGAGTGAAAACATATGGTTCAGAAAACGCTCTGGTAAAATAACGGAGGCTTACTTCCCTCCTTCCTCTCCAGGCTGCCCAGAGCAAAGCACCTGCTGAACGTTGTCAACGAGAACTTCGGCACGTTGGCGTTCTGCCGCCGCTGGCTGGACCGTCTGGGCGAGAGCAAGTACCTGATGGCCCTGAAGAACCTGTGCGACCTGGGCATCGTGGACCCCTACCCTCCCCTCTGCGACACCAAGGGCTGCTACACCGCTCAGTTCGAGCACACCATCCTGCTCAGGCCCACCTGCAAGGAGGTGGTGAGCCGGGGAGACGACTACTGACCCCCAGTCCACCACCACACAGCACCTCCAGCCCCAGTTAGCAACTCCTCCTTCAGAGAAATAAGAACGAAACAGAAAAGAGCTTCTAAAACAGGACATATTTGTCTCAGAGCAGCTTTGAGGAATGCCAAATGCTACTGTATTCTACCCACAATGCACCACTCACAGCTTGCAAGGAGGAGGACTGGCTTTCTGAGTTTTCTATCAACCACAGCTAAAGAAATTTGTAAACAAGCAAACACGTATCTGTTGGAGGAAGCATTCTAGTTTCCTTCAATGTCCTGTGGACCTCCTTTTACAAAACCATTAAAAAGTTAACTGTCAAACAGTTAAACATTTATTTAAGCTGCCGCGGGAAACCTCCTTATACCTCCCCTTTCATTTTCAAAGTTTCTATGGCTCCACTCTGAGCCTCCAGTGCTTTAGTGCTCGAGTTAAATTAAGCACAAACGCTACTGATGGGTTTAAGAAGTGGTTAGGCCGATGCATGGCCAGAAATATCTGCAAACAGACAATTCCTAACATTTAAAGCTCGGGGTGTCGTAGTAATAAACGCCATCTTACTACAGACGCCGTGCATCTGCAGCTGTATGTTTGGCTTCTGTTGCTGCCGGAGGGAACTCTGGCCCTCTAGTCATCGTTTCTTTGATATTTGTAAAATATCTTTGAAATGGTTGCTGCCACTGTATGTTCCCAATTACAATGCTTCATTTTGAACTCCCTGAAAATGTTTTTGTAAGAAAAAAAGATTATTAAAATGATTTTGCTCATTGTGGCCTGTTGTCTTCTGATGTCTGTAATAACAGTGTATTGAGGTTATTGATATTGTATATATTAATTATCGATTACTCATCTGGTGTATAAACTGTCAGACAATAGTGAAGAAGGTCCATCTAATATTCCCAGTCCAAGTTAACTTTTTCAAATTGCTTGTTTTGTCCAACTAACAGTCCAAAGATGAAAGGTATTAAGTTTACTGTCATAGCGGATTAAGAAAACCAGCAAATAACATTTGAGAAGCTGGAATCAGTGACATTTTTGCTTAAAGGGAATAGTTTAACATTTTGGGAAACACTTGTTCGCTTTCTTGCCGAGGATCAATACCACTCTCTTGTCTGTCCGTTAAAACATGGAGCTACAGCTAGCAGCCGGATAGCTTAGTAGCTATACAGACTGGAAACTAGCTTGGCTCTGTCCAAAAAAGCACATATTGTACATTTTATATTTCGGTTTTTGTACATATAGAACAAATAAGTTATAACGTGTTAGCTAGTGACCTTTAGAGGTGCTGGTAGGCGGATTTTGCTACCGTTAGAAAGAGCAGAGCTAAAATATGCCAGATTAAGCTAACCGGCCACTAGCTGTAATGTTAGCTTTAACGTTTTATTTAACGGTTTAAAGTGCGTTACCGATCTTCTCATCTCACTCGACAAGAAAGCGAATAAATGTATTTCCCAAAATGTCAAACTATTCATTTTTAGCAGTAAATAAAAGCAAAAGATTGTCTGGTTCCAGCTTCGTGTTCATTTTCATATTCTGTTAGTTATAACAGAGTCTAGCTAGCTATCTTTGGATTTTGAACCGTTGGTCGCACAAAACATTTTTAACCGTTATTTGCGGGTAAATCTTAACTGAAGTGAAACTACTAGTTTTAGCTATGATAAATTAATTTTATTTTATAAAACACACAAGACCCCCTCAAAACATTGGTATAAAACATTTGCTGTGAGCATATTTGCTTTAGAAAATTTGTGATTTTGGGCTATATAAATAAAATTGACCTGCCTAGCTTCCTGTACAAAATGAGAAAAAGCAAGACACTGGCATCTTTCGTAGAAAAATGAAAAAATATTCTCATTTATTGAGGTAATTTTCTCCAGAAAAAAAATTGAGGTAACAATTTGCATAGTATAACTATTATAACATTTACACACACACACACGCACACGCACACACACACGCATCCATCCATGGAGTACTAACCAAAATGCCAACAAACTGTGTCAAGACATCTGACAATAAAGGAAAAACAATATGAAGTGTGCTTTGAACTCCCGTCTGATGGAGAAATCAGACGGAACATGGTTGAGGTGGAGAATACCTTTTTTTCCTTGTATAATTTTCTCCAGTATGGAGATAAATATTATAATCTGTATACACTGCAGAAATCCTGTTAAATCTGGATATTGTACTGAACAGATGGTAAATAAAATACAGTATGTACACATACAGTACACACACCTACTTAATAATGGGAGAACAGTAAAATCTGTCATAACTGCTGGTGGTGTTGAACAATCAGCGGTTGTATAAAAGTTTAAGTCAATGGCCTCTTTTCTTAAACCTCTGAGAAGGATTGTATATAAAATACATTCATAATTTAAATGCTGGTCTGGGTGGGACTGCAGCTGTGCAGATTCCACTTTGCTGAATTGATATGAACTATAAAAATATATCTGCTTTCTCAACAAAAGGGCACTTTTATAGTACACTAGTTATGTCTAGTTGGGGACGGTTCACACTCGGGAGACAATTACATTCTGGAGTAGAGAGGTGGCAGCATTTAGCCAAAAAAAACCCATTCCTTTGGAAACTTTCCGCCCCCCCTCAGTGAAATAAAAATTAAAAAACACCAAGCAAATGTTTTGGAAATGCTGAGAGGTTTTTCCACACCTCCAGGGCTTTGGCTTGAGGTCTGCCAATCTTTCCTGACAGACTTACGAGTACTTCAGAGTGAAAAATAAACTTCCTGCTCTGCTTGTGTACAGATATTTTAACGATGAACCAACACTGAGTTAAAAACAACGCTGACAACCTATTCTGTAGAAATTAGTGCATTTCTGACAGGAAAGTGGCCACCTTTGTTAACATCTAATCAACACTTTACCTGTCTAGAACACAGGTAGGCCATTTCTAGTGAGTGAATGACATTTTACAAGCCTACATCCAGTTCTGCGACGACTATCTAAAGTGACTGAGAAACATTTCAGTTGATTTAAACAAAACGAACAATCAACAAGCCACCAGATGCAGGTTGGCAGACACCTTGAATACACCTGTACGACCTGTAGAGGACACTTGTAGTCGTGCCCTGGCCAGTCTGTTGGCTGCTACTGAGACACATCTTGGCTGATACTCTTTTCTTTATAAAATACACCTGTACACAAATCACAAACATCACCATTTTTTTTTTTAAAAAGAGAAAAACCTACATATAAACACCATATACAAGAAGTTCACAAAGCAGAACCAGTTTTTAAAAAGGAGTCCTTCCTCTCTTTTTCTTTTTTTCCTTATTTAGAAAAATAGACTAAAAGACCCATCCTCCCAGGATATAAAATGCCCAAAGAAAGAGAGAAAGAGTGATAGGTGGGGCTGTGCTGATATCTTCTCGCTGAGTCGTCAGGCTGCAGCTGAGGAGGAGGAGGGGGGTTCAGGGGATTGTGGTCCTATAGCGGCCGGTCTTTGTCCTGAGTTACTCGCTGTGTGTAGAAGAGGATGTAGGCCTGAGCACGACACACCTCCTCCACCGAACACACATTCATCTTAGAGTCATTACAGTGAACCCAGAAGCCTGCAGGAGAAAACGCGGGAAAACTAATATGAAGGCAGCACAGAAAGAAGCAACAACAAATCAGACTGAATGAACGGGAATCCTAAATGATTAGGCAAATTAATTATTTACTCATAACTTAAAAGGGCACTGAACCAATTTTACACGAGGATTAGTTTACTCAACATGAGGAGTACCATTCAGCCTGTGGAAACCGTGTAAACACTCATTATACTAGTATCCTGGTTTTGATCGTATCCCCGTATCAATGATTCTGACAGTATCCAGGTTTCTGTGTTCAGTTGTGCCGTTCTCACCATCTCAATCTCATCAATGTTCAGAAACCTGGATAAGGTGTTTACATGCCACAGTATCCGGGTTTCTATCAGAGTTCTCCAGGTAGCAAGTGAAAATTAGAGTGTGCGAATGTGAAAAGTTATTTGGACGCACAGGTGGAGGAGTTCTGGCTAGGCATGTCCCCGGGAACCGGTTCTGAATTGGAACCTGGTTTAAATTATTATGGTCCGATCTTTTAATCGGTACTTGAGGAGACCAGGGAGTGAGATTAGCCGAGCACTAAATATGGTTTTGTTGTAATATCTGGTCGCGTGTGCAGAGAGAGAGAGCGTGCGGCAGAACAGAGAGGCCATGGCAGAGAGAGTGAAAGACAATGTTTTACTCGTGTGCGAATTACGCTATTTACTCTACGTGCAATAAAAACCTTCTCAAGTAAAAAGCCAATAAGAGTCATTCATTAAAACGTCTGTTTCACAAGCATAAACTTGCAGAAAAGCGATGTTTTCAACTGCTTGGCTCACATCCACCGCCGGACCGGTGTCTGTACTCAGCCAAAGATTGTTTATGAGGTAAAAGAAGCATCACTCTAACGCCACTGTACAATCGCATGTTTTTGTAGTTCTAACAACTCCAATAGAGTGAGGACTCTTCCCTAGTTAAACAGCTGATTGCGTCATGTCAGTTTCAGGAGTCAGAGTCTCCCAGTAAAAATCTGATCAATAGAGTGGATCAACTTTTACTTTCTGAGTAAAGACCTTCAGTATTTGGAGAAAGTAGCTTTTGGAAAACAAGGCTGCTATTTTTACATGTATACTGAGCATCTTTGGCGCAAAATGTCTTTCGGGATGAATTAATTGAAATAATTATCTCATTTTCAGATTGTAGCTACAGGTTGTGAAAATTAATTAGGCTGCCACTCAAACCTGTTTCCAACAAAAGGACATGTTTTTAAAACCCAGTTAAATCCTGCTGTGCTCTTTACTCACCTCCTTCTGTGTTGTAGCAGTAAGAGGTGTAGTGGCCAGAACCGAAGCCCTTCCCATGATGCATCACCACAGCGGAGAGGTCGTAGAGGAAGTGCTTGGGGCGCAGCGAGCCTGCAGAGCTGGGGCTGCTGGGACTGGAGCAGGGCACAACTTTGGGTGAGGGCTCTCTGCAGCAGTATGGCTCCATGTCGAGAAGCTGGTCAAAGCTGACGTGGACTCCGATCTTCTCCCGGTGGTTTCGTCCAGACCACCTGAGGACCAATCACAAGACGGAAAGCCAGTCAGCCAATGAGATACTACTCAGCATCATAAAACCATCTGCAAACATTGCATCATCAGTGTGCAAAGTAAAAAACTTGTATACACTGTAAACTTTTCATAGACTAAAAATAGAGTCTTGTTTGACCACAATGTATTTTTTAGCCTCGAGGCTCTAAACAGGATTTAAAGACCTAAAGTTTAGAGAATTTTCTTGCCAATGGGGGATTTTTTTGTGTTTTACTGTCAATCTTTCAACTGTAGCAAGAGCATGAAAATAACTGTTGGCACCTTTTTATAGGAGCCTTTAATTAGTACTATTTCCTTTTTATGAAATAGTTTGCATGATTTAAATTAGTTTTTCCCCTTAAGCTGTACTATTCCAACTGGAAAATTCATTTCATATCATCTTTCAGTTTATAAAAGCTACTTGGCACTCATTTTTGGCAACTAGACTTCCTGATTCCTGACTGTCACTGACAAGGGCGTGCAAGGGAGTAGTTTCAGCGACAAATAAAAACAAACATATGAACAGTTAATCACACAATTTATGTTGCGTTTTCAGCTAATAACATGGTTGCTGCTAGAAGGCAGGCTTTTCTCATCCAGCATCAATTTTCATATTAAAAAAACAGCCCCCAAATATGTGTATTTGTTGACCTGGGTAGTGAGCTGCTGCATACAACTGCCCTAGCAGGCAATAAATACAGATACATTTAAATGAATTGGCTACAACAGAGATTGACTGACTCTGGTGTATCATCATCATACCTGAAGCGTTTGAGGTGAAGCCGCAGGACCTGAGGCAGTTTGTGGACCATCAGCTGTTTTTGAGCTTGGGTCAGGAGGACTGGTTTGGAGGAGGTCCGTCGTCGAGCAGCTGCAAACAAGAGGAAAGAGTTAACACTCAATACAAACGTTACTCCACTGAGTGCCGCCTCAGCTTTGCTGCATTCTTGTGACCAACGGCTATGCACGACCCTCTTTTACAAGAAGATATTACTGTTGTAATTACTGTACATCTAATCTGATGCTTATATTTACTTAAATGTTGATTAAATATGTATCTGACACATTGAAATAACAGCTGTAACCTACTTAATCTTATTTTACTGGAGGTCCTGGTTCAAAATTATTAAATGTATAAGCTTGAATTATTGATATTATGTGAAGGAAAGTTTAACAGACTACTGAAAGTGATGCGACGTGGTAAGCTAGAGAGAAGATACACTGTTAGTGTTATTGGGACTACAAAAACAACAGTTGTGGTTGTACAGTGCTGTTACAGAGTACAATCAGAGTTACAAAAAAACAATCTTTGGCTGAGTACAGACACCGGCTGTAGAGAGCACTTGAACCAGACAACAGACGAGTTTATTGTTTTTCTGTTATCAAGTTAGTCACAGAATTAACGTTAATTAGCAACGGTCAGCGCTGGCTAAAAATGAGAAGCTGCAACCTGAATGTTTTGTGCTCTGATCATTGCTAATGAGAAAGAGAGAGGAGATATTAGTTAGCGTGGGAGTTTAGCAAATATGTGTATTTTGCCAACCTTGGAGTCACAGTCGTTCACCAGTGCGCCCAAATAATTTTTCACATTCACACACTCCTAATTTTCACTCACATATGCAGCAAAATGTTCACTCTGTAGGCTGCCGTTAAGGACAGCAGCACCACAACACTAGCAGACTGAGATAGACAAAACATACTAGAGTGAAGAAAGGATCTGCATTTGTTTGGGTTTATTTTAGCAGATACGATCCATCAAAATATGCCCGGGACATCTCTAAATAACACATAACTTTGACTCTACTCCATTCAGATTATGACTTGCACAGCAGTAAATTCTAATTCAGGATGCATTTCCAACATCGATATTATCAGAGAGATTTTCAACAATATTACCCTCACAACTTTCTTGTTGTCATTGGTATGTATTCTAGTTAGGTTGGGGCAATTTGTTTTTAGATCACAATCTAAAATGGTTACTAGTTTTCAAAGTTACTACTCCTCAGCTACTCGCCATCGTATGACCAAAATGGATTTCTTAAACTGAGGCCAGGCCAGGGCCCTGTTACACACGTCCCCCCTCCCTCTGCCTTTGTTTCCTGTCTCTACTATCTCTATCAATAAAGGCATGACAACATTACTGCCACGGTTAGTTTTGATCTGCACTGAGTGTAACAAGTCCTCTGTTTGACCATAATGTGTTACACTCAAAAGCAGCCTGGGACCTTTGTGGCATTTCATCCCTTATCTTCTCTATTACGTCTTTACACTGTAAAAGTACGCAATGTAGCAAAAAAGCCAGAACAATACTCAATAAGAAAACCTCCATTAAGATTTTATTTCACCAACATGGCTGATAGTTTTCAGGCTTCCAGACAAGTATGAACATTTGCTTGAAATGTTTCAAATGAACATCAAACATTTTGGCCTTATATGAGAAGATCAATATCACTTTAACCTCTATTCACAGGCAACATAGGTCCGTGACATGTTGAGATTAGCTTAATACAACAACTGGAGTTGGGGATGGAACAGAAAAGACAGCCCTAGCCATAGTCTGGATTTGAGATTCATATTAATGCCAGGTGTAAATGTGTTAATGAGCTGAAAGATAAAGTGTGTGTGTGTGTGTGTATGTTGACATTATTTAAGGGGAGACACCAAAGGTGAATAGGGTAATAATTTTAACTAATAGATATCACCATGAAACTTCCCCTGTTGATTACTTACATCAAGACAATTATTTATCTAAAGCTAACTTGTGGTGAATTTAGGAGAAATCTACAGACGCAAATAGACGAAGTGTAGTAAAGTAAACACCTAAATGTGTATTTTGGGTGTTTTCTTTCCACTAGTCTGAAGAAGACATGTTATGGAAGCAA